>NW_024044830.1:2944340-3244340 GCF_015852505.1 Tachyglossus aculeatus | reverse complement strand
TCTACCCACTAAGCCATCCAGGTACCACCCCTTCTGAAGCAGAGTTCCACCAACATCACTAATTGTTCAGGACTTACTCTCAAACTACAAGAAAAGAGCAGCAAAGCAGTATGGCCTAGTTGGAAGGAGCACGGGCCCAGACGTCAGAGGACCTGAGTTGTAATCCTAGCTCTGCCAATTCCGTGCTATGTGAACTTGGGCCAGTCATTTCATTTCTCCATTCCTCAGTTTCCTCATCTGTCCCTCCCCCGACATAGACTGTGAGCCCCGTGTGGAACCTGATTGTTTTGTACCTACCCCTGTGCTTAGAACAGTGCTTGACACAAAGTAAGTGCTTAACGAATTCCATGAACAATGAAGTTCTGGGTGGTAGTCACCCTCCCATTCATTCATTCATTCATTCATTCATTCAATCATATTTATTGAGCGCTTACTGTGTGCAGAGCACTGTACTAAGCGCTTGGGAAGCAGAGGTTGGCAACATATAGAGACGGTCCCTACCCAACAGTGTGCTCACAGTCTAGAAGGGGGAGACAGACAACAAAACAAAACATTTTAACAAACTAAAATAAATAGAATAGTAAATATGTACAAGTAAAATAATAGGATAATAAATATGTACAAACATATATACAGGTGCTATGGGGAGGGGAAGGAGGTAAGGCGGGGGGATGGAGAGGGGGAGGGGGAGGAGAAGAAGGAGGGGGCTCAGTCTGGGAAGGCCTCCTGGAGGAGGTGAGTTCTCAGTACGGCTTTGAAGGGAGGAAGAGAGCTAGCTTTGCGGATGTGCAGAGGGAGGGCATTCCAGGCCAGGGGGAGGACGTGGGCCGGGGGTCGACGGCGGGACAGGCGAGAACAAATGAAAGGAAGTTTACTGGATCACCTCGTTGACCTCTCTGATGCATTCCACCATGTGCTGCAGGATCTGCTCGGAGGTGAGCACCTCGTAGTGGTAGTCGTCCTCCTGATCGTGGCCGGGGCCTCCTTCTCGTCCTCCTCCGCCTCCCCACCGCCGGGCGCCAGGGAGCTGCCTCCGTCCCCCTCCTCTTCCTCCGCCGCCGCCTCCTCCTCCTTTTCCGCCGGTCACCCCGCCCAGCAGCCCGTCCCGCTCGCCGCTGACGCCCAGCCCGGTCTCCAACAGCTCCACTTCGCCCAGGTCCAGGTTATCGTCGTCAGGCTCGTCGTAGTCGTCGTCCTCCTCCTCCTCGTCGGCGCTGCTGTCCTCCTCGCTGCACTCCTCATCCTCGTCGAACTCGCAGTTGTAGCCCTCGTCCGAGTCCATGGCGCGCACCGGGCCGCGTGGCCTGGGGTCCGGGCCCGGAGGGAGGGAAGGCGGGCGGCCCGGGCCCCGGACGCGGGGAAGGAGGGAGGGAGGGAAGGGGACCGGCGGAGGCGGAGGCGTGGAGGAGGGGAGGGGAGGAACTGGAGACCCGCGAGACTCCTACGGACGCGCCTCCGCTCTGGCCTCCGGCGGAAAACAAGCCCTGGCGCCGCCGCCTTGGCCGCCGCTGCTGCTACTGAGCCAATCCAGCATCAAAGCTATACTCACCTGAACACTACTATGTGGGGTGGTGAACAGAGTTCCCCACACAGTAAACATGCAATAAATACTATCGATTGATTGATTGAGTGATTAAAGGAGAATGAGCAACAGCAGAGTACCCAAACAGCTACTGAATGCAAAGCAGAAATTGAGAAAGTTTAAACAAGGAGGCAGACAGCAGAAAACATCTGAGATGATATTTCATCCTGTGGACGAGTTTCAAGGAGCAAGAATGACGTGGCGAGATGGTTCTCTTGTTCCCTGGGCCCCGAGGGCCCGATCCGGTCGTCCAGGGATTCCCCTCAATGTTGTGCCAGATTTATCTGTGGGGATGGGGTCAATCTGGAGAAGCATCTCAGTGTTCACGGGAGAGCAGAGAGGCGATGAGGGCTGCACGTTGTCCCTCCTAGGCTGACGAAGCCCAGGAGTCCGAGGGGAGACAGGGGACGAGCCCAGCCTGGTAGACGTCGGCGACCCCCAGCCCCACGCTGCCCTGGTGAATGTGCCCCGGAAAGGGGATGGAGGGGCGGGGAGAGGCCAGCAGCTCATAGTGAGTCTGTGGAGAATCTAGCACTTAACTCCCAGGTTGAAGTTCGGATCAGAGCCGCATCGCAGGCGGGTTTGCAGGAGCAAAAACCAGGCTTCAGCAGGGACGAGATAGTGGCAGGTACCACAGCACAAGCCAGTAGTACGGGAGTCTCTTCCTCCGCTCAGGTTCTTAGTCGCATGGTCTTTGTACCTGGACCAGCACTCATCTGCTGTTTGTTCTAGGACAGTTCCTCCATCGTCTCGCGGAAAGCCCTTCATCAACCTTCCATCGGCCCTCCGTCATCCCTCCATCATCTCTTCGTTGCCCTTTCGTCAACGCCCCATCTTCCTTCCATCCCCCTAGACTATCAGCTCGTTATGTGCAGGGAACGTGCTACCAACTAAGCTCGTTTGTCCTCTCCTTAACGCTTTAGTCCAGTGCTCCGCACACAGCAAGCGCTCAATAAATACTATCGATTAATCATTTCTCCGAGCCCTCTGCCAAGCCCGAGGCGACGTACGTAATTGGGGTCCCATGACGGACCCTTCCCTGTTTAACCTGACTTCACTCGGCAGTGCATTTTCCTCACATAGAGAGAGTTGGATTCCCTGGACCCGCAGCTGTGTGTGAGTGTGTGTGTGTGTGTGTGTGTGTGTGCGTTTGTGTGCGTTTGTGTGCGTGCGTGCGTGCACATGCTCAGGGCAGGGTAGGAATATCAGGGAGCAAATCCCAGGCTTTAAGGAAGGGGACATCTGGGCAGGGGACAGTGGGGAATGTTCTCCATCTCACCCTAGGGAACAGGTTTGGAAATCACGGAAGAGCCGATTGAGTGAGTAAATACGTTTATGGGTGTATGCGTCTACCCACTTGTTTGTATTTTATTCTCCCAAGTGATTAGCACAGTACTTTGCAAACAGTAAGCGCTCGATAAAACGACCGACTATGTGCGACTGTCCATGTGTGGGAGAACTCCGGTCTGTGAGTGAGAATACATGTGAGGGTATTATGTGTTTGAATTCGTTCATGTTTACCTGTAATTTTGGGTGTGCGAATGAATTTGTGAGCTTCAGGGTGCCTTGTAGAGTTAGTACATCCTTGCCTTTTGTGTCCATGGGGGGCTCATTAAACACGGTTGTTACTATTATCAGTCAGTCATTCAGCTCAGTACAGTGCTCTTCACACAGTAAGCGCTCAATTAATACGATTGAATGAATTAATATTAATTAGGCTCAGAGCAGATTTCTGAGTTTAGAGCACTATACTAAGTGTTTGGGAGAATACAATATAACAATGTAACAAACACATTCCCTACCCACAATAAGCTTACAGTCTCTGTACATATCTGTAATTTATTTTATATTAACGTCTTTATCCCCCTTTAGACTGTAAGGTTGTTGTGGGGAGGGAACATGTCTACCAACTCTGTTACATTGTATTCTCCCAAGTATTTAGTACAGTGCTCTGCACATAGTAAATGATCAAAAATACGATTTCTCAATTTCTTGATTGATACTACAACTTCAAGTAGGGCTTTTGCTGCTATTACTGCCATTGTTACTCTGACTGCTTTCCTGTATTATATCTTTGTCATCTTGTTGTCCCCACTTGGAGAATTGTGGTTCTTCTGTCACATCCCCCCGCTGCTGATCCTCTGAGACGCACATCGCCATCGACGTGACTGTGATTTCTGGGGCAGCCTTAGGCGTCTTCTGCTTCATTTCCATCACCGTCTCATACGTGCATATCTTCAGGGCCGTGCTGAAGATCCCTGCCGCAGAGGGCTGGGTCAAAGCCATCTCCACCTGCCTGCCTCACCTCTTCTTCATCGCTGCTTTCTTCTCTATGGGTTTATCTGTTTATATCAAGCCTACCTCAACTCCTCCTTGATCGTGGACCTCCTGGCGTCCATTTTCTACACGGTAGTGTCCCTGGCCCTGAACCCCCTCATCTACAGCCTGATGAACCGGGACATGAAGGCCGCCATGGGCAGGATCCTAAAAGGGTCATTCATTCATTCATTTCATTCAATCATATTTATTGAGCGCTTTCTGTGTGCAGAGCACTGTACTAAGCTCTTGGGAAGTAAAAATTGGCAGCATACAGAGACGGTCCCTACCCAACAGCGGTCTCACATTCACCCAGCCCCTGCTCTGGGACTTAAAGTCTCCGTGCCTCAGTTCCATCATCTGTAAATGGAGATTGATATGTGAGCCCCACGGGGGACATGGATTCTGTCCAATCTGATTAGCTTGTATCTACTCCGGCAGTTAGTATAGTGCCTGATATATATAGTAAGCACTTCACAACGACCCTAAGAAAAAGTTAAAATAGGCTGATTGACTGTCTAATTGAGAGTCTCAAGTTGTGAATTAGACAAAGTTGAAGCTATTAAAAGTGGCTAAAGACTGTCGTCGAAAACAGGAAGCATTGGGACGCTGGGATGCAGATGCCGCTGTTTCCATTGGAACACGAGGGCCGGCACCATCGTTGATGCTGCAGTAATCGGGCACTTGTCTACCAGAAGCCTCGGGAACCCCGAGACCAGAAGGTTCTTGGCTTGTCCAGGCCACGAGGTCCCTCGGCAGGGCCCCGAGCCATCCTTCTGGGATCCCCCTTGGAGCAGCTCCTGCTTTATCTTCAGGGACAGGGTCACATATGGAGAGCTTCTCGGAGTCTGAAGGAGAGCGGAGAGGGATAGAGAGCTCCTCTCTGTTCCTTCCTGGCTGACCGAACCCAGAAGTCTGAGGGGAAAGAGGGGACCAGCCCAGCGCTACAGAGATCAGCGACTCCCAGCCCCACGCGGCCCTGATAAGAGTGACCGGGGGTGATTGAGATGGAGGGGCGGGGGAAACGAAGATGAGTATGGAAGAGATGGAGCCAGTATGGGGCCTAAGGTGGGGTTCACTCCAGGGCTGCGGCTCCCAGCGCGGCACTAGTGCTAGCAAGGAGGGGAGGTGTTTTCCAGTTCAGTAACCCCCAACAATCACATACCTCTCCTCCTTACTCCTCCACCCTAGCTACCATAATAATGATGGTATTTGTTCAGCGCTTACTATATGCGAAGCACTGTTCTAAGCGCTGGGGGGAATGCAAGGTAATCAGGTTGTCCAACGTGGGACTCACATCTTAATACCCATTTTACAGATGAGGTAACTGAGGTCCAAAGAAGTTAAGTGACTTGCCCAAAGTCACACAGCTGACAAGTGGCAGAGCCGGGACTAGAACCCGTGACCTCTGGCTCCCAAACCTGTGCTCTTTCCAGTACACCATGCTACTACCATGCCAACTACCCGCCAGGTTACCGTGTTCCAATACAGTGCCAGCATTATGGACAGTCACTTTAAGCTTTCTTGGGTCCTAGAATCCCTTGCAGATGGTAAATTGCATGCAGGGCTGAGGGAGTGTGACCATCTTTGGACCCCCACTGGAACTATTAGCAATTCCTCCCTGTAAGAGATTTTCCCAAATGTTGGGAGAAAACAAAAAGCGGGAAATGTTGGAATTGCTACCTCCATGGGCTTTCCAGCTCTGGGCTACGTTGACACAGTATAATTTACTATCAATAAAGTAATCTTGAATCATATTTATTTAGAGTTTATTGTGTACACTAAGCACTTGGAGAGTAATACTAATAATAGTAGTACTTGTTAATCTCTTACTATGTCCCAAGTACTCTCCGAAGCACTGGGGTGGATACAGATTAAGCACAGTCCTTGTTCCACATGGGACTCCCAGTCTTAACCCCCATTTCACAGATGAGGTAACTGAGGTTCAGAGAAGTTAAATAACTTGCCCATGGTCACACAGCAGACATGAGGCAGAGACGGAATTAGAACCCAGGTCCTTCTGACTCTTTCTGACTCCCAAGCCTGTGCTCTATCCACTTGAGAACACCATAACAGACACATTCCCTACCCCTTCTAGAAGAAAAGAAAGAATAGAAAGATGAATATGCAATTATTGCATGCCATTGTACAGATAAGGAAACAGAGACCCAGAGAAGTGAAGCAACTTGACCAAAGTCCCACAGCAGCAAAAGGAGAAAGGCAGGATAAAAACTCAAGTCCTCTGACTCCCATTAAGCTATGCTTGGGAGAGTACAATAAAACAGAGCTGGTAGATGTGTATGCTACCTACAAGGAGCTCACAGTCAAGAAGAGAACTCCTGGGCCTATGCTTTTTCCACTAAATGAGGATGGAAATGAGTTGAATCGCCTTTGTGTATGGTGAACTGGGTTTAGAGGGCTAGGAAATGAATGGGGAAGCTGGTTGGAGGAGGGGGCATTTTAGCAGTGCTCAGAATTCTAGAAGACCTGTGCGCTCTCTGATTTTGAGTGGTTAAGAGAGGGAGCTCCAGGCTAGGATGGAAACGGGAAAGTCGATCATGTGTAACAACTAGAAGGTTGGTTGAGAGCTGAGAAGACAAGTTGAACGATGGACAGGAGTGAAGTGCAGTCATAGGGCAGAAAGCCTTCAAGCCGATTGTGAGTTTTTGTTGCTTGTGAAAAGGAACAACTTGTCCTGCCTGAAGGCTAAGGAGAGGAGAAGACGTAGGCTGAGCGATGCTTTAGGAGAGGACTAGATGAATGATGAGGTATTCTTATATTTGTGTGAGTCCACGTGTGAATGCAGATATTGAGCAAATTGAATCAGGTTGATGTATATGTTGGTTTTATTTTTGCTGTTTGTTTTATGGTATTGTTATGTGTTCATTATATGTCAGGCACTGTACTAAGCACTGGGGTGGATACAAGATAATCAGGTTGGACACAGTCTATGTACCACATGTTGCTTTCAGTCATAATCCCCAATTTACAGATGAGGTAACTGAGGCACAGAGAAGGTAAGTTACTGGCAGCAGGTCATTTAGCGGACAAGGGGCAGAGACAGGATTAGACATCCGGTCCTTCTGTCTACCAAGCTAATTCTTTCTCCACGAAATGGATGAATTTACATATAAAGGCACTTCTTGTTTGACTCTATAGCCATCAAAAATTTTTCACAACAGTCATGTTCATATCCTTATGTTCTCTATCCCCTATTCATTTTAGTTTGTCTCCTCAAACAAAAATACTACTCTTGTTATATAATTACTTACAACGTTCCAACCAAATTACTAAATGCTGGGGGAGACTCAGGACAATCTGGTAGAACACAGTCCATGTCCCACGAAGAATTCACAGACTAGGTAGGAGGGAAAACAGGTATAGAATCCTCATTTTCCTTTTGAAAAAAACTGAGGTGTAGATGAATTAAATCACTTTCCCATGGCTTTGCAGCCAACAAGTGGTAGAGTTGGGATTAGAAGCCAGGTCCTCTGACTCCCGGGTCTGAGGTCTTCCCAGTAGCACCCTGTTTCTACACAATTCATAGTATGGGTATTCCAATAGAATGTAATCTCTTTGGGGGCAGTGATCACATGTAACATTATTGTGCCCTCCTTAGGTACTCAATAAATAGAATTGATTGACTTATCCTTCTTCCTATACCCCCAACATCATTGTCTCTAAATTGAAGTCTTCCTTCCATCTTCCTTTTCAGGGAGTCAACACCATTTCCCAGAAATGTTCAATGTCTCCACGGTGAACACAAATACATTTTGAATTCAATAACTGTCCCTTTCCATAATCGCTAGCAAGTGTCCTGTCAGTTCCTTCACTCATCCCAACAATTGACTCTAACTTTGGCTCTTCGCTCGTCACATACAGAATTCATTGCTGCCTCACAGAAATGCCCAACGTCTCCAAAGTGAGGAAATTCTTCCTGCTGAGTTTCTCAGAAGTCCGGGAGCTGCAGCCGGTCCACACCGTGCTGTTCCTCCTGGTCTACCTAGCGGCACTGACAGGTAATCTCCTCATCATCGCCCTCACTGCCTTCGACGGGTGCCTCCACACCCCCATGTATCATCATCATCATCAATCGAATTTATTGAGCGCTTACTATGTGCAGAGCACTGGGCTAAGCGCTTGAGAAGTACAAATTGGCAACATATAGAGACAGTCCCTACCCAAAAGTGGGCTCACAGTCTAAAAGGGGGAGACAGAGAACAAAACCAAACATACTAACAAAATAAAATAAATAGAATAGATATGTACAAGTAAAATAAATAAATAAATAAATAAATAGAGTAATAAATATGAACAAACATATATACATATATACAGGTGCTGTGGGGAAGGGAAGGAGGTAAGATGGGGGGGATGGACAGGGGGACGAGGGGGAGAGGAAGGAAGGGGCTCAGTCTGGGAAGGCCTCTTGGAGGAGGTGAGCTCTCAGTAGGACCTTGAAGGGAGGAAGAGAGCTAGCATGACAGATGGGCAGAGGGAGGGCATTCCAGGCCCGGGGGATAACGTGGGCCGGGGGTCGATGTCGGGACAGGAGAGAACGATTTACGGTGAGGAGATTAGCGGTGGAGGAGCGGAGGGTGCGGGCTGGGCTGTGGAAGAAGAGAAGGGAGGTGAGGTAGGAGGGGGCGAGGTGATGGAGAGCTTTGAAGCCCAGGGTGAGGAGTTTCTGCCTGATGCGCAGATTGATTGGTAGCCACTGGAGATTTTTGAGGAGGGGAGTAATCTGCCCAGAGCGTTTCTGGACAAAGATAATCCGGGCAGCAGCATGAAGTATGGATTGAAGTGGAGAGAGACACGAGGATGGGAGATCAGAGAGAAGGCTGATGCAGTAGTCCAGATGGGATAGGATGAGAGCTTGAACGAGCAGGGTAGCGGTATAGATGCAGAGGAAAGGGCGGATCTTGGCAATGTTGCGGAGCTGAGATCGGCAGGTTTTGGTGACGGCTTGGATGTGAGGGGTGAATGAGAGAGCGCAGTCGAGGGTGACACCAAGGTTGCGGGCTTGTGAGACGGGAAGGATGGTAGTGAAGTCAACGTAGATGGGAAAGTCAGGGAGAGGGCAAGGTTTGGGAGGGAAGACAAGGAGTTCGGTCTTGGACATGTTGAGCTTTAGGTGGCGGGCAGACATCGAGATGGAGATGTCCTGAAGGCAGGAGGAGATGCGAGCCTAGAGAGAGGGGGAGAGAGCAGGGGCAGAGATGTAGTTCTGGGTGTCATCAGCGTAGAGATGATAGTTGAAGCCGTGGGAGCGAATGAGGTCACCAAGGGAGTGCGTGTAGATCGAAAACAGAAGGGGACCAAGCATTGAACCTTGGGGAACCCCCAAAGTAAGAGGATGGGAGGGGGAGGAGGAGCCTGCAAAAGAGATTGAGAATGAACGACCGGAGAGGTAAGAGGAGAACCAGGAGAGGACGGAGTCTGTGAAGCCAAGGTCAGATAGCGTGTTGAGGAGAAGGGGGTGGTCCACAGTGTCGAAGGCAGCTGAGAGGTCGAGGAGGATTAGGACAGAGTATGAGCCTTTGGATTTGGCAAGCAGGAGGTCATTGGTGGGCCTGGAATGCCTTTCCTCTGCCCATCCGCCTAGCTAACTCTCTTCCTCCTTTCAAGGCCCTGCTGAGAGCTCACCTCCTCCAGGAGGCCTTCCCAGACTGAGCCCCTTCCTTCCTCTCCCCCTCTTCCCCCTCTCCATCCCCCCCATCTTACCTCCTTCCCTTCCCCACAGCACCTGTGTATATGTATATATGTTTGTACATATTTATTACTCTATTTATTTATTTATTTTAGTTGTACATATCTATTCTATTTATTTTATTTTGTTAGTATGTTTGGTTTTGTCCTCTGTCTCCCCCTTTTAAACTGTGAGCCCAATGTTGGGTAGGGACAGTCTCTATATGCTGCCAATTTGTACTTCCCAAGCGCTTAGTACAGTGCTCTGCACATAGCAAGCGGTCAATAAATATGATTGATTGATTGATTGATTGATTGGTGACCTTTGAGAGGGCAGTTTCCGTGGAATGTAGGGGACAGAAGCCAGACTGGAGGGGGTCGAGGAGAGAGTTGTTGTACATAGTAAGTGCTTCACAAATATCATTAAATACAATGGAAGAGGTAGCTGCGGAAGGGTGTTTCACGCTTAATTTTGATCCTCAAATCAACCACAGAAGCCAGGAGCAGGGGTACAGGTTGGATTTTTCCAACCACTTAATGCTCTCAGTTGTCACTCAATAGAAACCATTATGATTTCTCTTCCTACTATTACTGTTGCTACTACTACTCTTATTTGTATAATACGCTTCAATATTTAAATATTAATTAATTCAACAAATCAGCCAAATTGAAGTACAACAGAAAGCGAAGGTACATTCTTTGCACACAAGGGGCTTATACTTTTCAAAAATTATTGCAGATGCCTGTGACACGCAGCCATTCAGTGGCGGAACTTGAATGAGATCTTGGGGTCTTTTTCTTTTTTTTCCAAATTAATCTGAATATTGCATTCAACCATCACTAACCAAATGGGCTAGGGTGCCTATTCTCCCTAGCACAAAATATCTCCAATTCCCAGAGTTGAAGAAGAAAGCTATTACTAATCATAGAAATAAAATGATGAGTCCTTTTAGGTAGTTCTAGGAAGGAGTCCTAGAGTGGAAACCACGTGGGGCTGGGCAGTCATTCAGGTTGTGGGGGCCGGGACCACAGACAGCCCACGATCCCGGCCTTCTGAGATTCCCGGATGGTCAGCCATCTCATTGGAGCCCTGGGCCCGTCCTCCCAGGGGGAATCCCCCAGGAAGTAACCCGGCCATCATCTGAGGTGATTGCACAGGCATCCAGAGAGTCGATAAAGGGAGGGAGGATCCTGACGGCTCCCACCCCTTCCCAGACCTTCCTGTTACCCCGACTAGAGTCCAGGACAGACGAGATGAAGTGCGCCTCTCTCTCTCAGCAGAGGTCGGTGCTCCCCAGCCCTGGACAGGCCCTGTGACACTGGAGAGGAGCAGGGGAAGGTTGAGGGGCAGAGAAGGGAAATTTCAATATAAGCCCAGAATAAGAGGATCAAATTTAGAATTTCTCCTATTCTTTCATGTTACTTCCCTGAGGAGAGATGAACGATTTCAGCTAGTACCCCCTGCAGGGCCAGATGATGGCGTGTGGGTCTTTGTGAGTGAGGGGAACTCAGCCACCAATCATTTGTCAGTGGAAGGAGCAAAGGTCTGGGACTCAGAAGACCCCCCATCCCTGCCACTGGCCCGCTGTGTGATCTCGGGAAAGCCGCTTAATCTTTCTGTGCTCCAGTTTGCTCATCTTCTAAGTGCTTAGTACAGTGCTTAGTATCCAGTAGGGTGCTCACCAGATATCACTGATATATCAATCTGTAGCTTTCATTCATACGTCATAGCTTTTGTCAAGCATCGTGGCCTAGTGGATAGAGCACAGGCCTGGAAGTCAGCAGAACTTGGCTTGGAATCTCGGCTCTGCCATGTTTCTGTTGTGTGGCCTTTGGCAGGTCACTTCACATCTCTGAGCCTCAGTTATCTTATTTTCAAAATAGTGATTAAGAGTGTGAGCTCCATGTGGGACAGGGACTGTGTCCAACCTGATTAATGTGCATATACCCCAGAGCTTAGATTAGTGCTTGGTACACAGTAATAGTATTGTTACTATTATTCCCTGTGTCATAACTCGTAAGTTGCCTGGAACCTTGATTTCTTTCATACACTGTGGGCAGAGATCCAACAACCCATTATATTGTAAACTCCTCGAAAACAAGGATTTTATTTTTTCTCTCCCTCTCTCTTAGACTGCAAGCCTCAGGCAGACCAGAGACTGTGTCCAATGTACGTAACCCAGTGGTTGGCATAGTAGGAGCAAAATGGGGATTCAACATCAATTCTCCCTCCTGCTGAGACTGGGGGCCCTAAAAGGAACCTTATTATGTTGTATGTACCCCAGGACTTAATATAATGCTTGACACATAGTATGCACTTTCTCAGTCTCTTTTGCAGGCTCCTCCTCCCCCTCCCATCCTCTTACTGTGGGGGTTCCCCAAGGTTCAGTGCTTGGTCCCCTTCTGTTCTCAATTCACTCACTCCCTTGGTGACCTCATTCGCTCCCACGGTTTCAACTATCATCTCTACGCTGATGACACCCAGATCTACATCTCTGCCCCTGCCCTCTCCCCCTCCCTCCAGGCTCGCATCTCCTCCTGCCTTCAGGGCATCTCCATCTGGATGTCCGCCCACCACCTAAAGCTCAACATGTCGAAGACTGAGCTCCTTGTCTTCCCTCCCAAACCTTGTCCTCTCCCTGACTTTCCCATCTCTGTTGACTTCACTACCATCCTTCCCGTCTCACAAACCCGCTACCTTGGTGTCATCCTCGACTCCGCTCTCTCATTCACCCCTCACATCCAAGCCGTCACCAAAACCTGCCGGTCTCAGCTCCGCAACATTGCCAAGAACCGCCCTTTCCTCTCCATCCAAACCGCTACCCTGCTCATTCAAGCTCTCATCCTATCCCGTCTGGACTACTGCAACAGCCTTCTCTCTGATCTCCCATCCTCGTGTCTCTCTCCACTTCAATCCATACTTCATGCTGCTGCCCGGATTATCTTTGTCCAGAAACGCTCTGGACATAATACTCCCTCCTCAAAAATCTCCAGTGGCTACCAATCAATCTGCGCATCAGGCAGAAACTCCTCACCCTGGGCTTCAAGGCTGTCCAGCACCTCACCCCCTCCTACCTCAGCTCCCTTCTCTCCTTCTACTGCCCAGCCCGCAACCTCCACTCCTCCACTGCTAATCTCCTCACTGTACCTCGTTCTCGCCTGTCCCGCCGTCGACCCCCGGCCCACATCATCCCCCGGGCCTGGAATGCCCTCCCTCTGCCCCTCCGCCAAGCTAGCTCTCTTCCTCCCTTCAAGGCCCTGCTGAGAGCTCACCTCCTCCAGGAGGCCTTCCCAGACTGAGCCCCTTCCTTCCTCTCCCCCTCGTCCCCCTCTCCATCCCCCCATCTTACCTCATTCCCTTCCCCACAGCACCTGTATATATGTATATATGGTTGTACATATTTATTACTCTATTTATTTATTTATTCATTTATTTATTTTACTTGTACATTTCTATCCTATTTATTTTATTCTGTTGGTATGTTTGGTTCTGTTCTCTGTCTCCCCCTTTTAGACTGTGAGCCCACTGTTGGGTAGGGACTGTCTCTATGTGTTGCCAATTTGTACTTCCCAAGCGCTTAGTACAGTGCTCTGCACATAGTAAGCGCTCAATAAATATGACTGATTGATTGATTGATTGATGCACTTAACAAATACCACTATTATTGTTATTATAATATCCATATCATATATTAATCTATCTATTCTTACTATAGTGCTTATAAAATACTATAGGTATCTTAATGATTTGCAAATTGTAAAGTAAGGAAAAGGGACAGGTTTAAGCATAGGGTGAGGGTTAGAAATAGGTTAAACTGCTCTCTAGACTGAGAGCTCACTGTAGGTAAGGAAAGCACCTACCGTTTCTGTTGCATTGTCCTCTCCCGAGCGCGTAGTATAGTGCTCTGCACACAGTAGGCACTCAGTAAATACCATTGATCGATTAACTGTTTGAATATGGGCAGGGAAGGTCTCTGACAACAGTGTTGTATTGCACTCTCCCAAGTGCTTAGTGCAGTGTTCTACATTGTAAATGCTCAATAATTGTCATTGTTTGATTAATATTGTCTTCTGGTTTGAGACAGGTTTAGGGATAAGGTAGAACTCATAATTAAGTGTTGGCCTATGGGAAGCATAAGACCAGTAATGGCACATCCCCTGCCCACAAAGAGCTTAGACTCTGATCAATCAATCAGTCAATCGATGATATTTATTGAGCGCTGATTGGGTGAAGAGCGCTGCTCTCAGCATGTGGGAGAATACAATAGAGAAGAGATGGAAGGCACTTTCCCCGCTCACAAGCTTACAGTAAAAAGGGGGAAACAGACATTAATAAAAATAAAGGAAAAGGAAGATAGACATATAAGTATTTACAGCACAGCAATCTAGAGAGGTGGCTATGTAATGGAGTAAAACAATATACATGCCTAGGAGTAGTATCATTCGGTCCATTATGGGTAGAGATGGTGGATGGGTTTGTCCGCCTGAGAGTTCACTGGGAAAAGCTTGCTGGAGGAGATGAGTCCTTGTGTGGAAATTGGAAAGTTGAAGGAATGTGGTTTGTCAGGAGGAGCAGCATGGTGGAATTGATAAGCCACGAGTCAAAAAGTCATAGGTCCTAATCCTGGCTCTGAGACCTGTCTGCTGTATGAACTTGGGCAAGTCACTTCAGTTATCTGGGCCTTCAGTTACCTCATTTGGAAAATGGAGCTTGAGACTGTGAGCCCTGTGTGGGGCTAAGCCCCAGCGCCTAGTACAGTCACTCACACATAGTAAGCGCTTAGCACATACTATAGTTATTATTTGAAGGGGTGGGAGTTCTAAGCTGGGGAAACAGACCGAGAGAGGGGAGGGGTGTGGTAGTAATGAGAGTGTGGCAGAGCTAGAAGATTGACCAGGTATAAATTTGAAAAACAGTTTGGGGAATAGAAGGTGAGGCAAATATATATGAAAGGTAAAGAAGCTATTGAATAGGCATAAAAGGATAGGGAGGGATTTGACTAGTTCATAACGCTAACAATAATGGTATTTGCTAAGCATGTACTACATGGTAAGCACTGTACTAAGTGCTGGGGTAGATACAAGTCAATTAGGCCCCTCATGAACCTCACAGTCTAAATAGGAGGGAGAACTGGTACTGAACTCCAATTTGCAAACGTGGGAACTGAGGCCCAAAGAAGTGAAATGATTTGTCCAAGTTCACAGAACAGGTAAATGAAAGAGCGGGCATTTAAAGCCACGTCCTCTGATTCCTAGGTGCGAGATCTTTTCACTAGGCCGTGCTGCTTCTCAAAGGATGTGGAATTTAGTGACTACAATCCTTGCAGATATTTGAAAATTAGAATATTAATAATAATAAAAACTAAAATGGCATTTGTTAAACGCTTACCACGTGCAAGGCACTGTTCTAAGCGCTGGGGAGGATACAAGGTGATTAGATTGTCCCACGTGGAGCTCACAATTTTAATCCCCATTTTACAGATTAGGTAACTGAGGCACAGAGAAGTTAAGTGACTTGCCCAAGGTCACACAGCTGACAATTGGTTTAGCCGGGATTTGAACCCATGACCTCTGACTCCCAAGCCCGTGCTCTTTCCATTGAGCCATTCTGCTTCTCTTGGAACCGACACCTAGGAGTCAGGAATGGTTTTCTGTGCTGGTCTGAACAGAGGCAGGTAAACTGAGGGACATGATCACCGTGATTAGCTTGTAGCTATCGTAGCATTTAGTACCGTGGTTGGGATGAAGTAAGAACTTAACAAATACAATAAAAATCCCCAGAATGTGAGATTTCCCTCCAACCCAAAGATTTTATCCTCTTCTGTGAATTTTTCTCTGGATTATTATCCTCGTCCCTATTGGAATCTACTTCTCTTTTCTAAATGTCCTTGGGCAGTCAGTGTCAAATCCCAGAAAATGACCAATGTCACTGTGAAAAGAGAATTCCTGCTGCTGGGATTCTCGGAAGTCCGGGAGCTGTAGCTGGTCCGCGCTACCCTATTCCTCCCGGTCTACCTGGCGGCTCTGATGGGACATCATCTCATCACAAGCCGTCGCCGTCCTCGACCGGCGCCTCCACACACCCATATATTTCTTCCTCAGGCACCTGTCTGTCATCGATCTCTGCTTCAACTCTGTCATCCTCCTCAAGTCCATCCACAACTCCGTAAGTAATAATAACCCCATCTCCTTCCTAGGCTGCATCGCTCAGCTTTTTCTGTAGATCCTCTTTGTGGTTTCTGAGTATTTGGTCCTCACGGCAATGTCCTACGGCCACTTCGCCGCCATCTGCTTCCCCCTGCGCCACGACATCACCATGGACCGAGGGGCCTGTAGGAAGATGGCCGCCGCCTCATGACTCAGCGGAGCACTGACTGGGGGCTTGTTTTCAGCTTCGACCTTCTCCGTGTCCTTCTGCCGGTCCAACGTTGTCCCCCTGTTCTTCTGTGAAGTCCCCGCTCTGCTGAAGATATCCTGCTCTGAGGACCACGTTGCCACGGACGTGAACATGACCACAGGGATAACGTTAGCTGTCGTCTGCTTCATGCTCATCGTCGTCTTGTACATCCGCATTTTCTGGGCCGTGCTGAGGATGATGGCCACTGAGGGCCGGGACAAACCCTTCTCCACCTGCCTGCCTCAACTCACCGTCGTCGTTGCTTTTTTCTCTACCTGGACTTTCGTCTGCCTCAAACAACCCTCGGACTCCCCCTCAACGCTGGACCTGCTGGTGTCCGTGTTCTACACTGTGGTACCCCCGCCCTCAACCCCCTCATCTACAGCCTGAAGAGCGAAGATGTGAAATCTGCCCTGGTGAGGGTCCTAAATGTTACACTCTCCCAGATCCCCCTCTGGCATGAAATGCCTGTTTCTCCGTGCCAATGATCCCAGCAGTTGTCAGAGGGATTGTCCAAGGATTTGTCCCGATTTACAGCCATCCTTCGGGTCTGAGGACAGAGTCCCGACAGGGAAGGTTTTCCTATATGTGCCGCTGTGGCTGAGAAGGCCCTTCTTCATGGTCAGGATTTAGAGATCTTTCCTTGATCCCTGTTAGATTTGTATGGGAGAAATGCAAGGTACCCCTGTAGATTGTAAGCTCCATGTGTGCAGGGAACATGTCGACAAACTCTGTTATATTGGACTCTCCCAAACAGTACCATGCTCTCCACATAGTAAGCACTCAATAAATACTACTGATAAATTGATTGTTTTGTACAGTGCTCCACACAGAGTAAGTACTCAATAAATACCATTGACGGATTGTCTGATTGATTGATTGATTAATAGCTGTATCCTCCTCTAGACATGTAAGCTCACTGTGGGCAGCGAATGTGTCTGCCAACTCAGGTATACTGTACTCTCCCAAGCGCCTAGTACAGTGCTCTGTACAAGGAAAATGCTCAATAAATACCATGGATTGATTGAGTGATAGATTGATTAATGTCTCTATCCCACTCTAGCCCGTAAGCTTATTGTGGACAGAAAACCTTTCTACCAGCTCTGTATTCCTGTACAATCCCAGACACTTAGTACAGTGCTCTGCACACAGTAATTGCTCAATAAAGACCATGGATTGATTGACTGATTATTTGATGAGCTGGGGTGAGCGGGGACAGAGAAAGAGGGTACAGAAAAGGATACCAAGATCCAAGAGACACAGTTGCAATTTCCCCAATTTCTGGAAATCTGCCCCAAGTAATTCACAACAGTTCAACTGTATCAGATCAGCAGTTACCCTTCATCTCCATGTATGTTTTTACACTCTCCATTCTTACCTATACATAGATTACCAATTGTATATTTGGTTAGTAATCTAGTTCCTTATGGCATTGGTATCCCTCCCTGTAAAACCCTTAAGTTCTATCATGAACATCACTAGTGTCAACTCTCTTCACTAAAAAGTTCACATTTTAGTGAACTGAGGCCAGAATGTACATGTATTCCGTTTTCTGGAAGTCGTTAAGTGCTTAGTATGTGCCAGGCACAGCACTAACTGCTAGAGTAGATACAATATAATCGGTCAGTCAGTTGGTCAGATTGATTGCTTGCTCTTTTCAGAACACTGTACTAGGTGTTTAGGAGAGTACGATAATACAATATAAAAGATGCATTTCCTGTCAACAACGAGCTTACAGGGTAGAAGGGAAGACAGGCGTTAATGTAAAAAAAATAATGGATATGGGCATAAGTACTATGGGGCTGGATGAAAGAAAGGAGCAAATCAGGGTGACACAGAAGGGAATGGGAGAAAAGGAAATCAGGGTTTACTCAGGGAACGCGATTTGGAGGAGCTGTGCCTTAAATAAGGCTTTGAAGGTGAGGAGAGCGATTTTTGAGGAGGGTACCGCAGCTCAGAGATAGGATGTGGGTCACAGATCGGGAGTGGGATAGACTAAATCGCAGTACGGTGAGTAGGTTAGCAGTAGAGTAGTGAGGTATGCAGGCTGGGTTGCAGCAGTGAGGTGAAGTAGGAGAGAGCAAGCTGATTGAGTGCTTTAAATCCAATGATAAGGAGTCCTGCTTGATGTGGAGGTGGGTCAGAAATCACTGGAGGTTTCTGAGGAGGGGAAAACATGGCCCGAACGTTTTTGTCGTAAAAGGATCCGGGCAGCAGAGTGAAGTATGAACTGAAATGGAGAGAGACAGGAGATAGGGAGTTCAGCAAGGAGGTTGACGTAGTAATCAAGGTGGGACAGGATAAGTGATTGGATTAATGTGGTAGCAGTTTGGATGAAGAGGAAAGGAAGTAGTTTTATGTACTTCAATATTTAAGTACTAAGTCAATCAAATTGAAGAACAGCAGAAGTGTAAGATACATTCTTTTCAAATAAGGAGCTTATACTTTGTAAAGCTTATACTTTACAAATGTTTTACAGGTGCTTGTGAATGCCTGAGTTCTAAAATGACAGATGGGAAAACGAAATTTAATTGGAAAATCCTCCTGGATAAGGTGGGCTTCCAAGAGAGATTTGAAAATTGGGAGAAATGAGGCTTGGCACGTTTGAAGGATGGAGTGTGCACCAGGGAGAAGGAAGGATATAATCCAAGTGTTGTAGGCAGGGAGGTTCAGAGCGAGACACATTAAAAAATTCTGGGGGGATTGGCGTACGTGAGCCGGGGTGTAGTGGGAGAAGGGAATGAGTAGGTGAGTGAGAGAGCTGATTTAGGATGGTCCACGGTCTTAGCCTGATTTATCTCCAATCAATCAATCAATCAATCGTATTTATTGAGCGCTTACTGTGTGCAGAGCAATGCACTAAGCGCTTGGAAAGTACAAGCTGGCAACTTATAGAGACGGTCCCTACCAAAAGAGTGGGCTCACAGTCTAGAAGGGGGAGACAGAGAACAAAACCAAACATATTAACAAAATAAAATAAATAGAATATCATCAATCGTATTTATTGAGCGCTTACTGTGTGTAGAGCACTGTACTAAGCGCTTGGGAAGTACAAGTTGGAAACATATAGAGACGGTCCCTACCCAGCAGTGGGCTCACATGTACAAGTAAAATAAATAAATGGAGTAATAAATATGTACAAACATATATACATATATACAGGTGCTGTGGGGAAGGGAAGGAGGTAAGCCGAGGGGGATGGAGACGGGGAGGAGGGGAAGAGGAAGGAGGGGGCTCAGTCTGGGAAGGCCTCCTGGAGGAGGTGAGCTCTCAGTAGGGCCTTGAAGGGAGGAAGAGAGCTAGCTTGACGGATGTACGGAAGGAGGGCATTCCAGGCCATGGGGAGGACGTGGGCCGGGGGTCGACGGCGGGACAGGAGAGAAAGAGACACGATGAGGAGATTAGCGGCATTGGAGCGGAGGCTGCGGGCTGGGCTGTAGAAAGAGAGAAGGGAGGTGAGGTAGGAGGGGTCGAGATGATGGAGAGCCTTGAAGCCGAGGGTGAGGAGTTTCTGCCTGATGCGTAGGTTGATTGGTAGCCACTGGAGATTTCTGAGGAGGGAAGTAACATGTCCAGAGCATTTCTGGACAAAGACAATCCGGGCAGCGGCGTGAAATATGGATTGAAGTGGGGAGAGACTAGAGGATGGGAGATCAAAGACGCGGCTGATACAGTCTCCAGAGTTGAAACAGAGACCAATTATTAATCACGAAAATGGAATGATGATGAGTCCCTTATTGTTGTTATAGGAACAGGTCACAGAGTGGGAACTACGTGGGACTGGGCAATTATTTACGTTTTGAGGGCTGAGACAACAGGGAGCCCACGATCCCAGCCTCCTGAGTTTCCCGGACAGTAAACTGTCTCAGCAAAGCTCTGGGACCGTCCTGCCATGGGGAATCCACCAGGAAGTAACTCGACCGTCGTCTGAGGGGATGGTGCAGCCATCTGGAGAGCCTGGAGGGGGCGGGAGGATCCTGACAGCCCCCTCCCCTCACCCAGACCTTCACCTACGTCCAAGACGGACGACGTGGAGTGAGTCTCTCTCTCAGCAAAGGTCGATGCTCCCCAGCCCAGGACAGGCCCAGTGAATCCGAAGAGGAGCAGGGAAAGGTGAGGGTCAGGGAAGTGATATTTCAATATTAGCCCTCCTATTCTTTCTTAATAATAATAATTGGGTTTTGGTTAAGTGCTTACCATGTGCCAACACCATACTCAGTGCTGGAGTAGATATGATATAATCAGAATGGGAACTGTCCCTGTTCTGCATTGGACTCACCGTCGTAAACCCCATTTTATAGATGCGGAAACCGAGGAACAGAAAAGTTAAGTGACTTGCCCGAGGTCGCCCAGCACGTAAGTGGCAGAGTCGGGATTAAGACCAGTTTTGAGGTGGTTCTAATCCCTGATCTTTCACTTATCTTCTGTGTGACCTTGGCCTAGGCACTTAACTTCTCCGTGCCTCAGTTACCTCATCTGTAAAATGGGTATGAAGACTGTAAACCCCACGTGAGACAACCCGATTAGCTTGCATCTACCCCACTGTGCTTAGAACAGTGCTTGGCACATAGCAAGTGCTTAAAAAATACCATATTTTTTTTAAATTTTATCATGGCCTAAAGGATTGGGAATCGCTCTAGACTGTAAACGTACTGTGGACAGGGAACGTGTCTACCAACTCTGTTATATTCAACTTTTCCAAGTGCTTAGTACAGTGCTGACCCCAGAGTAAGTGTTCAATAAATATAATTGATTGATTGATTGATTGAGACGAGTTCTTATGCCAGCTCTGCTACTGGCCTGCTGTGTGAAATTGAGGCAGTGACTTAAAAACCCTAGACTCTCTCTTCCTCTTATACCTTGATCCCCTTTGGAACAGAAAGTGTGTCTGTACTGATTCTTTTGTTTCTACTCCAGTAAGTGGAACAATTTAGGCACACAACCTCTTAATAAATGTAATAATGATATCATTATTAGCAATGACTATGGAAATACAATGATATGCTCCTTAACATGACTCTGGGTGTGGTATGAAAGATGGAAAATGTGCAGAGGTATGGCAGAAGGGAAGAAAGGATAACTGCAGCTCCATCGGTCTTGTCAAATCCATCCTCTCTCATCAATCCATTTTTCCTTCTTTCCATCCATACATTCTTCCAACCATTCATCTATCTCTCCATCCATCCATCCATCCATCCATCCATCCATCCATCCATCCATCCATTCGTCCATCCATCCACCCATCCATCTATCCATCCATCCATCCGTCCAGAGCACGAGCTTGGGAGTCAGAAGTCGAGGGTTCTAATCTCAGTTCCGCTACCTGTCAGCCCTTTGATCTGGGGCAGTTTGCTTCACTTCTCTGTGCCTCAGTTCCCTCATCAGTAAAATGGGGATTAAGACTGTGAGCCCCATGTGCGACAGAGACTGTGTCTAACCTGATTACCTTGTATCTACTCCTGCACTTAGAACAGTGCTTGGAACAGAGCTAAGCGCTTAATGAATACCATAATTACTACTATTATACCGTCATCAATGGTATTTATTGACCACATCCTGGGTGCAAAGCAGTGTAGTACGCTCTCAGGAGAGATGAAAAGATATCATATTGCATTGTTTCTGCTCTGCAGGAAATTATAATCTAATGGGGGAGATAGACATAGGGTAAATTATGTACAGGAGGAAGGAGAGAAGAGAAAGATGAGAAAGAGGATGAACATTTGATTCAAGAGTACAGTTTATACAGTTTATATAGTCAGTATATATACAGAGCTTCAACTGATTTGCAATCAGTACAAATCAGGAGAGCAGCGTTGCCTAATGGGTAGAGCATGGACCTGGGATTCAAATGGACATGGGTTCCGATCCCCGTTCCACCACATGTCTGCTTGTGACTTTGGGAAGGGTCATTTACCTTTTCCGTACCTCAGTTCCCTCATCTGTAAAACGGGGGTTGAGATGTGAGCCCCCTTCTAGATTGTGAGCCCGTTGTTGGGTAGGGACCGTCTCTATATGTTGCCGACTTGTACTTCCCAAGCACTCTGCACACAGTAAGCGCTCAATGAATACGGTTGATTGAATGAATGAATGAACGGGGAACGGGGACTCGGTCCAATCTGATTAGCTTGTATCTACTCCAACACTTAGTATAGTTCCTGATACGGTAAGTGCTTCACAAAGACCATAAGAAAAAGTTACAATTGGCTGATTAACTGACATATTGAGTGTCTCAGGTTTTGAATTAGACAAAGGTAATACCAGTTACAGTGGCTAAAGACTGTCCTTGAAAACAGGAATCGTTGGGACGCTGGGATGTGGATGCCGCTGTTTCCACGGGAATTCCGAGGGCCGGCACCATCGCTGATGCGGCAGAGACAGGGCCCTTGTCTCCCAGGAGACTCAGAAACCACGTGACCAGAGGGTGCTTGGCTTGTCCAGGCCACGAGATCCCTCGGCAGGGCCCCGGGTCATCCTCCAGGGATCCCCCTCAGGGCAGCTCCTGATTTATGTACAGGGACTGGGCCTCATCTGTAGAGCTTCTCGGAATCTGAGGGAGAGCGGAGAGAGATCGAGAGCTCCTCTCTGTTCCTTCCTAGCTGACAGAACCCAGTAACCTGAGGGAAAGAGAAGACCAACCCAGCCCTGCAGAGGTCAGGACGCCCAGCCCCACGCTGCCCCGGTGACAGTGACAGTGCTCTGAAGACCACTCAGCCATCGACGTGAGCGTGGTCTTCTGGCTAACCATAGGTGCCGTAGGCTTGATTTCCATCGTCGCCTCGTACGTGCGCATTTTCTAGGCCGTTCTGAGGATGCCGGCTGCCAAGAGCTGGGCCAAAGCCTTCTCCACCTGCCTGGCCAATCTCCTCTTCGTCACCGTCTTCCTCTCCTCAGGTATGTTTGGCTATCTCCAGCTTCTCTCACACACTTCCTCGGTGTTCGACCTGCTGATGTCGATATTCTTCACTGTCATGTCCCCGGCACTGAACCCCCTTATTGAAAGCTGCTCTGTTGACAGTCTTAAAAAGGAAACTCCCCCAGACTCCTCTAGAGGTCGAAAGATCTGTTTCCTTGTGCTGATATTCAATCCATAAGTCCATCAATCACGTTTACGATAGGATCAATCATATTTACTACTATAGAATAAGGGATTGGATTACCGCGGTAGCATTTCTGATGGAGAGGAAAGGGCAAATTTTAGCGATGTTTCGAAGGGGGAACTGACAGGATTTAGTGATGGATTGAATTTGTGGGTAGAATGAGAGAGAGAAGTCGAGGATAATGCCAAGGTTAAGGGCTTGTGAGACAGAAAGAATGGTAGATCATCTACGGTGATGGGAAAATAAAGGGAAGGATGGGGTTTGGAGGGGAAGATAAAGAAAAGATTTGATAGGAATATTTCCTGCCCACAAGGAGGGAATTGACCATGTCACTGGGAGCCATGACACTTGAGTTCATTCATTCATTCATTCAATCGTATTATTGAGCGCTTACTGTGTGCAGAGCACTGTACTAAGCGCTTGGGAAGTACAGTCTGCAACATATAGAGACGGTCCCTACCCAACAACGGGCTCACAGTATCTAATGCCATCCGTGCCACTGACCAGCTGTATGACCTTAGGTGACCAACTTAACCTCTCTGGGCCTCTCTGTAACATGAGTATTTGATACATGCTTTCTCTTTCTCTTATATTCTGAGCCTCTTACGGTCAGGGACTTAGTCGGAGATAATAATTTTGTTTCTACTCAACACTTGTTGCAGCCTTTTCATACATTCATTCAATTCATTCAATCGTATTTATTTAGCACTTAGTGTGTGCAGAGCTCTGTACTAAGCGCTTGAGAAGTACAAATCTGCAACATATAGAGCCAGTCCCTACCCAACAACGGGTTTGCAGTCTAGTATGAGGAAAGAGACCAAATAAGAAACATAAAAAATTAAGAAGATAGGTTTAGGTACCAAAAGTATAAATAGAAATATAGCTATATACAGACCATTAATAAAATAAATAGAGTAATAAATGTGTACAAATCTACACAAGTGCTGTGGGGAGAGGAAGGGGGAAGGGCGTGGGGATAGGAGGAGAAGAGCGAAGGACAGAGAAAGGGAGGGGGAAGAGGAGGGAAGGAGGATAAGGAGAGGAAAAATAGGGGCTCAGTCTGGGAAGGCCTCCTAGAGGAGATGAGCTCTCAGTAGAGCTTTCAAGGAAGGAAGAGTGCTAGTTTGGCGGTTGTGTGGAGGGAGGGCATTGCAGGCTAGAGGTAGGACGTAGGCCAGGGGTCGACGGCAGGACAAGCGAGAACGTAGCACAGTGAGGATGTTGGGGCAGGGAGCGGATTGTGCGGGCCGAGCTGTAGAAGGAGAGAAGGAAGGTGAGGTAGGAAGGGGCGAGGTAATGGAGAACTTTGAAGCCGAGAGTGAGCAGTTTTTGCTTGATTCAAAGGCTGATAGGCAACCACTGGAGATTTCTGAGGAGGGGAGTGGCATGCTTAGAACGTTTCTGTACAAAGATAATCCGGGCATAAGAGTGAAGTATAGACTGACGCAAGTAGAGACTGGAGGATGGGAAATCAGAAAGGAGGCTGATGCAGTAGTCCAGTCGGGATAGGATGAGAGATTGAACAAGCTAGGTAGCGGTTTGGATGGAGTGGAAAGGGCAGATCTTTGCGATGCTGTGGAGGTGAGACAGGTAGGTTTTGGTGACGGATTGGATGTGTGGGGTGAATGAGAGAGAAGAGTCAAAAACGACACCAAGGTTGTGGGCTTTATGAGATGGGAAGGATGGTAGCGCCTTCTACCATGAAGGGAAAGTCAGGAGGAGGACAGGATTTAGGAGAGAAGATAAGGAGCTCTGTTTTGGACATGCTGAGTTTTGGATAATAACAATAATGGTATTTGTTAAGCATTTATTATGTGCAAAGCACTGTTCTAAGCGCTGGGGAGGTTACAAGGTGATCAGGTTGTCCCACGGGGGGCTCGGGTTTAATCCCCATTTTGCAGTTGATGTAACTGAGGCCCAGAGAAGTGAAGTGACTTGCCCAAAGTCATACAGCTGACAGTTGGCGGAGTCAGGATTTGAACCCATGACCTATGACTCCAAAGCCCGTGCTCTTTCCACTGAGCCAGGCTCTTTCTCTTGGATGATGGGCAGACATCCAGATGGAGATGTTCTGAAGGCAGGAGGAACTATGAGCCTGGAGGCAGGGAGAGAGAACAGGGTGGTGATGTAGATTCGGGTGTCATCAGAGTAGTGATCATAGTTGAAGCTGTGGGAGCGAATGAGTTCACCAAGGGAGTGAGTATAGATGGAGAACAGAAGGGGACCAAGAACTGACCCTTGAGGAAGCCCTACAGTAAGGGATGGGAGGGGGAAGAGAAGCCCGCGAAGGAGACTGTAAATGAACGGCCAGAGAGATAAGAGGAGAACCAGGAGAGGACAGAGTCTGTGAAGCCAAGTTTATATATCGTGTTGAGGAGAAGGGGATGGTCCATAGTGTCGAAGTCAGCTGAGATGTCGAGAAGGATTAGGATAGAGTAGTATCCATTGGATTTGGCAAGAAGGTGGTCATTGGTGACCTTTGAGAACGCGGTTTCGGTGGAGTGTAGGGGACAGAAGCCAGATTGGAGGGAGTATAGGAGAGAGTTGGAGTTGAGGATTTCGAGGCAGCGAATGTAGACGACTCGTTCTAGAAATTTGGAAAGGAAAGGTAGGAAGGAGACAGGGCGATAATTAGAAGGGGCGGTGGGATTAAGAAAAGGTTTTTTTAGGATGGGAGAGACGTGGGCATGTTTGAAGGGAGAGGGGAAGAACCAGTGGGGAGTGAGCAGTTGAAGATGGAAGTTAAGGAGGGGTGGAGGGAATTGGTGGTGAGAGGTTTCATATGGTGAGAGGGAATGTGTTCCGAAGCACAGGATGATGGGGTGGCACTTGAGAGGAGGGAGTAGATCTCATTTTAAGATACTGCTGGGAAGGATGATGGGTAAGTAGCGGAGATGGTTGAGAGTTGGGGGGATGGAGAAGGAGGAGGGGTAACTTCGGGGAACTCAGACCTGATGGTGTTAATTTTACAAATGAAGTAGATGTAAACGGTTTGCATGTAAACTGTTAATAAAGACTATAATGATAATGTTGATAATTATGGTCATGCTAATTAATTATGCTTATGATCAGGAGCCCATGAATTTCTAGTTCCTGGGTTAGATCCAACTACTACCTTCAGAGTCTTACAATAGTATATTTAGAGGGATCTTGTAATTGCTTTTTCAGGGTATCTTCCAGGAGGTTTAATGGTAATAATAATTGTCGTTATTATTATTATTATTGTGGTATCTGTTAAGCGTTTTCTTTGTGCCAGGCACTTTACTAAGCACTGGGGTGAATACAAGCAAATCGAGTTGGCCACAATCCTCTGTCCCATGTTGCGCTCACAGTCTTGATCCCCATTTTACAGATGTGGTAACTGAGGGTCAGAGAAGTGAAGGGACTTGCCCAAGGTCAGAGATCAGACAAGTGGAAGAGCCGGGATTAGAATCTGGGTGGATGGACCACAGTGATTCCCTGCATTGCTTTGATTTTTTCCTAAAGTATCGGGACTAGGAGGGATAGCCTGTGGAATACCTATCTAACATCCAAGAGATTTCAGGCACCCAACTGTGCCAGGTCTGGGTGAATTTCTCCAGTGTGCTAACCAAATTTTCAATTAGGTGGTCTTCTAGACTACGAATTTGCTATGGGCAGGGAACGTGCTGGCTGATTTTGTTGTATTGTACTCTCCCAAGATGTTAATAGAGTGCTCTGCGCATAGTAAATGCTCAATAAATATTTTCGACTGATGATGGTGATGATGATGATGCTGATGATGATGATGATGAAAACAATTTAGGAGTAAGTCAATCATATTTATTGAGTGCTTAGGTGTGCAGAACACTGTACTAAGCACTTGGGAAGCACTCGGAGAAGCAGCATGGCTCAGTGGAAAGAGCCCGGGCTTTGGAGTCAGATGTCATGGGTTCAAACCCAGGCTCCGACGATTGTCAGCTGTGCGACTTTGGGCAAGTCACTAACTTTTCTGTGCCTCAGTTACCTCATCTGTAAAATGGGGATGAAGACTGTGAGCCCTCCATGGGACAACCTGATCACCTTGTAACGTCCTCAGCGTTTAGAACAGTGCTTTGCAGATAGTAAGTGCTTAATAAATGCTATTATTATTATTGTTATTATTATTATTATTGGGAGAGTATAGCCTACCAATGTAACAGACATGTTCTCTGCCCACATTGAGCTTAAGTCTGGAGTGGGAGACAGGTATAAATACGAATAAATAAATTATGGATAGGAACATAACTGATGTGGGGCTGGGAGGGGATTAATAAAGAAAGCAAGCCAGGGCGAAGCAGAAGGGAGTGGAAGAGAAAAAAGAAGAACTTAGGGAAGGCCTCTTGTAGGAGAACTCCTTCAGTAAAGCTTTGAAGAGGTGGAGAATAAGGTACACTCTTAGGTAGGTATGACCACTGGAAAAGGGGGACTAAAAGACCCTTGGGCAGGATCCAATTGCTCAGATCTGTCTCCTCTCATCCAATCATCTATCCATTCGTCCATTCATTCATCCATCCAGTAATCTATCACTGCATTTGATAGAGCACATCTTGGAGACTTTGTGACCTGACCCACCCAGAATACCAAGTGGAGATGATCATAGCCCCTCAGACCCATGCTGCCCCAGTGAGAGTGACTTTGGTGGACGGGGTGGAGGGACGAGAATGGAAAAGGAGGCAGATGGAAGAGTCGGAGCCAGTCTGGGGAGATGCTCACACTCGGGACCTGGGGTTCAGACCAGGACCGTGTTCCCCGACTGGGCAGGGGACTTGAAGGTTGGGGCCATCACAAGCCCCTCCATCCTGATTGTCTTGTTTCCACCCCAGTGCTTAGTAGTGCCTGGAACATTGTAAGAACTTAACAAATACCATTATTATTATTATTATTATTATTATTATTAATGTTGCTATTGTTATTATTATTATTATCCACTGCTCAACCATTACTACCAGGCAACTGCCCGTCGGGTTTTGGCACTGTGGTATAGACTTGGCAGTTTGGATGAGTTTACAGTCTACCCAGGTGCTCTGACAGTGTTCTGAACACAGTAAATGCTCAATAAAACAAATAAATGCATGGATGAATGATTCTTAGGCCCATGCTGTTTCCACTAGATTACAGTACTTCACAAGTCACAGCGCTGGTAACTCGTTCACTCTCAGAAAGGAAAAGTAGGAGCCGGATAGATAAACTTCATTCAGAAGAAGACATCGATACTAAGGGAATTTTTCCACATCACATGAGACAGATTTCATAGAGCTTCAGTGGTCTGGGAAGGGAAAAATACTTCTGTTAATTAGGAAGGTTAAATGACTTACCCAATAATAGCACCACGGACAAGTGGGTAGAGCTCAGGCCAGGGAGTCAGAAGGACGTAGGTGATAATCCCGGGTCTACCACCTGTCTACTGTGGGACCTTGGGCAAATCACGTCACTTCTCTGGGGTTTCAGTTCCCTATTTTGTAAAATGGGGATGAAGCCTGAGCCCCTTGTGGGTTATAAACTGGATCCAACCTGTTAGCTTGTATCGACCCCAGAGCAATGCCCTCTAAGGCAGGATTGTCCATCAAACACTGATCTTATCAGACATGCCTCCGGACTCTGAGAAAGCCTTCTTTCACAGCCAGAAAAGACAACTGTTCATATGCACCCTTCTGTAGGGTGTATTACTGAGGTTAGCGATGGCAATACCAACACAAGGAGACAGTTTTCTCCAGGGAAAAGCGTGGGAAAATCTACTCTTTAGGACTCTCCCGATTGAGGCCTTCATGTCCCGGTTCATCAGGCTGTAGATGAGGGAGTTCAGAGCAGGAGGTAACATTGCATTGAACACGGATACCAGCAGGTCTAGCGTCGACGAGGAGTCTGAGGGTGGGTTCAGATGTAAGGTGATGGCTGTCGAAATGACAACGATAACAATGGCGGGAAGAGGAAAGCAGGTGGAGAAGGCTTTGTCCAGGCCTTTGGAGGCAGGCTTCCTCAGCATGGCACGAAAGATGCACACTTACGGGACGACGATGAGAATGAAGCAGACGATGGTTACCTCTACTCCGGCGGTGATGCTCACGTCAACGGTGACATGATCTTCAAAGCAGGTGACCTTCAGCAGGGAAGGGACGTTACACAAAAGCAGCTGGACATTGTTGGACCTACAGAAGGACAGAGAGAAGGTCGGAGCTGAAAAGAAAGACTCCAATCAGGACTCCACCGAGCCACAGGATGGCGGACATCATACCACTGGCCACTCTGTTAATGACGACGTCGTAGTGCAGGGGGAGACACGTGGTGGCATAGCAGTCGTAGGGCATCACCTTGAAAACAAAATCCCCTGAAATGGCAAACAGGACCAACAGCAAGAGCTGAATCACAAAGTCCAGGAGGGGGATGGAGCTGTTATTAGTCAAGGAGATGGTGACGGATTTGGGGAGAGTGACGGAAATGGGGCAGAGGTCGAGGACAGAGAGGTGCCTGAGGAAGACGTACATGGCGGTGTGGAGGCGACGGTCGAGGGTGGTGGCAGCAATGATGAGGAGATTTACCGTCAGGGCCCCCAGGTAGAACAGGAGGCCTGCTCCAGCTGCAGCTCCCTGACCACGGAAAACCCAGCAGGCAGGAGGAATTCCCTCACCGTGGAGACGTTGGGCATTTTTGGGAGGCAGCATTGACTTTCTGCAATGGATGAGGGAAGAGCCAAAGTTAGAGTCAGTTGATGGAATGAGTGAAACAATTGACAGGACACTTAATGGTGATTCTCTATGGAGAGGAGACAGTGATTGAATTCAAAATTATCTCTGAGTTCACCGTGGAGACATTGAACAATTCTGGGAAATGATGTCGATTCCCTGCACAGGAAGTGGGAGGGAAGACTTCTATATTAAGGCATTGATGTTGTAGGAGAAGGAATAGGACTAAATCAATCAATTCTATTTATTGAGGACCTATAGAGAACACCAGATCCCTACCCTCAGGGAACTTCCATTCTATTGGAAGTGCCAAGCTTCGAACTGTGTACAAGCAGGGTGCTATTGGGAAGAAAACAGGCCTGGGAGTCAGAGGACCTGGGTTCTAATCCCAACTCTACCACTTGTCAGATGTATAGCCATGGGAAGGTGACAGTTTTTCTAAGCCTCAATTTTCTGGATAGTAAAATGAGGATTTGATTCCCGTTTTCCCTCCTACTTTGTCTGTGAATCCCTTGTGAGACAAGGACTGTGTCCTACCAGATTATTCTTAATCTACCCCAGCACTTAATACTTTGCTTGGAGCTTGGAACATCCTTGGTTGAGGAGACTGAAGCTAAAATGAATAGGGGATCGGAGAGGTCAGAGAACATAAGGCTATGAATATGACTGCCGTGAAATATTTTCTGTGGTTTTAGAGTCAAACAAGAAATGCCTTTATGCATAAATTAATCCATTTAGTGCAGAGAGAATGAGCCTGGTAGACAGAAGAACCTGGATTCTAATCCTTTCTTCACGCTTTGTCCCCTGTATGACCTAGGGTCAGTCACTTCCTTTCTCTGTGCCTCAGTTACATCATCTGTAAATTGGGGATTATTACTGAAAACACAATGTGGGGCACGGACTGTGCCCAATGTGATTAGTTTGTATCCACCCCAGTGTTTAGTACAGTGCCTGGCATATAATAAGCACCTAACGATACCATAAAACAAACAACAAAAACCGCACATATACATCAAACTGATTCCATTTATTCACATTTCTGCATTCATTACTGTACATACACAAACACAAGTATGTCTCATCATTCATCTAATCCTTTCCTAATGCATTGCTCAGCCTACGTCTTCTCCTTTCCTCAACCTCCTCTCATGACAAGTTGTGTTTTTTCACAAGCTACAAAAACTAACAATCGGCTTGAAGGCTCTCCACCCTATGGCTGCACATCACCCTCGTTCCATCGTTCAACTCGTCTTCTCAGTTCTCAAAGCAACTTTCTAGTTGTTACTCACGATCGACTTCCCCATTTCCATCCTAGACCGGGACTCCCTCCCTTAGCCACTCGAAATCAGAGGGAGCATGGGTATTCTCGAATTCTGAGCACTGCTAAAATCCCCTCCTCCTCCAATCAGCTTCCCCGATTCATTTCCCAGCCCTCTAAACCCACTTCGCCTAACTCAAGAGCGAATCAACAGATTTCTATCCTCATCTAGTGCAAAAGGCATGGGCCCAGGACTTTTCGTCCTGACTGTGAGCTCCTTCAGGGCATCATACACATCTACCAGCTTTGTTCTACTGTACTCTCCCAAGCATGGCTTAGTGAGAGACAGAGGGCTTTGGTTCAAATCCTGGTTCTATCCCTTTGCTGCTGTGGGACCTTGCACAAATAGATTCACTTCTCTGGGCCTCGGTTTCCTCATCAGTAAAATGACACGCAATAATTGCATATTCATCTTTACACTCTTTTTGTCCTTCTAGAAGGGGCACAGAATGTATCTCGTATGGCGTTATAAAGTGGATAGAGCACGGGTCTGGGAGTCAGGAGTCAGAAGGACCTGGGTTGTAATTTCGGCTCCAGATTATATCTGCTGTGTGACCATGGGCAAGTCATTTAATTTCTCTGAGCCTCAGTTACTTCATCTGTAAGATTAGGGGTTAAGACTGTGAGCCCCATGTGGAACAAGGACTGTATCCAACCTGCTTAACTTGTATCTACAACAGGACATAGGACAGTGCTTGGGACATAATAAGAGCTTAACAAGTACTAGTATTATTAGTATTACTCTCCAAGTGCTTAGTACTCTGAGAGCCCTTGTGGGTGGGTGTCGAAGTGGGAGGGGAGAGCAGTATCCATCCATCCTCGCCCAGACACTGAGTAGGGCCTGTGGGTGATACTGGCCCGAAGTACCCAGAGGAGCCGGGAGATATTGGGTGGGGACGGTTAAGGCCTCACAGTTCGCTGTCCTGCATTTTACATAGGAGGAAACTGACGCCCAGAGAGGCTAAATGACTTGCTCACAGCCACCCGGTAGACCAGTGGCGGACCCGAGTCTCCTGACAGCCAGTCCCACCCTCTTTCCAACGGACCACGCCACTCCCCAGTGGGTCAGGACAGTGGCTGCCCTGGGGCCTTCCCGTCCATACAGCTTACTTCGTTGGGTAGGTTGGGGATGGGTGCTTCAGAGAGTCGGAGGTGGAGGTCGGGGAACCGGTCTTCTACCTGCCTCCAATGGACTCTCCCCTTTACCAGGGCGCTGCCCGATAGGCAGGCTCACAGAACATCCCGTGGGGCGGGGGTGTCCCTGCAGTCTCGGACACTGGGCCTCAACGGCCTCCTAACCTCCCCTCTCCACTCTGTTTACCGCCAGGCAGAGCTCCTGCCGGTCCTGGCGCTGGTGAATGGGGGCAGCGAGAACGGGAAATAGGAGGAGCCACGGGAGAACGGGCATGTCGTGGAGGAGGAGGGGCACAGGGAGCTGGACGACGAGCAGGAGGTCATCGACATCCAGGGCACAGGGTTGTTACCGTCAAGATCTTCGCGCCGGGGACCGAGCCGTTTCCTCCACAGGTGTGGAGGGGCGATGGGAGGAGGAGGGCGGCTGGCCTGTGGCAGAGAGGAGAACCAAGATGGAGTCAGCGGTGGCAGCCGCCCTGGGCTGAGCCCCAGCCATCGCACCACTGTTGAGGAGAGTCTTTCGGCTAAGTCAACCCAGCCTGCCCAGGCCTGTGGAGTGAATTCCGGTGGGGAGGACCGGGCGTAACACCGGAGTGTGATGGCGGCCCGGGGTAAAGTCTAGCTAGACCCCCTGCCCCAGGCCAACCCAGCCCCTCCCCTCATAGACAAGGGCAATCTGCTCCTGCTCCTCCTCCTTCCATCCCCATGGAGGGGAGATCTTGGGGTCAGAGGCTCCGGGGCCGGATGGGAGCTGGCAGAGGGGGCACCCAGGCCGGACCCTGATTGTTGGCAATGTTGGTTGAAGATCTCTCCGCAGGAGAAGGAGCAGGAAATCCACCAGGTTCTCATGGACCGCCAAGACACCTACCATCGCACCTGCTTCTCCCTGCAACTGGACAGAAATATCCTAGACAACTTCTCTGAGTTCAAGACCATCGCGGGGCTGCAGGAGGAGGTCTCGTTCCGAGTGGTGGAAGGCAAGTCCTCCCCCTCATCCCACCCTGTCAGGTGCGGGGTCAGAGGGTGGGCGGCCAGGCTCCCCGCCGGGGGGGGAGGGAGAAGGGCTCATCCTGGGGCCTCGCGGGTCTGCATCTCTGGCCGGTGGGGGGAGATTCTGGGATTTCTTCCTCTTCTCCGTGTCCCAGGACTCCCCCCGCCCCGACCATCAGCCCCCTTCCTGCTGCTCTCCCCCTCGAGGTCCTCGAGGCCCTGATCCACGTGTACCACATCCGGGGCCTCCTGAAGAGCCTGGATCCGACCGACGCCTTCAACGGCATGGACTGCAACTCGCTGTCCTTCCTGAGCATCTTCACAGACGGCGATCTTGGCGGTAGGGAGAGGGAGGGCTTCCCCTGCCTTATCTGGACGCTGAGGAAGGACGCTGCAGGACGCTCATGGCGGCTTCCACCCCCACAGAGAGCGGCAAGCAGAAGAAGAAGGCCGGGAAGCTGGAGCAAATCTACTGCACGACCCGCGAGCACATCCTGCCCGGGAGCGAGGAGCACAAGGAGCGGTGGGGTGGCCGCGGGGACCGGATAAGGCGCCGGCAGGGCAACGGTACAGACCCCCGTTGGGCGGAGATTTAGGTGAAGGACAACAGCCTCGTCCGGCCTCCCCTGATGCCCATGTCCCTCTCCTCCCCGGTTCCTTCAGTTCCTCAAGGTGCTCACCAATACGGCGGGAAACCACCCCCCGGCAACCACAAGATGCACGGGGACCTGGTTTACCTGTTCGTGGTCACGGCCGAAGACTGCCATGTCAGCATCACAGCCTCCACTCGCGGCTTCTACCTAAACCAATGAGTGGGAGTCTTCTCGGACGGACTCTGGGCTCACTGCATCAGGGCAGGCGGGGTGGAAGGGGAGGTGAACGCGCCATGACCCCCTACAGGTCCACGGTGTACAGCTTCAACCCCAAGCCTTCCAGGCCAAGCTCCCTCAGCCACTCCCTAGTGGAGCTCCTCAACCAGATCAGCCCGGCCTTCAAAAAAAACTTTGCTGCCTTGTCGAAGAAAAGGTATGGAGGGGGTCCTCCCCCATCCTACCCCTGGGTGCAGGACGCCAAAGGCCATGGCCTTACAGCAGCCCCCACTTGAAGGGTGTGGCCGCCAAATGGTCCAGCGCGGCCCAGGGTCCAGTCCTTGGGGAGGGGGAAGGGCTTAGCATCGTGACTCCGTCCGTTCTCTCCGCATGGGGTGGGGAGGCGGTGGGAGCTGGGGCCCCCGAACAGCTGGAGAAAATTTGCCCATGTGTTGGATTGTGCTGGGGGATGCTGGGAGCCCCAGGTCTCGGTGAAAGGCCGGTATGGTGAGGAGCGTCCTCGTGCCCAGGGGCTGATGACTGTGCCCGCTCCCCTCAACTATGACTGCAGGGTACAGCACCACCCCCTCGAGAAAATCGCCACCCAATGCCAGATGTACAGCTGGACGGCTCCCCAGGCCCAGTAAGCCATGGACTGCGTTCGGGCTGAGGACATCTACACCTCGCGGCTGGGTTACAAGGAGCACATCCCTGGACAGGTGCCTGCCTGCCCGCCCTCCTAGCCCGCTTCCCCGTGTGTTCAGCACTCAGGCAGTCCCATGGCCTGTCCACCCTCCCTGGCCTGTCACTGCGGCTCCAGGTTGAAGTGGGCAGGGCCCGGGTCCAGCTCTGTCTGAGGGAGTAACTGTTGGGGTTTGGGTGGAGCAATGTCTGCCCTCCCCATCTCCCTGGCATGGAGCCCTGGCAGAGTCATGTCTTCGCCCCCCTGAAACCCTAGCGAGGTTGGCCTGCAGAGTGATGGCCTCCTGACCCTCGACCTCCCACCTCGCCTCCCCTACCCACCAGACTCAGAATTTGAACGGGGAGCTGCAGACTATGCTAGAGCAGCCCCGGAAGAACCTGCCCGAACGGCTGCTGAGGCAAAGAGCCATCTTCAGGGTATGGGGGTGGCTAGGGGCTGCTTCTGTGTGGGTGCGGGTTTGAGGGTGAGCAGCTGGCCTCAGCCTCCCCCCACAGAGCTTGAACCCACAGTCTGACCAGCAGCATCTGCCGCGGGGACTCCCTCCCAGAGCCGAACCCCTGCCTCCTCCAGGTAAATAGTGACGTCACGGCGTCAGCCACCCTGGGGGCCATGGGAGTGATCGACGGGATCGTGATGGTCATCAGCCCCAACGAGGAGACCAAGATGCAGATGTTCATCTAGAACATCCGCCTTCCCCTCTCAATGCCCCCGCCTTACCTCCTTCCTTTCCCCGCAGCACCTGTATATATGTATATATGTATGTACTTATTACTCTGTTTATTTATTTATTTTATTTGTCAATATTTATTCTATTTATTTTATTTTGTTAGTATGCTTAGTTTTGTTCTCTGTCTCCCCCTTCTAGACTGTGAGCCCAGGGTAGGGTAGGGACCGTCTCTATATGTTGCCAACTTGTACTTCCCAAGAGCTCAGTACAGTGCTGTGCACGCAGTAAGCGCTCAATAAATACTATTGAACGAATGAATGAATGAACAGCATCTTCTTCAGCCTAGATTTCGATAGGCGCGACCACTACAAGGACCTTGGGGACGACACGGCCGCCTATGCCACCCCGAGCCATGACCTGAACGGCATGCGCTCCTAGAGCACCGTGGACGTGGACGGCCTGTACACGCTGGGCACCGTGGGGGTGGACTAGCCCGGCTACGTATTGCACATAATAAGCGCTCAATAAATATGTTTCAAGATCAATTGATTGATAGGAAATTATACTGTGTCAACCTAGCCCAGTAGGCAGGAAAATTATGAGAGCAGGGACTACAACTTTTCTCACTATCTGTCTCCTCCCAACATTTGGGAAGAACTCTTACAGGGAGGAATTGCCGAGAGTGAGAGTTGTGGTCCAAAGCCGGTCGCACTCTCTCAGCCCTGCCTGTCATTTAGCCTCTTCAAGGGATTCTGGGATCCACTGAAAGCCAAATTGATAGTCCACAGTGCTGAAACTGTGCTGGAACACGGTAGCCCGGCGTATGGTTGGCAAGGTAGGAACGTTTGAGGAAGAAGGAGGAGAGATGTAAAACACTTCTCCTCCTGCTAGCACCCCTGCCTTGCTGGGGGCCGCACCCCTGGTCCAAACCCGAACGTAGGCCCCAGACTGGCTCCATCACTTCTATCCTCATTCTCGTGCCCCACACCTCTCCATCCCACTCAACCCTGGTCACTCTCAACGGGGCAGCATGTGGCTGGTCGCTGACCTATTCAGGGCTAGTCTGATACCCTCTATCCCCTCGTACTTCTGGATTCGTTCAGCCAGAAAGGAACAGAGAGGAGCCCTCGATCGCTCTCTGCTCCCCCTCAGACCCTGGGAAGTTCTCGAGACGGCCCCTATCCCTGTAGATAAACCAAGAGCTGCTACGAGTGGGATCCGTGGAGGATAACTCGGGGCCCTGCCGAGGGACCTCAGGGCCTGGACAAACCAAGCACCTCTGGTCACCTGGTTTCTGAGACTCCTGGGAGACAAGGGCTGTTTCCCGTGGAAACAGCAGCAGCTGCATTCCAGCGTCCTAAAGGTTCCTGTTTTCAACGACAGACTTTAGCCACTGTGAATGGTTTCACCTTTGTCTAATTCACAACCTGAAACACTCAATCTGTCAGTCAAGCAGCCAACTGTAACTTTTACTTATGGCCTTTGTGAAGCACTTACTATATACCAGGCACTATACTAAGTGCTGGAGTAGTTACAAGCTAATCAGATTGGACAGAGTCCATGTCCCCCGTGGAGCTCACATCTCAATCCCCATTTTACAGATGAGGGAACTGAGGCACGGAGAAGTTAAGTGACCCTGCACAAGGTCACACAGAAGACATGCGGTGAAACCGGGATCATAACCCAAGTCCTTTTAAATCCCTGGTCCCTGCTCTACCCACTAGGCTTCGGTGCTTCTTCTGATTTGTCCTGATTACAAATCCATTGAAGCACTGTTCATACTGACTATATAAACTGTACTCCTGAATCAAGCGTTCACACACTTTCTCATATTTACCTTCTCTCCTTCCTCCTCTACATAATTTATTCTGTGTCTAGCTCCCCAATTAAATCATAATCTCCTAGAGAGCAGGAACAATGCAATTTTATCTCTTTTCAACTCTCCTGAGAGATTACTACACTGCTTTGCACCCAGGATGTGATGAATAAATACCAATGATAATACTAATACTAATAATTATGGTCTTTGTTAATCGCTTATTATGTTTCAAGCACTGTTCTAAGTGCTGAAGTAGATACAAGGTAATTACGTTGGACACACACCCTATCCCACATGCGGCTCACAGTCTCAATCCCCATTTTACAGATGAGGTAACCGAAGCACAGAGAAGTGAAATGACTTGCCCCAGGTCATATGGCTGACAAGTAGCAGAACGGGGATTAGAACCTGCGACGTCTGACTCCCAAGCCTGTGCTCTGAATGGAACGATGGATGGATGGATAACGAATGGTTGGGAGGAAGGATGGAAGGAAGGAAGAGAAGACTAATTGAAGTGAGAGGACAGATTTGATGACAGATGAAGCTGCAGCCATCTTCTCTTGCCTTTTCCCATACCAGCTCCCATTTTCGAACTTTAATTCCCACCCGCAGAGTCATGCTAAAGAGTGTATCATTGTATTGTCATGGACATTACTAATAATGATATCATTATTGCTTGTATTAAGAAGTTGTTTGCCTAAATTGTTCCACTTCCTGAAATAGAAACAAAGGAATCAGTTCAGACACAATTCCTGTTACACAGGGGCTCAGAGTGTAAGAGCAATGGAGATCCTAGTGTTGTCAAGTCCATGCCACTAGGTCACAAAACAAGCCAGTGGCTGAGCTGGCATCAGAACTCAAGTCTCAATCAATCAATCGTACTTATTGAGCACTTAATCTGGGCCCAGCACTGTACTAAATATTTGTAAAAGTTCAATGTCATAGAGTTGGTAGACACGTTCCCTGCTCACAATGAGCTTACAGTCTAGAGCGATTCCCAAAGTTTTAGGCAATGATAAAATTGAAAACAAATTATGTTATCTGTTAAGTACTTGCTAGTGTCAAGCACATGTTCTAAGCACTGGGGTAGATACAAGGTAATCGGGTTGTACCTTGTGGGGTTCACAGTCTTAACCCCCATTTTACAGATGAGGTAACTGAGGCACGCAGAAGTTGAGTAGTTCACCCAAGGTCACACACACGACGAGTAGCAGAGCAGGGATTAGAAACCGCACCCAAAGTGGATTTACTGTACTAACCACTTGGGCAAGTTCAGTACACGTGTTGTTAAATACATTCCCTGCCCACAGTTAGTTTACAGTCTAAAGGGACTCCCCTTCCTTCATGCTATGATGCCTCCCCAAAACTGGATTGTCCATCCTATCTTACTTCAGTCTTAGCAACCTCCCTCCCAGACTTTCACAATTCATCAACGTCCAGCGTTTTCTGTGAACCCAGTAGGGCAGCTAACTTTCTGGCCAGGCCCAAGGGCAGTTCCTTGGTTAAGTGGTTGTGTGATAGTATTTGCACAAGGAAGGATACTTTTTGTCCCAGAGCGGAGTCTGGTTGAGTGACCCTTTTAGGATCCTGCTCATGGCGGCCTTCATGTCCCGGTCCCTCAGGCTGCAGATAAGGGGGTTCAGAGCTGGGGGTACCACTGCGTAGAACACGGACACCAGCAGGTCCACGATAAAGGAGGAGTCTGAGGGCAGCTTGATGTAGACAAATGCACCTGCAGAGAGGAAAACAGTGACGACGACAAGGTGGGGCAGGCAGGTAGAGAAAGTTTTGACCCGGCTCTCGGTGGCCTGCTTCCTCAGCATGGCCTGGAAAATGTGCACATATGAAACGATGATGAGAATGAAGCAGACGACGCCTAATGCCACCCCGGCAGTGACACACACATCGACAGCGACGTGATCCTCGGATCAGGTGATCTTCAGCAGGGAGGGGACGTCACAGAAAAATTGCTGGACGATTTTCTACCCTCAGAAGGACAGGGAGAAGGTCGGAGCTGAAAACAAGACATCAATCAGGCCCCCACGGAGCCATGAGGCGTTGGATATGTTCCCACAAGCCTCTCTGTTCATGACGACTCTGTTCATGACTACTTCCTAGCTCAGTGGGAGGCAGATGGCGACGTAGCGGTCATAGGACGTGGCCGTGAGGACCAACAGCACTGAGCAGGTACACCAGACCACGGAGAAGACCTGGGCGGCACAGCCCAGGAGGGAGATGGATCTAATGTCGGGCAGGGAGTCGTGGATGGATTTGGGGATGGTGACAGAGATGTAGCAGATGTGGAGGACGGACAAGATTCTGAGGAAGAAGTACGTGGGAGTGTGTAGGCGTCAGTCGAGGGCGGTGACTGCGACAATGAAGAGATTTCCCCGTCATAAGCCAGGAGGAGCAGAGTGGCGTGGACCAGCTGCAGCTCCCGGACCTCCGAGAATCCCAGCAGGAGGAATTCTCTCACTGTGAGGATGTTAGTCACTGGTAGGTGATGAAAACTCCCTGCACAGGACAAAGATCTTAATGAGGTGATTAAATCAACAGGAGTTTTGCCCGTGAGTCTACGGGAGGAACAGTTTAAGATATACTGGAAGAGAGTTATCAATTACAAACTAACCTAGAAATTGGTAAAAGACTTCCACGTAACTAGTACGGAATTCCCAAGGAGGACTGACACCATAATTCTCCAAGTGGGGACAAAAAGATGACAAAGATGCAAGAGGGGAAAGTAGTCAAAGTAATAGTAGCAGTAATAGCAGCAAATGTCCTAGTAGAAATTGTACTGTCAATCAATCAAGAAACTGTATTTCTGAGCATTTACTGTGTGCAGAGCACTGTACTAAATATTTGGGAAAAGACAATGTAACAGAGTTTGTAGACATGTTCCCTCCCCACAACAACCTTATAGTCCAAGGGGGATAAGGATGTTAATATAAAATAAATTACAGATATGTACAGAGACTGTAAGCTCGTTGTGGGTAGGGAGTGTCTCTGTTATATTGTTATATGGTACTCTCCCAAGCACTTAGCATAGTGGTCTACACACAGAGCTCTGCTCTGAGCTCAATAAACATTCATTCATTCAATCTTATTTATTGAGCGCTTACTGTGTGCAGCATGCTGTACTAAGGTGGTTGACCGACGGATAATAGTAATAACGGTGTTTATCGAGCCCCCGGTGGACAGAAATGCAAGGATATACTAAACCTACAAGGCAACCAGAAGCACACAAATTCATTCTCATACCCAAAATTACAGCTAAACATAAATAAATACAAATACATACTGCCCTCGCATGTATTCCTGCTCACTCACAGACCGGAGTTCTCCCACAGAAGAACAGTCACACAGTCAGTCGATAAATGCGAAAACTGCTTACTGTGTGCAGAGCACTGTGGTAACCACTTGGGAGAGTACAATACAAAGACATACGTAGTCGCATAAACCCAAAAATGTATCTAGTCACTTATTCGGCTTTTCCCTGAACCCTAAACCTGTTCCCTATGGAGAGATGGAGAACATTCCTCACTGTTCCCTATCCACATGTCCCATTTCCTTAAAGCCTGGGATTTTCTCCCTGATTCTCCTTCCCTGCCCTGAGCACGCGCACACACGCGCACACACAAAGCTGTGCGTCCAGAGAATTTGATTGCACCTGTCTCTATATGAGAAAAGTGAACTTCAGACTGAAGTCTGGCTAAACAGGGAAGGCTCTGGTGAGGGATCCCAAATACATAGGTCGCTTTGGGCTTGGCAGAGGGCTAGGAGAAATTATTAATTGATGGTATTTACTCAGGGCTTACTGTGTGTGGAGCACTGGACTAAAGCGTTAAGAAGAAGAAGAAGACAATCCAACAGACTTGGTAGACACGTTCCCTTCCCATAACGAGCTGACAGTCTAGCGGGATGGAAGGATGATGGCACATTGATGAAGGGACGATGGAGCGGTGATGGAGGGATGATGGAGGGACGATGATGGGATGTCAGCGAGAAAATGGAAGGGGTGTCCTAGAGAAAATAGCACATGAGTGCTGGTCCAGGTACAAAGACCATGCGACTACGAACATGAGCAGAGGAGGTGATTCTACTACTAGTGGCTTGTGCTGTGGTACCTGCCACTGACTCATCCCTGATGAAGCCTGCTTTCTACTGCTGCAATCCAGCCTGCAATGCTGCCCTGGTCTGAACTTCAACCTGGGGTTCGAGTGCGAGATTCTCCACAAATTCACTACGGGCTTCTGGTCTCTCATCGCCCCTCAATCCCCACCACAGAACGCACTAACCTGGACAGCGTGGGGCACGGGGTCGCCGTCCTCTGTCATTCTGGGCTGTTCCCCTCTCTCCCCTCGGACTCCTGGGTTCTGTCAGCCCAAGAGGGACATCGAGGAGCCCTCAGCCCTCAGCTCTCCTCTCTCCCGGGGACACCGAGATGCTTCTGCAGATGGACCCCGTCCCCAAAGATAAAGCAGCCGCCGCTCTGAGTGGAATCCCTGGAGGTCCGGATCGGGCCCCAAAGACCTGAAGTGACTTGCCCAATGTCATATACCAGATAAGTGGCAGAACTGGGATTAGAACCCAGGTCCTCTTGACTCCCGGGCCCATGCTCTTTCTACTAATCGACACTGCTTTCGATTTAGAGAAATTGTGACTCTGATCTGGTCATCTAATTCAATATTGAAATTTCCCTCATATTTCCCCTGCTCCTCTCCGGAGTCACCGGGCCTGTCCTGGGTTGTAGAGTATCTACCTCTGCTGAGAGAGAGGCTCACTCCATCTAGTCGGTCCTGGACGCTGGTGGTGGTGATAGATAGGACTGGGCGAGGGGTGAGAGCTGTCAGGATCGTTGCTCCCCCTCTTGGCTCTCCAGATGGCTGTGCCATCCCATCAATCAATCAATCAATTGCATTTATTGAGCGCTTACTGCGTGCAGAGCACTGTAATAGGCGCTTAAAATCGTAGTCGGCAGGATTCGAACCTGCGCGGGGAAACCCCAATGTATTTCTAGTCCATCGCCTTAACCACTCGGCCACGACTACTACATCAGATGACGGCCCGGTTATTTCCTGGGAAATTCCCTGTGGGAGGACGGGCCCGGGGCTTTGTTAAGACAGCTGACCGTCCGGGAATCTCGGAAGGCCGGGATCATGGGCTCCTTGTGGTCCCGGCCGCCACAACCTAAATGACTGTCCAGTCCCACGTGGTTCCCACTCTGGGTTTCCTTCCTGTGACAACATCAACAGACTAATCATCATCCCTTTCTTTGATTAAAGATAGTGCTCTGGTTAAGCTCTGAGGTTGCATCTTCATCCCATGCGAGGGCTTGGGACCACCTGAAATTAGCAGCAATCCATCTTGGACATTGTCCTGTAGACTGTAAGATCATCATGAGCGGGAAATAGTATATCTACCAACTTTGTTACACTTTTATATTGTACTCTCCCAAGCGCTTAGTGCCAAGGTCTGAACATAGTAAGCGCTCAATAAATACGATCGATCGATTGATATGCATTATTTTCCCCTATTAAATTCCTATCTGCATTCTCCATTCCTCCCAAGCTCACCATTTCACTGTGCCTCCTTCCCAACTTCCCCCACTCAGACCCCTACCTCAACACCTTTCCCACTCTCGGAATTCCCTCTCCTTTCATATCCACCTGACAACAGGGTGATCTTCAAAACCCTTTCCTGAAACTCTATTAAATCCACGGAACCATCCCTGAATATTTCTTTCATAATAGTACATGGTAAGTGTTTACTATTTTCCAGGGACCGTTCTAAGCACTGACCACAGGGCTTCCCATCTTCAAAACTCCTACCTGAAACTCTATTACATCCACGTGACCATTCCTGATTATTTTATTCATAACGGTAAGTGGTAAGTGTTTACTATTTTCCAGGGACCGTTCTAAGCTCTGAGGTTCATGCAAACTAGTCATGTTGGACACACTCCCTGTCCTGCATGGGACTTCCAGTCTTAGTCCCCATTTTATAGATGAGGAAGTTGAGGCAAGAAGTGAAATGACTTGTCCAAGGTCACACGGCAGACAAGTGGTGTGGGTGGAATTAGAACCCGTGTTCTCTGACTTTTAAGTCCACGCTCTATCAATTGGGCTATGCTGCTTCCCTGAGCTTCCTTGTCTCAAGGTGCATAATTGTCTCGGTCTGGGCCTGTGTAAAAAGCCCCCCTTCCCATTCTTAATAATAATAATAATAACAATAATAATAATTGTGGTATTTGATAAGCGTTTATTTTGTGCCAGGCACTGTACTAAGCGCTGAAGTGAACAGAAGCAAATTGGGTCAGGCAGGTCCCTGTCCCAGATAGTCTCACAGTCTCACCCCCTATTTCACCGATGAGGGAACTGAGGCCCAGACAAGTGAAGAGTCTTGCCCAAGGTCACGTAGCATGAAGGTAACAATCAATAGGTCTTTTAATGAGTTGTATTTTCTGACATCTTCTGGTTGCAAACCTAGAGAAAATGAGAAATGACTCCAAATCCATCCTAAGACCCTCCCCCGGGATGCCTTGGTGGCTCAACCCAGAGAAGCAGCATAAGAAACAGTAACTATCATCTCTACGCTGATATCAACTATCATCTCTACGCTGATGACACCCAGATCTACATCTCTGCCCCTGCTCTCTCCCCCTCCCTCCAGGCTCGCATCTCCTCCTGCCTTCAGGGAATCTCCATCTGGATGTCCGCCCGCCACCTAAAGCTCAACATGTCGAAGACTGAGCTCCTTGTCTTCCCTCCCAAACCTTGTCCTCTCCCTGACTTTCCCATCTCTGTTGACGGCACTACCATCCTTCCCGTCTCACAAGCCCGCAACCTTGGTGTCATCCTCGACTCCGCTCTCTCATTCACCCCTCACATCCAAGCCGTCACCAAAACCTGCCGGTCTCAGCTCCGCAACATTGCCAAGATCCGCCCTTTCCTCTCCATCCAAACCGCTACCCTGCTCATTCAAGCTCTCATCCTATCCCGTCTGGACTACTGCACCAGCCTTCTCTCTGATCTCCCATCCTCGTGTCTCTCTCCACTTCAATCCATACTTCATGCTGCTGCCCGGATTATCTTTGTCCAGAAACGCTCTGGACATATTACTCCCCTCCTCAGAAACCTCCAATGGCTACCAATCAATCTGCGCATCAGGCAGAAACTCCTCACCCTGGGTTTCAAGGCTCTCCATCACCTCGCCCCCTCCTACCTCACCTCCCTTCTCTCCTTCTACTGCCCAGCCCGCACCCTCCGCTCCTCCACCACTAATCTCCTCACTGTACCTCGCTCTCGCCTGTCCCGCCATCGACCCCTGGCCCACGTCATCCCCCGGGCCTGGAATGCCCTCCCTCTGCCCCTCCGCCAAGCTAGCTCTCTTCCTCCCTTCAAGGCCCTGCTGAGAGCTCACCTCCTCCAGGAGGCCTTCCCAGACTGAGCCCCTTCTTTCCTCTCCCCCTCGTCCCCCTCTCCATCCCCCCGTCTTACCTCCTTCCCTTCCCCACAGCACCTGTATATATGTATATATGGTTGCACATATTTATTACTCTATTTATTTATTTATTTATTTATTTTACTTGTACATTTCTATCCTACTTATTTTATTTTGTTGGTATGTTTGGTTTTGTTCTCTGTCTCCCCCTTTTAGACTGTGAGCCCACTGTTGGGTAGGGACTGTCTCTATGTAATGCCAATTTGTACTTCCCAAGCGCTTAGTACAGTGCTCTGCACATAGTAAGCGCTCAATAAATACGATTGATTGATTGATTGATTAAAGCTTAGTGGCAAGAGCCCGGGTATGTGAGGTAGAGGACGTGGATTCTAATCCCAGCTCTGCAACGTCTCTGTTGCGTGACTCTGGGCAAGCCATTTAACTTCTCTGAGCCTCAGTATCCTCAAATGAAAAATGGGGATTAAGAATGATAATAAACATAATGGTCATAATAATAATCGTGGTATTTGTTAAGTGCTTGCTATGTGCCAAGCAGTGTTCTATGGGCTGGGGTAGATACAGCATAATCAGGTTGTCCCATGTGGGGCTCACAGTTTTAATCCCCATTTTCAAGATGAGGTAACAGACACACAAAAGTTAAATGACTTGCCCAAGTTCATGCATCAGCCAAGTGGTGGAGGCGGGATTAGACCCCATGTCCTTTGACTCCCAAGCCTGCACTGTTTCCACTAGGTCAGGCAAATCCTGTCAAATTCCCCAGGGAGCAGGGATACAACGATCGGGCTAGTATTTTTGGTTTCTCTGGAGTCGTTTTTTTCATTAGATATTATTTGAACGGATTCCTTTCCATAAATTCCCTTTCGTGCCAAACCTCATTCCCCTTCTCCTCCCCTGTGTCCTTGAGCTGTAAGATCTATTCACACCCCCCCGAAACCTCTAGGCCAGCTAGTCAGTGGCTCGGTGACCCAATGGGTCAACAACAGAGGTGGTCGGGGCCCAAGTGACCAACGTGTCAAATAATCTCCATTAAAATGTCTTGAAGGCCTCAAGTGTTGTAATAAACAGGAGATATATCTGCATGAAGTAAACCTCTCCTTTCTCCACTCAAATAGTTTCTTTTCAGGCCCTGAAGACCTTACGGAGAGAAATCAAAACAGATTTTTTTTTTGCGTGAAACAGATTTCTCCCTTCACCACGAATATACTCTATTCATTCTCATTTCAGAGGCCTCGAGGTCCTGAAGTGAACTGTTACACAGGAGGTGTTTCTTCAGGAAGCCAATTTCTCCTTTTCAAGTTCATACATTTTCCCTTTAGGTCTTGAAGACCAATACGTGGAAAATTATGAGGTGAGTTTTCATATCAAGAAATTTCTCCTTTTTGAACTCCAAAAATTACCTTCTCTGGCCCTTACACAGAGAAACAAAAACACGAGATTGTTTGCATGACGAAAACTTTTCCTTTCTCAACACACATATTCCCTTTACAGGTCTTGAAGACATTCATTATGAGAAATCAAAGTAGGAGATGGTTTGCATGAAGCAAAGTTCTCTATTTTCAACTGAAACATTCTTTTTTTCAGGCCTGGAAGACCTTTAGAAATGTAAAAGCTGGAGATGGTACACATGCAGCATATTTCTCCATTTTCACATCAAATAGTCTCTTATCTGGCCTTGAAGACCTCAATAGTGAAATAAGGGATTGTGGTTGTTTACATTAAGAAACTTTTCTCCTTTCCCACTTCAAATATTCTCTTTTGTGGCATTGGAGACCTTATACAGAGAAGTAAAAGCTGGAGATGATTTTTTCATGAAGCAAATTTCTCCTTTTGCATCACGATTCTTCTCTTTCCTGGCTTTGAAGACTTTAGGGTAGAGAAATAAAAGCTGGAGGTGGTTTGCATGAAACCCATTTTCTGTTTTCCCGCCAGTATTTGCTTTTGAGGTCTTGAAGACCTTATTGAAGGTATTGAAGGTATTGAAGTACAATACTGGAGATTCTCCTTTTTACAACTCCACATAATCTCTATTAATTCTCAAATTAAAGGCCTTGAAAGCCTGAGGTGGAGAAATGTACAAGAAGTATATCTAGTCGTGAAGGTCTGCCTTGAAGACTTTGTATGTATAAGTCAAAGCTGGGGATGGTTTGCATGAAGCAAATTCTTCCTTTTCCACCTCAGACATTCTTTCTGATGACCTTGAAGACTTAGGTTGTTAAGTAAGCAGGGCATTTTTTGCATTACGCAAAAGTCTCCTTTTTTTAATGCCATACAATATCTCTTCAGGCCTTGAAGATCTTAGAGAAATAAAAGATAGAGTTGGACTGCATGAAGCAAATATAGCTCTTTTCACCTCAAATATTCTCTTTGGAGGCCTTAAAGACCTAAGACCTTACAGATATAACACCTGGAGATATTTCCTATGAAGTAAACTAAGCATTTTTCACCTCATATTTTCTCTTGGAAAGGCCTTAAGGTGGACAAATGAGTAGGAAGTTTTTTCATGAAGCAAAATTATCCTTCTTTAACCTCATATATTTTTTTTAATTCCTTGAAGATCTGATTTAGAAACCTGAGAGCAGGAAATTGTTTTGCCCAAAGCAAATTTCCCCCTTTTCACTTGAAATCTTCTCTGAGGCCCTGAAGGCCTTGGAGACATACAAACTGGGGATTGTCTGCATGAAACTTTCTCCCTTTTCCAGTAAAAGCTGGAGAAGGTTTGCACGATGCAAATTTCTGCTTTTGTACCTCAGATATTCTCTATTCATTCTCAAGTACAAGGCTTTGAAGAGGAGTCGGGCACAGGACCTGTATCTGCCCTTTTAGGTCTGCCTTGTATAGAGAAGTAAAAGCTGGAAATTGCTTGCATGAAGAACATTCATCCTTTTTCACCACATTAATTCTCCTGGATGGTCCTGCAGCCCTTAGGTTGACAAATAATCAGGGCATTTTTTTCATAAAGCAAAAGTCTCCTTTTATAATGTCATATACTATCTCTTCAGGCCTTGAAGACCTCAGAGAAATGAAAGCTAGAGTTTGTTTGCATAAAGCAAATTTCTCCTTTCCCACGTCAAGTTTTCTCTTTGGAGGCCAAGAAGTCTTTAATAATCAAAACTAGTGTTGAATTGCATGAACCAAATTTCTCCATATTCACCTCTAGTATTCTCTTTTCTGGCCTTGAAGATCTTAGATTGAGAAATAGAAACTGGAGGCTGTTTGCATGCAGCAACCGTTCTCCTTTCCCTCCTCAAATATTCTCTTTTAAGGCCTTGAAGACCTTAGACAGAGACGTAAAAGCTGGAGATGGTTTGCATGAAGCAAATTTCTCCTTTTGCACCTCAAATACTCTCAATTACAACGGTTTGAAGGCCTGAGGTGGAGTAGTGCACAAGAAGTGTATCTGCCCTTAAAGCTCTGCCTTGAAGACTGTAGAGAAATAACAGCTGGAGATTGTTTGCATGAAGCAAATTCATCCTTTTTCACCAGGTATACTATCTCTTCAAGCCTTGAAGTGCTTAGAGAAATAAAAGCTAGAGTTTGTTTGCATGAAACGAATTTCTCCTTTCCCACCTTAAATATTCTCTTTGGAGGCTTTGAAGTCTTTTAGAGAAATCAAAACTAGAGTTGGCTTCCATGAACCAAATTTCTCCCTTTTCACCTCAAGTGTTCTCTTTGGAGGTCTTGAAGACCAAAACCTTACAGAAATAACACCTAAAGATTGTTTGCCTGAAGTAAACTAATCATTTTTCACCTCATATATATATTCTCTTGGAAAGGCCTTGAAGACCTAAGGTGGAGAAATGAGCAGAACAGCTTTTTCATGAAGCAGAATTCTCCTCCTTGAATCTCACATATCATTTTTTATGCCTTAAAGATCTGCTTTAGAAACATGAGATCAGGAAATTGTTTGCATAAAACAGATTTCTCCTTTTCACTTGAAATAGTCACTTTTGAGGCCTTGAAGACCTTACGTCGAGAAATAACAGCTGGAGACTGTTTGCATGAAGCAAAATTAATCTTTTTTACCACATACCTTCTCTTTGATGACCTTGAATCCCTTAGGTTGACAAATAAGCAGGACATTTTTTGCATGAAGAAAAATTATCTTTTTTAATGACATACACTATCTCTTCAGACCTTGAAGACCTTGGAGAAATAAAAGCTAGACTTTGCATGAGAAGACTTTATCCTTTCCCACCTCAAATATTCTCTTTTGAGGCCTTGAAGACCCAAATCCTTACAGCAATAGCAGCTGGAGATGGTTTGCTGGATGAAACCTGATCATTTTTCACCTCATATATTCTCTTTCGAAGACCTTGAAGACCTAAGGAGGTCGAATTAGCGGGACAATATTTTCATGAAGCAAAATTCTCCTCCTTTAACCCCGTGTATTTTTTTTTTCAGGCCTTGAAGATCAGATTTAGAAAAATCAGCACAGGAAATCATTTGCATAAAGCAAATTTCTCCTTTTGCATTAGATATATTCTCTTTGGAGGGCTTGAAGACATTGCAGAAATACAAACTGGAAGATTCCAAGAAACCTTCTCATTTTTATCTCAAATAACCTCTTCAGGGGCCTTGAAGATCCTTGCTACAAAAATTAAAGCTGCAGACTCTTTGCATATAGCAAATCCCTCCTTTTCCATCTCAAATATTCTCTTTTTTGGCCTTTAAAACCCTCGATAAAGAAATCGAAGCTGGAGGTTTTTTGCAAGAAGGAAATGTTCCCCCTTTTCATCTAAAATACTTGCCTGTGAGGCCATGAAGACTTTAAACAGAGAAGTAAAAGTTGGAGTCGGTTTACATGAAATGAATCTCTCCTTATGCACCTCAAATAATCTCTCTTTTGGCCTAGATTTAGCCCATAGAGAAATCAAAGCTGGTGGTCTTTACAGGAATCAGATTTCTCCCTTTTCTACCCCATAAATTATCTTTTTTAAGGCCTTGAAGACCTTAAGTAGAGAAACAAAAGCTGGAGATGGTTTGCATGAAGCAAATTTCCCCTTCTACACCTCAGATATTCTCTTTTAGGGCCTTGAAGACTTTGGGTAGAGGAATCAAAGCTGCAGGTCGTTGCAGGAAGCAGATTCCTGTTTTTTCACCTCAAAATTATCTTTTCTAAGTTCTTGAAGACCTTAAGAAGAGAAATAAAAGCTGTGGATGATTTGTATGCAGCAAATTTCCCCTTACCTTAAATAATCTCTTTTCAGGCCTCGAAGACCTTCGATAGAGAGGTAAGAGCTGGAGATGGCTTGCATGGAGAAGATTTCCCCTTATGCTCCTCATATATTCTCTCTGCTAGCCTTGAAGACCTTCGGTAGAGAAGTATAAGTTGCAAGTCTTTCCATGAAGCACATTTCTCCTTTTTCATCCCCAATATCCTCTTTCCAGGTCTTGAAGACTTAAACAAATGAAAGCAGGAAATTGTTATGCATGAAGCCAGTTTCTCCGGTTTCATTTCAACTATTCTCTTTGGAATCCTTGAAGACCTCAGATGGAGAAATAAAAGCTGGAGATGGTTTTCATGAAGCAAATTTCTCCTTTTGAACCCCAAATAGTCTCTATTTGTTCTCAGTGAAAAAGCCTGGGAGGCCTGAAGTGGAGTAATGAACAGGAGACATATCTGCAACATTTCTAGACTGTGAGCCCACTGCTGGGTAGGGACTGTCTCTATATGATGCCAACTTGTACTTCTCAAGCACTTAGTACAGTGCTCTGCACATAGTAAGTGCTCAATAAATACGATTGATTGATTGATTGATCGATGAAGCACATTTATACATTTTCACCTAAATCATCTTCTTGTAAGGCCTTGAAGGCCTTAAAGGAATTAAAAGTCGAGATTGTTTGCATGAAGCAAATGGATCATTTTTCACCTCTCACATGCCCTTCGAAGGCCTTGAAGACCTAAGGCGGACAGGTAAGCAGGACAGTTTTTGCATGAAGTAAAATTCTCCTTTTTTAATATGCCATATCGTATTTTCTCAGGCCTTGAAGAACTTAGTGAGAAAAATGAAAGGAGGAAATGATTTCTGTAAAGCGTATTTCTCCTTTTTCCCTGGAAAGATTCTCTTTTGAGGCCTTGAATACCTTAGAAGCGCTTAAATTGAAGATTGTGTGCATGAGACAGAGCTTCTCCTTTGTCACCTCAAATACCGTCTTTCAGAGGCCTCGAAATTCTCAGGCAGAGAAAGACCAGCTGAGATCATTTACATGCAGAAAGTATCTCCCTTTTTACCTCAAATATCCTCTTATTCATTCTCAAATAAAAGACCTTGAAGGCCCGAGTTGGGGAAAGGACCAGAGGATGCATGTGCAGGGAAACAGATTTCTTCTTTGGCTCCTCATGTACTCTCTTTTGAGGCATTGAAGACCTTGGGGGGAAAAATAAGGAGGAGAGTTTTTGCTTGAAGCAATATTCTCCTTTTGTACCCCAAATATTGTCTTCTCAGGACTTGAAAACGTTAGGTAGAGAAACTGCAGCAGGAGATTTTCCTCTTTAAGCAAATTTCCTCTTTTTCATCTCCAATGTTCTCCTTTGTGGCCCTGAAGACCACCTTAGCTAGGGAAAACAAAGTGGAGATTCTTTACTTGAAGCAAATTTCTCCTTTGGTACCACCAAAAAGACTGTTTATCAATAAGACTGTGAACCCCATTTGGGACAACTTGATTATGCTGAATCTACACGAACACTTAGAACATTGCTTGACACATAGTGAGTGCTTAACAAATGTGATTATTTTTATTGCTATTACTATAATCAGTTTGGTAGTATAACCACCAGGTAGGCCAGGAGGAATAGTGTGGTGAAGACCAGCTGCAGCTCGCGGACCTCTGAGAATCACAGCAGGAGGAATTCCTCTCTTCCTCCCTTCAAGGCCCTACTGAGAGCTCACCTCCTCCAGGAGGCCTTCCCAGACTGAGCACCTTCCTTCCTCTCCCCCTCTTCCCCCTCTCCATCCCCATCTTACCTCCTTCCCTTCCCCACACCACCTGTATATATGTATACATGTTTGTACATATTTATTACTCTATTTATTTATTTTACTTGTTCATATCTATTCTATTTATTTTATTTTGTTTGTATGTTTGGTTTTGTTCTCTGTCTCCCCCTTTTAGACTGTGAGCCCACTGTTGGGTAGGGACTGTCTCTATGTGTTGCCAATTTGTACTTCCCAAGCGCTTAGTACAGTGCTCTGCACACAGTAAGCGCTCAATAGAAACGATTGATGATGATGATGATGATGATGATGATGATGATGATGAATTCCCTCACCGTGGAGACGTTGGGCATTCTTGGGAGTCAGTATTGACTTTCTGCAACAGATCACGGAAGAGCCAAAGTTAGAGTCATTTGATGGCATGAGTGAAGGAATTGACAGGACACCTCCTGGTGATTCTCTATGGAGAGAAGATAGTTATTGAATTTAAAATGATCTTTGAGCTCACCGTGGAGATATACAACATTTCTGGGGAATGATGTCTACTCCTTGCACAGGAGGAGGGAAGACTTTAATTTAGAGACAATTATGTTGGGTGTGAAGGAATAAGACTAAGCTAATCAATTCTATTTACTGAGTACCTACAGAGTCACGTTATTAGTACAGATGATCACTGCCCCCAAAGAACTTCCATTTTATTGGAAGAACCGAGCTTTGAACTGTGTAGAAACAGGCTGCTATTGGGAAGAAACCAGGCCTCGTAGTCAGAGGACCTAGGTTCTAATGCCAACTTTACCATTTGTCAGCTGCATAGCCATGGGAAAGTGACTTAATTTCTCTACACCTCAGTTTTCTCAATAGTAAAATGAGGATTCGATACCTGTTTTCCCTCGTACTTAGTCTGTGAATCCATTGTGGGACACATACTGTGTTCTACTGGATTGTCCTGAATCTCCCCCAACACCTAATACTTTGCTTGGAACATAGTAAGCATTTAATAAATATCAATGCTATTATTTTTGATTAGGGAGACTGAAACTAAAATGAATAATCGATAGGAGGGGTCAGAGAACATAAAGATATGTACATGTTTATTGTGAATGTTTTTCGGCGGTTAAACGAGAAGTGCCCTTATACATAAATTCATCCATTGAGTGGAGAGAGAATGAGCCTGGTAGACAGAAGGACCTGGATTTTAATCCTGTTTCCTCTTCTTGTCTCCTGCATGACCTGGGGCCAGTCACTTAACTTTTCTGTGCCTCAGCTATCTCTTCTTTAGATTGGGGATTACAGTAGTGAGCACCATATAGGGCATGGACTATATCCAGTCTCATTAGCCTGTATCCACCCCGGTGCTTGAACACTACCTGGTATATAATAAGCCCTTAGCGATACCATAAGGCAAACAACAAAAACGAAACCCACATATACACCAAACTGATTCCATTTGATCACATATCTGCATTCACACTTGTAGTTACACAAACACAAGCATATCACCTGTCTACATGTTTTATTTTGTTGTCTGCCTCCCCCTTCTAGACTTTGAGTCCGTTGTTGGGCAGGGACCGTAACTGTATTTTGCCGACTTGTACTTCCCAAGCGCTTACTACAGTGCTCTGTACACAGTAAGCACTCAATAAATGCGATTGAATGAATGAATTAATTGATTTAGACATTTTCTAAAGCATCCTCAACCTCCTGCCATGACAGGTTGTGTCTTTTCACAAGTAATAGAAACTCACAATCAGCTTGAAGGCTCTCCACCCTATGACTGCACTCCACGCCCTTTCCATCGTTCAATTCGTCTTCTCAGCTCTCAGAGCAAATTTCTAGTTGTTACTCATGACCTACTCTCCCTTTCCATCCTAGCCGGTAACTCCATCCCTTATCCACTCAAAATCAGAGAGAGCACAGTTCTTTCCGAATTCGGAGCGCTGCTAAGATAGCCCCTCCTCTAGCCAGCTCCCCCGATTCATTTTCCACCTCGCTAAACCTACTTCACCTAGATCAAGCGCGAATCAACTCATTTCCATCCTCATTTAGTGGAAAAAAGCATGGGTCCAGGAATTCTCTTCTTGACTGTGAACTCCCTGAGGTCAGCATACACATCTACCAGCTCTGTTCAACTGTACTATCACAAGCAGAGCTTAGAGGAAGTCAGAGGACTTGGGTGCTAATCCTTCCTTTGTCTCTTTGCTGCTTGGGGACCTTGATCAAGTCGCATAACTTCTCTGGTCCTCAGTTTCCTCATCTGTAAAATGACATGCAATAATTTCATATTAATCTTTTCATCCTTTTTTTCTTTCTAGAAGGGGCAGGGAATGTGTCTGTTATGGTGTTCTAAATGGACAGAGCACGGTCTTGGGAGTCAGAAGGAGTCAGAAAGACCTGGGTTCTAATTCCGGCTCTGCCTCATGTCTGCTGTGTTACCTTGGGCAAGTCATTTAACTTATCTGAGCCTCAGTTGCTTCATGTGTAAAATGGGGGTTAAGACTGTGAGCCCCATGTGGAACTGCATCTTGTATCCAACCTGCTTAACTTGTATCTACCCCAGCTCTTAGGACAGTGTTTGGGACCGAGTAAGAGCTTAACAAGTACTGCTATCGTTATTATTATTATTACTCTCCCAAGGGCTTAGTGCACACAGTAAGCACTCAATAAATACGATTCAAGACTGAAAAGTTCTTGAGGGCAGGTATTACAACCTTTCCCACTATTTGTTTACTTCCAACATCTGGGAATAAGTCTTACAAGGAGGAATTTCTAATAGTGCTAGTGGCTCTCCAAAGCTGGTCACACTCTCTCGGCCCTACCTGACATTTACCCTCTGCAAGGAATTCTGGGACCCACTGAAGGCCGAAGTGACTGTGACACTGTACTCTAGCACCGTAATCCAGTGGGTGGCTGGCATGGTAGCGACTTTTGAAGAGAAAGGAGGAGATATGTGTGATGGTTGTTACTGTACTGGAAAACAACACTCCTCCTACAAGCCCACCACCCCTGCTAGTGGCCGCTGCCTTTTTCCGGACCCCAACTCAGGCCTCAGACTGGCTCACTCTCCTCCATACTCATCCTCGTCCCCATCGCCCCTCCATCCCACTCACCTCCGGTCACTCTCGCTGGGGCAGTATGGGGCTGGGGGTCGCTGACCTCTCCAGGGCTGGGCTGGTCCCCTGTTTCCCCTCAGACTCCTGGGTTTAGTCAGCCAGGAAGGAACAGAGAGGAGCCCTCGATCCCTCTCTGCTCTTCTTCAGACCCTGAAAAGATCTCCAGACAGGGCTCCATCCCTGTTGATAAAGCAGGCGCTGCTCCGATGGAAATCGCTGGAGGATGGCTCGGGGTCCTGCCGCGGGATCTATTAGCCTGAAAAAGCCACGCACCCTCTGGTCATGTGGTCTCTGAGGCTCCTGGGGGACAAGGGCCCCGTCCCTGCAGTATCACCGATGGTGCAGGCCCTCGGGGTTCCCATGGAAACAGTTGGATCCACATCTTAGCTTTTCAGCGATTCCTGTTGTCAACGACAGTCTTTAGCCACTGTAAATGGTATTACCCTTCTCTATTTCAAAACCTGTGACACTTAATCTGTCAGTTAATCAGCCAATTGTAACTTTTTCTTATGGTCTTTGTGAAGTGCTTACTATACCTCAGGCACTATACTAAGTGCTGGGGTAGATACCAGCTAATCAGATTGGACAAGAGTCCACGTTCCCCGTTGGGCTCACATCTCAACCCCGTTTTACAGATAATGGAACTGAGGCACGGAGAATTTAAGCGACCCTGCCAAGGTCAAACAGCAGACATGTGGTGAACCGGGATCAGAACCCGTGCCTATTTGAATCCCGGGCCCGCTCTCTACCCATTAGGCAATGCTGCTTCTTCTGATTTTTCCTGATTGCAAATCCGTTTAAGCGCTGTTCATACTTACTATATAAACTACTCTTGAATCAAGCGTTCATCCTCTTTCAGATCTTTCTCTACTCTCCTTCCACCTCTATGTAATTTGCTCTAACTCCCGCATTAGATCATAATCTCCTGGAGAGCAGGAACAATGCAATTTTATCTCTTTTCACCTCTCCTGAGAGCTTACTACACTTCCTTGCACTCAGGATAAGGTCAATAAATACCTTTGATAATAATAATAGTAATTATTATGGTCTTCAGTAAGCGCTTAACTCTGTGCCAATCACCGTTCTAAGTCCTGGAGTAGTTGCAGGGTAATCAGGTTGTAAACAGTCCCTGTCCCACATGGGCCTCACAGTCTCAATCCCCGTTTTGCAGATGAGAGAACTCAGGCACATAGAAGTGAAGTAATTTCCCCCAGGTCACAAGGCAGGCAGGTAGCAGAACTGAGATTAGAACCTGCGACCTCTGACTCCCAAGCCAGTGCTCTGGACGGATGGATGGGTGGATAGATGAATGCTTGGAAGAATGTATGGATGGAAAGAAGGAAAAATGGATTGATGAGAGAGGATGGATTTGACAAAACAGATGGACCTGCAGTCATCCTTTCTTCCCTTCTCCCGTACCTCTGCACATTTTCCAATTTTCACACCCACACACAGAGTCATGCTAGGAAATATACATAGTATTGTATTTTCATAGCCATTGCTAGTAACGATATCATTATTGAATTTATTAAGAGGCTGTGTGCCTAAATTGTTCCACTTGCTGGAGTTGAAACAAAATAATAGGTACATACACGATTCCTGTCCCAAAGGGGCTCAAAGAGTAAGAGGAAGACAGAGCCTAGGGAAATTAAGTCACTGCCTCAAGTTCACACAGCAGACCAGTAGCATAGCCGGCATCAGAACTCAAGTCCTAATCAATCAATCAATCAATCAATCATATTTATTGAGCACTTACTCTGGGCCCAGCACTGTATTAAGCATTAGGAAAAGTTCAGTATAACAAGAGTTGGTAGGCACGTTCCCTGCCCACAATGAACTTACAGTCTAGAGCAATTCCTATTCCTTTAGGCCATGATAAATTTTTTTTTAAAACAATTATGGTATTTATTAAGCATTTGCTATGTGCCAAGCACTGTTCTAATCACAGTGGGGTAGATACAAGGTAATCAGGTTATCCCATGTGGGGTTCACAGTCTTAATCCCCATTTTATAGATGACGTAATTGAGGCACGGAGAAGTTAAGTGTCTCGCCCAAGGTCACACAGATGACAAGTGACTGAGCAGGGATTAGAACCGCCCCTAAACTGGATTTATTGTACTAAACACTTCGGAGAGTTCAGTTTACCAGAATTGTTAAACACATTCTCTGCCCACAATGACCTTATAGTCCACAGGGACTTCCCTTCTTTTAGGCCATGATGCCTCCCCAAAATTGGATTGTCCGTCCTACTTCAGTTTTAGCTGCCTCCCTCCCAGACGTCGACAATTCATCAACGTCCAGCGTTGTCTATGAACCCAGTAGGACACCTAAGTATCTGGCTAGGTCCAAGAACAATTCCTTGGGTAAGTGGTGGTGTGAAATTATTTGCACAAGGGAAGGAGAAATTTTGCCTCTTCCAGGAGGCCTTCCCAGACTAATCGCTAATAGACAACACTTGTGTATATATGTATTTATAGTTATAATTCTATTCATTTTTATTAATGATGTGCACATATATATATATATAATTCATTTTGTGTATAATGATTCTATTGATGCCTTTTCACTTGTTTTAAAGTCTGTCTCTCCCATTCTAGAGTGTGAACAGGGATTGTCTGTCTTTACTGCTGAATTGTACTTTCAGCAGGAAGGTCCTGGGGAGGATCGAGGCCCAAAGACCTTAGGGAGTCATCGCCTGATGCTCTCTCTGGACACCGATCGCCTCCACCTACAGAACTACCACCCGCGTCGTGTCAAACGGCCTGTCCCGAAGCCGTTGTGGGGCTCGCAGAATGAATTCATTCTTATTGGCGATTGTCTCCTCCTGGAGACTGGGAGCTCACTGTGGCCAGGGATTGTGTCGCTTTTATTTTTGGGCTGTACTCCAGCAAAAGCTGAGCACGGTGCTCGACGCACAGAAGGCACTCAATCAACAAGAAGGATCAATCGATTGATTGAGTCAAACACAACACCAAAATTCAGACAAGTGAGACAGTTAGGAAAGTCGTACATCTACAGTGCTGTGAAAGGAAAGCATCCGGATCTGGTGCCTAGAGCTCTAATTCCAGCTCTTGACTCTGTCACCCTGTCGGTAAGTACCCTTTCTGTAAATGTCTGATTGATTCATTATTTTCTTTGCTTCTTTATCTCTTTCTGTATATTAACGTCTGTCTCCCCAACTCGACTGTGAGCTCATTGTGGAGGGGAGGTTTGTGCCTGTTTATTGTTATTGAGTACTCTCCCAACCTCTGATTACAGTGCTTTGCACACAGTAAGCCGTCTGTCATTGCGATTGAATGAATGAAGGATTAAATGAATGAATTATTGGGGCCTCAGTTACCTCCTCTGTATAAGGGAAGGTGAAGACCGTGAGTCCCATGTGGGACAGGGGTGTGTCCAACCAGATTATTTTGAATCTACCCCAGCGCCGAGGACAGCACCTGGTATATAGCAGTGCTTATGAAAAAAATTCAAGTGGGAGAAAAAACAAAGAGATCAATAAAAAAATTGGTGTCAGGACAGGGTTGGAATTGGAAGAGAAGGAGGACCGATTTGGACAGGTGTAGTTGGAGGTTTCGGAGGGCCCTAGCATACATGGTCCGTGGCCCAAGGAACTGGACAATGTAGACGGGAGGAGGGACAAAAACTAGATTTTCCCAGTAGGAGGACGTCACAGAGGATGACGAATGACAGAAGGACTGAAGCATCGGTTGAGCCCCCATGTAATACCCCAGCGTTGCCACAAGAGGGCAGCTTCCCGGATTCTTCTGGCCCCGGCCGGCTCCTCTGGATTTCCAGAACCCCACCACCATTAAAGCAACCTCGCATTACCCTCGAGAAGCAGCGAAGGGAGTTGGAAAGGGCGCAGGTCTGGGATGTGGCAGAAATGGAACCAAGTCCCGGTTTGGGCACTTTTATGCCGTGTGACCTTGGCCAAGATACTTTGGCATCTGTGTGCCTCAGCTGCCACCCTTGTAAACCTGAGGTTAAACTACGTGTTAACTCTCTTCCCTGGGCTGCGAGCCCCGACGTGGGAGGCAGGCTGCCTCTGCTCTAGTCGTACGGTCCCCACACCTGCGATGGGCAAAGAATAATCGCTGCACCAACATCACTGTGAGAAAGCAGAGGCGACATAGGCCAGCCCAGGCACATACCCAGGCAATTCGGCCGTGTCGCAGTGGAGAGAAGGAGAGGGATCTGGGCACGGAGACTTCTGGGTGTCGTAGTCTGACCATTGCCCTTGACTGACCTTCACATCCGCCTCCCGAACTACCAGCACCATCATGCCCAGCCGCAGGCCCGAGGGCATGGGCCAGAGCTCGGCAGGAGCTGGCAGCCTTTGTTTGGAATGTTTCCCTATTGAGATTGAGAGTAATTATGGTATTTTACAGGTACCTGCAACCACTCCCTGTGGGGTGTAGTGCAGAGAACACAGAGAACCGAAACTCAGTTCATATCGGGCTCCTTTCATCCCATTCACTCAAGGGAGAGATTACCAGACAATCAACCGGCAGGGCACTGAGCGGCCCCATGTACTGAAAGCCGGCCCCTTAAATCGGGAGGCGTTTCATTGACATGAGCCTGCTCCATGCTGGTCCAGGCCGCTGCCCTTGGCCCACCCCAAGATGATCCCGCTGTAGCAAACCCTCATTAGCTTTCAGCTCTCTCCATCAGATCCCCATGGAGCCCATGCCAGGCACAGACTTAGTCAATCAGACACTGGCGGGAGGGTACTGTGGAGGCTCGAGGCCCAAACACCTCAGGGAGTCGTATTCCGATGCCCTCTCTGGACAGCGTTCTCCTCCGCCTACAGAACTATCATCCCTGTCGTGCCCCACTACTTGTCTCGCGGCCGTTTGGGGGCTCGCAGAAGGCTCGGGTAGCAAATACTCAGCCTGACATAGGGCGGTTTTGCGCAGTGCGGCAGCTGCACTGAGCCTCTCCCCGCAACCCCCAGTTCCACAGTCCTTCCGTCTCTAACTGCAATGAATTGATTCCTATCGGTGTCTGTCATCCCCTGGAGATTGAAAGCTCACTGTGGCCAGGGAACATATCGCTTTTCTTCTTGGGCTGAACTCCAGCAAAAGCCGACCGCGGTGCTTGACGCACAGAATGCACTCAATCAAAACGATTGATAGAAGGATCGATCGATTGAGTCAAACACAACGCCAAAATTCAGACTTGTGAGCCCGGATGTGGGACGCAGACCACCTCTGCTCTGATTGTACCGTCTCCACACCCTCGACTGGCCAAGTGTAATAGCTGAACCAACCTCTCTGCGAGAAAGCGGAGGCGACATAGGCCAGCCCAGGCACCGAACCAAACAATCCGGCCGTGTCGCAGTGAAACGGATCGTGGCCTGTCGGATCGGGGCCCAAAGACTTCTGGGAGTCGTAGTCTGACCCTTGCTCTTGACTGGCCTTCACCTCCGCCTCCCGAACTACCAGTCCCATCGAGCCTCAGAACGAAAGGCACAGGCTGCCATTGGGTAGAACGGTTTCCGCTTGGGTTTGATAGTAATTATGGTATTTTTAAGTACTTGCTACCACTCCCTGTGAGGTGTAGCACAGAAAAACACAGAAACCCCGAACTCGGTCCATATCGGGCTCCTTTCATCCCATTCACTCTTGGAAGTGCTTACCATACAACCAATTGCCTAGGCACTGAGAGGCCCCATGTACTACAGGCCAGCCCCTTAAATCTAGAGGGGTTTTTATACATCCTTTCATTGGCATAAGCCCTCTCCCCGCTGGTCCAGGCAGCTGCTCCTTGGCTCTCTCCAAAATGCTCCCACGGGAGCGAACCCTGATTAGTTCCCAAAGAGAAGGAAAGTGGGCGGCATCGCGGGGCACAAAGCCTTCTGGAAGCTTTATTACGATGCTTCTTCTAGACAGCGTTGACCTCCGCCTACCGAACTACCACTGTTGTCATGCCCAGCAGCAGGGCCTGCGGCCATATCTGGCCGTGTCTGGAGGAGAGGAAGAGTGGCATGGTGGCTGCGGGCACAAAGATCTCTCGGAGTAGTAACGTGATGCTCGTTCTAGACGGCGATCACTGCTGCCTAAAGGACTACCACTCCTGTAATGCCCCACGGCAGGGCCTGCGGCCTTGTATGAAACTGTCACAAGGAGATTGAGAGTGCCTTGGAGGCTCGGACACAGAGACCTCTGGGAGTAGTGGTGGGATGCTTGTTCCAGACAGCTTTCACCTCCGCCGCCTACACAGTTCAGACTCTCGCCATGCCTTGCGGGGAACCGGGACCATTTTGTGGAGCGCGGAAGGCACTGGAGGTTGATGTTCAGGGCGTTTTCCCATTCATAATGTAGTAATTATCTTATTTGTTAAGTACCTGTTACCACTCCCCTTGAGATGTGGAGGGCAGGATGCTGCGGGGGGCCAGACGTCATGAAACTCCTCTGATATGAGACTATCTTCAGGAAACTTGGGGAAGCCAGTCGGATTGGAGCACCATCAGACCACTCATGCCACGGAGTGCTTTTAGGGGGAATCCAAGCATTAGGACCACCTCAACCGTCTCAGATCCGGAGGAAGGTTTCCGATTCTGGAAATAAAAGTGATTCAAGCAGCTCAGTCCTGCTGCGAGACAGGTGCTCAGCTAGGTCTAGTTTCCAGTGCTTCGTTAAATGCTTGGCACACGCCCAGCCTGCACACTCCGCTCTTCTGGCTCTAAACTTCTCACCGTGCCTCGATCTTGCCTGTCCAGCCCTCGAACCCTGGTCCACGTCCTACCTCTGGATCGGAGTGCCCTTCCTCCTCAAAGTCTCCAAAAGATCACTCTTCCCCCATTCGAAGTCCTACTAAAAGCTCACCTCTTCCAAGAGGTCTTCCCAGACTATGCCCCCCTTTTCCTCAGCTCCTTCGTCCTTCCACATCACCTCAACTCATTCTCTTTGCTTCCCTCCCCACCCCACAGCACTCATGTATTTATGTATATATGTGTAATTCTATGTATTTCTATTGATGTTTGTATACTTGGTTTGATGTGTACGTATCTATAATTTTATTTATTTATATTGATGCCTGTTTACTTGTTTTGATGTCTGTCTCCCCCTTCTAGACTGTAAGTCCTGTGTGGGCAGGGATTGTCTCTCTTTATTGCTGAATTGTACTTTCCAAGCGCTTGTTACAGTGCTTTGCATACAGTAAGTGTAGAGTAAATACGAGTGAATGAATGAATGAATGAGGTGTCTCATAGAGAATACGGAAACCCCAATCTAGCTCCAAATAATGCTCCTTTAATTCCATTCTTTCCCGAAAGCGTTTACCACACAACCCATTGGCTAGGCACTGAGTGGCTTCACATACTGTGTTTGGGCATCTCACCCGGGCTGGTTTATAACACATCCCTGCTTTTGAATAAGCCCACTCCGCGCTGTCAAATGCAGATGTCCTTGTCTCTCCCAAAGATGATCCCACAGGAGCGAACCCTTATTAACTCCCGCCCGATCCTTAGGGTTCCTATGTAGTCGAGCCCGGTTACCGTGACAGATATTGAAGACCTGTCGTGAGGTGAGGGACAGTGGCTTGGCGTCTCATGAGACAGAGTTCTGAGAGTTATATTCTGACTTTCGTTCTGAACAGGTTTTACTTCTGCAAAGCGAACTACCACTTCCATCATAGCCCTGCGGACAGACCCTTGGACATGTCTGGCCCTGTCACGAGGTGAGGGAGAGTGGCATGGTGGCTTGGGGTGCAAAGTCTTCTGGGAATTATAGTGTGATGCTCGTTCCTGACAGCCTTCATCTCCGTCTACAGAACTACCATTCGCATCATTCCTCGTGGCGGAGCCTCAGCCATGCCAGGCCATTTCCCGAGGAGAAGGACAGTGGCGTGGCAGCGCGGGGCACAAATTCATCTATGAGTTTTAGTGTGATGCTCGTTCTAGACAGCGTTCATCTCCACCTACTGAACTACCACTCCGGTCATGCCCTGCGGTAGGACACGCCACCAACTCAGGCCTTATCGTGAGGAGAGGGAGAGTGACATGGCGGCTCAGGGCATAAAGAGTTCTGGGAGCTGTTGTTTGATGCTCGTTCTAGACAGCTTTTACCTCCATCTACTGAACTTCCACTCCCGTCCGTCCTCGGGGAAGCCATGGTCATTTTAGGCCCTGTCACTAGGTGTGGGAGAGAGGTATGGTGGCTCTCTTGCCCAAAGACTTCTAGGAGTTGTAGGGTAATACTCGTTCTAGACAGCGTTCACCTCCGCCTACCGAACTACCACTCCCACCATGGCCCGCAGCGGAACCCGCCGCCAATTCAGGCCCTGTCGGGAGGAGAGGGAGAGTGCATGGAGGTTCAGGGCACAGAGACTTCTGGGAGTAGTAGTGTGATGTTCGCTCTATAGAGCGCTCAACTCTGCGTATCGAAATGCCATTCCCACCATGCCCCGCGGGGGAGCTGTGTCCAGTTTGCGGAGCGCGGAAGGTGCAGAAGGCGGATGTTCAGGGCGTTTTCTCATTTATAATGATAGTAAATACGGTATTTGTTAAGTACCTGTATTGTAAATGTGAGATCCCGACTAGTCCGTTCACCCCAGTGGTGCATGAGTGATAGTCGGAGGATAGAGGACAGAGTTGTGAGCAAGGGTGTCACAAGACCCTAGTAGAGTCAAAGGAAGAAAGATTAAAAAGGGAAAAGTCACCAGAACTGAGAGGCAGGAAAGTGGCTGTCCGCCCGTTCACCCCAGTGGGGTACGAGTGACTAACAGCCATGATCCCATCTCCCACTGCAGACTTTGTTACAGATTCAATCAATCGGACTTAAGAGAAGTGTAATAATTTAACCACAATGTTCTGTTTACTCGTTTGCTGAGCAGGAACTTCTGATAAGATGTCTTGTTTACTCGGATATTTTTGCTCAATGCTGACAAGAGGTAGTCCTTGGTCAAAATGGGGTTATTTATGCTAAGTACTTGAGCAAAATGGAGTCATCTAGGCTAAGACTCAAGTGTCGAGTTGTAGCTATCCAGGCCAAGGGTCCACAGCAAGCTTGAAGAAGGGCCATTGCTATGAACCGTTAGCCTAGGGTGCCTCAGCTTAAATTCAGGATTCACTTGCAAACTCCCCCCTTTTATCCTAAGGTCGCCTGACCCCTCATGGGTCATGTGAGGTCATCCAAGAATAACAGGCCCTCGAACTCTTCAGTGGTAGTGGTAATCACGAACATCTTTTCCACGTGGTGTCAAAGGCAGGAAAGGCAACAGGACAGGAGACAGCAGGTAACGAGCAAAGTTCCGATCATAGTGAAGGTGGGACCCAACCAGCCCAAGAGCCAACCCGGAACCACCCACGGAGGTGGTCCAGCAAAGTGACTAGGCCAGTAAAGGGAATTTCCTCCTCGAATTACAAAGGTCTTTTGCAAACTCCTAGGAGGAGGAGTCATCCATGACAGCGGGTTTAACCTGCGAGTGGTGAATCCGGGAGGCGCGTTCTGCTACCCGAACGGCAGAGTGGGTAATCAGTAAAATCTGGTAAGGGCCATCCCAGGAGGGCGAGAGGGCATTGTGGCCCACCATAAGTTTAACCCAAACCCAGCCTCCCGGCTCATAATGGTGGAGGGAACAATCTAATGGGACCGGTTGAGAACAAACAGCCATGCGTCGGAAGGAGTCCAGTACCTCCTGCAATTCCTTGATGTATTGCATGAGCGTCTCATCGCCCTCAAATAGGGAGACGTGAACTGGCCTTGGGACCCCACCCCACTGGCGGTGGCCGTGCAAACAACCACTCAAATGGGGACACATTGAGGCTGGCCCGGGGATGCGACCTATGATGGAATAAGGCAAGGGGTAGAATCTGGGGCCACTGTAGGTAGGTTTCCATGCATAATTTCCCCAACATCGTCTTGAAATCCTAATTTGCCCTCTCGATTTTCTCTGAGCTCTGGGAGTGTTATGGGATGTGTAAACTTCACTCTATCCCTAAGTACCTATAATCTTCTGCCAAGACGGCTTCCGTGAAATGAGAGACTTGATCGGAATCAATACCCAGAGGAGGGCCAAAACGTGTAATAATTTCACGTAGTAAAACCTTTGCTACAAGCAGGAACGTAGCTTGTCGGGCAAGAAAGGCCTGGATCCTACCAGTCAAATGATCGATAGTGGTGAGAGCATATTGATATCCCTGAGCACGGGGTAAGGTGATGAAATCCACCTGTAAACCCTCAAACGGTATACAGTCTCCTGGTCTACCTCCCCTGAAGGTCGAGCGAGGTCGGGCAGTATTATAACTCTGGCAAATGGGACAAGCCATAGTAACTCGTTTGGCTGCCAGATGGTAATACCGTTGTGGCAAGAGCCCCCGGCCCATAATGAGTGTTCTGATGTACCTATAAGCATACGGTCCTGAGAGCAGCGGAGGGAAGGATTGGATGGCCGTCCGGAACGCAAAAATGGCCAATCCTGTTCAAACCAATTCCCGTTCTCTTTGTCTGTGGGTGGAGCAAAGGGGACCGAGCCCTGCCCTTCCCCTGGCCCTTTGGGGGAATCTAGGAGTAACAAGTGATCTCTCTATTGGCGGGCCACCTGTCTAGCCACCGCATCGGCCCAGCGGTTACCCTCAATGAGCGACTTTTGGCTACAGGTACAAGCATGGACATGAATCATGGCCAGAGCATCCGAGTACATCAAAGCCACAATCAAGCGGGAGACCCGTGAACCATTGGCTATCGGTTTCCCCGACGAGGTTAAAAACGCTCTGGCTCTCCAGAGCGCCCCTGTGGCGTGGCAAACACCAAAGGCCTAGGGCAAGTCTGTGTACTCATTTGCCCATTTGCCCTTTGCCAGGATAAAAGCTTGAGTGACAGCCTCGAGTTCTGCCACCTGGGCACTACATGTGGAGGGTAAGGCGGCCGCCCATAACTATCTGAGAGGTGATAACTTCCCCCAGGTATAACGCTTTCCCTCTCCATATAAGAGGAACCATCAGATAACAATTCAATCTCCGGACTCAGCAAAGGTGTTTCCTGGAGGTCATATCTGGCTACCATTACCTCCTGAACCACCTCCTCACAGTCATGCAGGTGGTCGGAAATGGTCCCTTTCTCCAGCAGTTTCAGGAGAAGCAGGATAGCAGGGTTAATGGGTCCACACCGCTCAATCTGGATCTGTGGATTCTCCAACAGGGCCCACCCATACGTCATAAGCCTGGCAACTGACAAGACCTGTGTGGCAGCCCCTTTTAATAAAACCACCACATCATGCAGAGCTTTCAGTACTACCGGGTGACATAAAATCAAATCCAGAGCTTTATCCAGGATAAAGATGGCCACTGCTACGTAGCATATACACGTGACCTGTCCCTGGATGGCGGGGTCCAAGTGGTCTGAGTAATAGCCCACCGGTCGACAGTGAGGAACTAGAGTCTGGCAGAGGACGCTGGAAGCTACACCTTGCTGCTCATGTACATATAGATGGAAGGCTTTAGCATAATCTGGCAGAATTAACTCAGGGGCCCTTGTTAGGTTGAGGCGCAGAGTATTAAAGGCTGTTTCTGCTTCCGGGGGCCATGCCAAGGGATCAGGGGCATCCTGCTTCAACAGATTCAACAGAGGCTTGGTTTTTAGCCCAAGTTCAGGGATCCAAGTGTAGCAAAATCCTGCTTCACCCAAGAATCCGCGTAATTCACGTTTAGAACATGGGCGTGCTATTGCACGGTTAGCTTGAGTGCGCCTAGGGGGTATGGCCCGTTCACCAGCACGCAAAATAAATCCTAGATACTTCACCTCATCTTTGCAATACTGCAATTTCTTACGGCTAACTTTTAATCCCAAAGAATGTAAGAATCGTAACACCAGCAAAGAGCCAAGTTTACATAGTGCCGGGGAATTCCCAACAATAAGAAGGTCATCGATGTATTGGACTAACCTCACGCTGGTTGGCAAATAAAGAGGCAGAAGGGCTCGTATACAGCGCCCTAAAAAGACTGTAGGAGAACGGACAAAGCCTTGGGGAAGCCGAGTTCATGTTAACTGCCTGGTTCCCCATCTAAAGGCAAACAAATACTGGCTTTCCCGAGTGACTGGGATTGTGAAAAAAGTACCAGTCAAATCGATGCAAATAAAGCTTACTACCGAGGCAGGAATCCCTTTGATGATTATGGCGGGACTAGGGACCTCAGCATGTAAAGGAGTCACATAGGCATTAACTGCCCATAGCTCTTGCACGAAACGGTATGTTGGCAGGTTGCCTGGTTATCTTACAGGCAGTACTGTCGTATTGCAAAGGGAATGCCATTCCCGGAGTATACCCTGTGCAAGAAACTGCTGAACTGTATGTTCGAGGCCCAAACATCTTTCCAGGGACATAGGATATTACCGGAAACAAGGGACTGATCTGTCGGGCAAAACAGATACTTGAAACTGTTCCGGCCCCTGACTCCAAATGTCGGATGGTAAGCTCTTTCACCTAATTCACTTCCCCCCTAATTCCTCCCCCCTTTCAACATCTTCTAGAAGATAGTGGGCAATTGGATCTGGTTTACCTGACATGCCTCCAATTATCAAGGATGATCCTTGGGATACACCTTGATAGTGGCCTGGAGTTTACAAAGCAAATCCCTTCCAAGTAAGGGTGAATGTGTGGAGGGAATGATCAAGAAAGTATGATGAAATCCATTCCCTTCGACCCACACCTGGTTGTGTCTATGGCATTGTTTGGGTCTTGCCTCCCACCCCAACAATCCTTAACAGACTCTTTTCCTTCGTCCCAGGGGGGAAATCGGGGAGCCCTGAACAGGAGACTCCAGTATCAATTAAGCACCCATAGGTTTACAGTTCATCACTACCTTGCAAAAGGGTTCAGAGACCAAAGATAATGTCAAAGGGGCCATACCATATGGTTCATAACACTCTTCATCCTCAGGCCCCAAATAGGGAACGTCTACCTCGACACACAAACCAGGATTTTCTTCTATATCGGGGTACTCTGAGAGAGACTTTCCTAGTCTTTGGGCCCCCTCAGGATCCCAAGGTCCTATCGGCCCAAAATAAGGTCCATTGTTCCGGGATCTCAGGGATCGTGGGGCCCAGGACCTTGTTCACATTTTCCTGGGGGCAGTCTTGGATAAACAGGACATTTCCTTCGAGGGCAATCTCGGTTAAAATGGCCCTCCTAATTACAAAGGTAACATTGACGAGTATCTGATGAATTTCTTAGGTCCCTGATTCTGACCATTATTACTTTGGCCTGTTGGCCAATCAATCAATCAATCAATCAATCAATCAACCGTATTTATTAAGCGCTTACTGTGTGCAGAGCACTGTACTAAACGCCTGGGAGGTACAAGGTGGCAACACATAGAGACGGTCCCAACCCAACAGTGGGCTCACAGTCTAGAAGACTGGGCTCACGGACTAGAAAATGAGGTCGTTTTTTAGGCCACGAACATGGCGAGCGACAGTTCTCAGTTCACTCGTAGGTTTGGCCTGCGATCCCGGACAATATTTCTCAAAGTAATCCCGTTAAAGTCCTTGCTGGACAATTGCGGCTGCAAGAGCACACCTATCCCTATCATCCTCGAGGTTAAGATGAACCATGGTCTCCCCTGCCTCCGAGTGGTGCAAACAGAATTCATCAGGACTTTCTCCTTCCCTCTGCATCAGTCCATGAAACATATCCCAATATGGGTTTTTCCCCCACTTCCCTTATTGCAACCAATTAGGTCTGATGGGCCTGATCCAATCGGGCCAGTCCCGGGTCCGTATTCAGATCCCATCCCGGATCATTAAGAGGCCAGACCACACTGACTTCACCCTTATTATCCAGTTCAACTGTCTGGGCTGCGATCTGTGCTCTTACATCCGCGGTGAAGAATAATTCTTATAGGTCAACCAGATCTGTCCACGTAGGCTGGTGGGTTCGAATAATTCCAGCCAACTGTCGTTCTACCTCCCGTGGATTCATTTGAAAATAGGGCGTATTTTGTTCCCACAAGATTAGTCTGGAGGTCAAAGGGAACATGTTGTCTAATGGGAACCAATACCAGTTCTTCGGCCCCCTGGATCTGATGATAAGTAACACGTACTGGAGCCATTACACCAGGGACTAATGACGGGGTAATGACAGGAAACTCCCATGGTTGAGAATATGGTGGAGGTACCCTATGAGAGGTCCCGGGAGTCTGCATAATAGGATTCGCAGTGGGACTCGGACTGCTATCGAGCAATGATTTTTCTTCCTTCTACCCGGGCCCTGGCAGATGTTCAGAATGGTGTGCCCAGCAATACCAATAACAAATCTGATCGGGTTTGATCTTCACTAATATCTCTTTTAATTTTTGTAAAACATGAGGGTCAAACGTCCCTCCTTCGGGCCAGAACTTATTTCCCAAGGCATATTTTAATTTTAACCAAAACCTAGGACATAATACTAATTGATTCTTCGCCATTCTTTTTTTTTTGGAGGCAGATGTCCCTGGTTCCAGGATTCTAAGACTGTATTCAGGCAGCCATTAGGTTTTGAGGAGCAATTACCAATAGTAAATTTTCCTGGGGCTTCCCTGACTTTCCCTCCCTTATACCAGTGTCCTCCCTTTACCAGGAGATCTCCGTACCTATTCCAGGACTATTCTCCCCATTTACCGGGAGATCGTGTTCCTACTCCGGGACTCCTAATTGTCGTCCTATAAGCGGATCTTTCCTGGGTAATTCCTGGTCTCCCTTTCCGGTGGGTGAAGAAATCGGAAAAGACCTCCCTCTCCCCTAAAGACGGGGGTTGTTACTCATGTAGCCAGCTTGATGGCAGAGGCGATTTCGCTGGATCCTTCACCGGGCCTGTCTTCCTGACCTCCTACATGGTCCCTTCGTGGTTGCCAAAAATTGTTGGAAATGTGAAGTCCCGACAAGAACGTTCACCCCAGTAGGGTACGAGTGACTAGTCGGAGGATAGAGGACAGTTTTGAGCAAGCGTGTCCCAAGACCCTGGTAGGGTCAAAGGAAGAAAGACTTGAAAGGGACAAGTCACCAGAGCAGAAAGGCAGAAAAGTGGCTGTCCGTCCTTTCACCCTGGTGGGGTATAAGTAACCAACAGCTCCAATCCCATCTCCCACTGAAGTCTTTATTAACATACTAATTGATTCTTGGACATTCCCTTTTTAAATACTACTGATAATAATAATGATAATGATGATGGCATTTTTTAAGCGCTTACTATGTGCAAAGCACTATTCTAAACGCTGGGGAGAATACAAGGTGATCAGATTGTCCCACGTGGGGCTTACAGTCTTCATCCCTATTTTACAGGTGAGGTAACTGAGGCCCAGAGAAGTGAAGTGACGTGCCCAAAGTCACATAGCTGACAACTGGCAGAAGCGGCCAGAATTGTAAGACTGTATTCAGGCAGCCATTAGGTTTTGAGGAGCAAATACCAACAGTAAGTTTTCCTGGGGCTTCTCCCACTTTACCCCTCTTATACCAGGGTACGGCCTTTTACCGGGAGATCTCCGTCCCTATTCAGGGACTATTCTCCCCCTTTACAGGAAGATCCTGTCCCTACTCCGGGACTCTAAATTGTCGTCTTATATCCGGACCTTTCCTGGGTAATTCCTGGTCTACCTTTCTGGTGGATGAAGAAGTCAGAAAATCAATCAATCAATCAATCGTATTTATTGAGTGCTTACTGTGTGCAGAGCACTGTACTAAGCGCTTGGGAAGTACAAGTTGGCAACATATAGAGACAGTCCCTACCTAACTGTGGGCTCACAGTCTAGAAGGGAGAGACAGGGAACAAAACCAAACATATTAACAATATAAAATAAATAGAATAGATATGTACAAGTCAAATAAATAGAGTAGTAAATATGTACAAACATATATACAGATATATAGGTGCTGTGGGGAAGGGAAGGAGGTAAGACGGGGGGATGGAGAGGGGGACGAGGGGGAGAGGAAGGAGGGGGCTTAGTCTGGGAAGGCCTCCTGGAGGAGGTGAGCTCTCAGTAGGGCCTTGAAGGGGGGAAGAGAGCTAGCTTGGCGGATGGGCAGAGGGAGGGCATTCCAGGCCAGGGGGATGACGTGGGCCGGGGGTCGACGGCAGGACAGACGAGAATGAGGTACGGTGAGGAGATTAGCTGCAGAGGAGAGGAGGGTGCGGGCCGGGCTGTAGAAGGAGAGAAGGGAGGTGAGGTAGGAGGGGGCGAGGTGATGGAGAGGTTTGAAGCCGAGGGTGAGGAGTTTCTGCCTGATGCGCAGATTGATTGGTAGCCCCTGGAGATTTTTGAGGAGGGGAGTAACATGCCCAGAGCGTTTCTGGACAAAGACATTCCGGGCAGCAGCATGAAGTATGGATTGAAGTGGGGAGAGACACGAGTATGGGAGATCAGAGAGAAGGCTGATACAGTAGTCCAGACGGGATAGGATGAGAGCTTGAACGAGCAGGGTAGCGGTTTTAATGGAGAGGAAAGGGCGGATCTTGGCAATGTTGCAGAGCTGAGACCGGCACGTTTTGGTGACGGCTTGGATGTGAAGGGTGAATGAGAGAGCGGAGTCGAGGATGACACCACGATTGCAGGCTTGTGAGACGAGAAGGATGGTAGTGCCGTCAACAGTGATGGGAAAGTCAGGGAGAGGGCAGGGTTTGGGAGGGAAGACAACGAGTTCAGTCTTGGACATGTTAAGTTTTAGGTGGCGGGCAGACATCCAGATGGAGATGTCCTGAACGCAGGAGGGGATGCGAGCCTTGAGGGAGGGGGAGATAGCAGGGGCAGAGATGTAGATTTGGGTATCATCAGCGTAGAGATGATAGTTGAACCGTGGGAGCGAATGAGGTCACCAAGGGAGAGAGTGTAGATCGAGAACAGAAGGGGACCAAGAACTGAACCTTGGGGAACCCCCACAGTAAGGCGATGGGAGGGGGAGGAGAAGCCTGCAAAAGAGACTGAGTATGAGCTACCGGAGAGATAAGAGGAAAACCAGGAGAGGACGGAGTCTGTGAAGCCAAGGTTGGATAGCGTGTTGAGGAGAAGGGGGTGGTCCACCGTGTCGAAGGCAGCTGAGCGGTCGAGGAGGATTAGGATAGTGTATGAGCCGTTGGATTTGGCAAACAGGAGGTCATTGGTTTCCGTGGAATGTAGGGGACAGAAGCCAGACTGGAGGGGGTGGAGGAGAGAGCTGGTGTTGAGGTATTCGAGGCAGCGCGTGTAGACAACTCGTTCAAAGAGTTTGGAAAGGAATGGTAGGAGGGATATGGGGCGATAACTAGAAGAAGAGGTGGGGTCAAGAGAGGTTTTTTTAGGATGGGAGAGACATGGGCATGTTTGAAGGCAGAGGAGAAGGGACCAGTAGAGAGTGAGCGGTTGAAGATGGAAGCTAAGGAGGGAAGAAGGGATGGAGCAAGTTATTTCATGAGATGAGAGGGAATGGGGTCAGAAGCACAGGTGGTCGGAGTAGCACTTGTGAGGAGGGAGGAGAGCTCCTCTGAGGATACTGCTGGAAAGGATGGGAGAGTAGCAGAGAGTGTGGAGAGCCGGGGGGTGGGAGAATGGGTGGGGGTGACTTTGGGGAGGTCGGACCTGATGAATTTAATTTTTTTTAATGACGTAGGAGGCCAGATCGTTGGTGGTGAGGGAAGGGGGACGGGGAGGAACCGGGGGCCTGAGAACAGAGTTGAATGTACGGAAGAGCTGACGGGGATGATGGGAAAAAACCTCCTTCACCCCTAAATATCATCATTGTCATCAATCGTATTTACTGAGCGCTTACTGTGTGCAGAGCACTGTACTAAGCGCTTGGGAAGTACAAGTTGGCAACATACAGAGACAGTCCCTACCCTACAGTGGGCTCACAGTCTAAAGGGGGGAGACAGAGAACAAAACCAAGCATACTAACAAAATAAAATAAATAGAATAGATATGTACAAGTAAAATAAATAAATAAATACATAAATAGAGTAACAAATATGTACAAACATATATGCAAATATACAGGTGCTGTGGGGAAAGGAAGGAGGTAAGATGGTGGGGTGGAGAGGGGGACGAGGGGGAGAAAAAGGAAGGGGCTCAGTCTGGGAAGGCCTCCTGGAGTAGGTGAGCTCTCAGTAGGGCCTTGAAGGGAGGAAGAGAGCTAGCTTGGCTGATGGGCAGAAGGAGGGCATTCCAGGCCCGGGGGATGACGTGGACCGGGGGTAGGCGGCGGGACAGGCGAGAACGAGGTACGGTGAGGAGATTAGCAGCAGAGGAGCAGAGGGTGCGGGGTGGGCTGTAGAAGGAGAGAAGGGAGGTGAGGTAGGAGGGGGCGAGGTGATGGAGAGCCTTGAAGCCCAGGGTGAGGAGTTTCTGCCTGATGCGCAGACTGATTGGTAGCCATTGGAGATTTTTGAGGAGGGGAGTAATATGCCCAGAGCGTTTCTGGACAAGGACAATCCGGGCAGCAGCATGAAATATGGATTGAGTGGGGAGTGACACGAGGATGGGAGATCAGAGAGAAGGCTGATGCAGTAGTTCAGACGGGATAGGATGAGAGCTTGAACGAGCAGGGTAGCGGTTTGGATGGAGAGGAAAGGGCGGATCTTGGCAATGTTGCGGAGCTGAGACCGGCAGGTTTTTGTGACGGCTTGGATGTGAAGGGTGAATAAGAGAGCGGAGTCGAGATGTAGATCGTCGGTCCCACGACGGGGGGGATGGTGAATGGGGAGGAGGATGGTAACCCTCAAAAAAAGTTGAAGATTACCCCCAAAGCAGCAGCTCGAGCTGGCAAAGATGACCGCCCGGGAACGGAGGGCCTTCTTTGTGACCTGGGCCCTCAGGGAGTACCGTTGCTACAGAGCTCCTCAGGTAGTCCGGTGGCCACAGTTCATAGCAGTGCCAGTGTTAGTGCCAGTACCAGGTCTAGTTCCAGTGCCACCCACCCCTCTCATACCCAGGAAGCGTCTCCATGGCACGGTAAATTTAGAGAAGGGATAGGATATGGGGCCACCGTGCAAAAAGATCAAGAGAATCCTAAGGAAGGATGACCACATGTAGACGCAGGGCATCTTTTGTTACCCGGCTCATGAGGGGCTACCGCTGTTACAGAGCCTCACAGGTGGCCCAGCGCCCCCAGGCCGCGGCAGTACCAATCCCAGTGCCAGTGCCCGTGTCACCAGTTTCTCCCCGAATCAGGAAGAGGTCCACTCCCTGGTGGCTCCTGAGAAGGGGGAGGACAATGAGCCACCATGCAAAAACGTTAGAAGTAGCAAAAGAGAAGCTCCTTCCCACCATCAGGTCAAGGCAGGGAAGTGCTGGCCCATGGCAGCAGTGGCTCCCACTTGACCAGCACCAAGAGCCCCTTTGCCCCGCAGATACATAGCCGATCCTCCTCTGAGCCAACTTGCCGGGCAACCTGGGGCAGGTAGGAAAGCCTGCTCCTGGACCTGGCAACTATGCTGCCAAGTGATCTCAGAGGACTGCTGTAGAGATACCGTGCTGGATGTCCCGACACCACCACCGTGCCATTGACACCATCACAATGCCACCCTCCCTGACACTTCCTTCTGGCTGCCAGAACCGTAATGTTCTACCCGCCCAACACCTCCTCCTGTCTTCTGGCATAGTCGTCTTCCACCATCCACTGACACCATCACTAGGCCTCCGGCATAGTCACTGTGCTATCCTCCCAGACACCTCCTCCTGGCCCCTGGGACGGTCACCATGACATCCACCCCAACACCTCCTCCTTGACGCTGGATCAGTCACTGTGCCACCCTCCGAGACATCTCTTCTGGGATGTTCTAAGAGTCACCAAACCAGCTTTCCCGAGGCCTTCACTAAGCCAACACCACCAAACATTTCGGCACTTCTTCCTGGTCACCCCACTGACCGGCCCCGACACCTCCCGTGGTCTAGGACACAACCCACACCGACACCTCTGCCTGGCCACGACACCACCCAACACTTCCCCTCAGCTGAGCCACCACCGCCACCAGCCCCAACATCTCTCCAGGGCCACCACTGCCACCTATCTCAATACCTCCGCTGGGCCACCAGACCACCCACTCCACCACCTCCACTGGGCCTCCTGACCAGTGCCCCGACACTTCCGGTGGGCAACTGCAACCACCTGCACTGCCACCTCCACAGGGCCACCACAGCAGCCACCTTGATACCTCACCTGGGCCACCACACCAGCCAACCCATTTCCGCTGGGCCACCACTACTACCTGTCCCGAAACCTCCACTGGGCCACCACACCGACCGCCCTGACACCTCTGCTGGGGCACCACATTTCTCACTCCAACACTTCCACGGGGCCACCCGTCCAGCTTCCCTAACACCTCTACTGGGCATCCTCTGCAACCCACCCCGACAACTCTGCTGGGCTATTGCATCTGCCACCTGAACTCCTCTGATACAACACCCTTGTCACTTGCTCCAACACCTCCACGGGGCCAAAGCTGCCACTCATTTCGACACCTCCACCGGGCCACCTTACAAGCCACCTAGACACCAACACGGGCCACCACATCAGCTGCCCAGACACTTCCACCAGGCCACCACTCCAAACATCCTGAACTGAGGCACCCAACCCGAGATCTCTGCCAGAGATGCAACAAGGGGCCTATTTCAAATACGGATTCCCGCAGCCGTGAGAAACAAGAGGGAACCAAAATCGTGCACAACCCCAAAGACGTCCCGGGAGTCAGTGCAGATTGCTGAGCTCTGTCCGGAGGCCAGAATGCAGGTACGTTTAAGAGCAAATAACTCAGCCTATTTTGCGGAATGATGGGAAGGCAGGACCTGGGATTCCTGAGTAGTAGAATCAGAGCAGACTATGTAGCCTGATTTGAGCTGCCGTCGATCGCCCTGAAGGCAAGAGCCATCAACACACAACAAGAGGTCAGGGGTTTGCACGGCCTGGTGCTGTAAATCTGGGTTCGGTCTTTCTTCGCGATTAACAGCAGCCTCACAGTCATGGCTCTTTCTCTCGTCCTCATTTGGAGTTGTGCAGCATAAGCAGGCTAGATGGACTTGATCAGAGGCTCATGGGTTCTAATCCTGGCTCCACCACTTGTCTGCTATGTAGCTCTGGACAAACTACTTCTCTTTTCTGTGACTCAGTTACCTCATCTGTAAAATGAGGATGAAGACTGTGAGCCCTATGCGGGATAGGGACTGTGCCCAATCCGATTTGCTTGTATCCACCCTAGTACGTAATACAGTGCCTGGCACACAGAAAGTGCCTAACAAGTACAATAATTATCATTATTATTAGAGTCTGTAGACAAGACCCCTACCCTCAAAGAGCTTAGAGCCTTCGGTGTGAAGGCCGCACATGTCATGACATCCTTGTCTTATAAAAACCCTATTTTGACCCATGGCTCCCTCCAGGTATCACCCCCTTTTCACCCACCATTCTTCGCCAACTCCTTGAGCTAGTTGTCCACACCTGCTGTCTCCACTTCCTCTCCTCCAATTCTCCCTTTAACCTGCTCCAATCTGGCTTCTGCCCCTTCATTCCACAGAAATCCCCATTTAATAATAAATAATATTGTCATTTGTTAAGCTCTTGCTATGTGCAAAGCACTGGTCTAAGCGCTGGGGTAGATACAAACTATTCAGGGTGTCCCACGTAGGGCTCACAGGCTTCATCCCCATTTTAGAGATGATGTAACTGAGGCACAGAAAAGCTAAGTGACTTGCCCAAAGTCACACGGCCGACAAGTGCGGGAGCTAAGATTAGATTCCACGACCTCTGACTCCAAAGTCCGGGCTCTTTCCACTAAGCCACGTTGCTTCTCCAAGGTCACAAATAAATTTCTACTTGCCAAGTGTCACCCGTCGTCCGGGGACGGGTTCGTTCAGTGATCGGCGAGGCGAGAGAGAGAGAGAGAGGCCGGGGACGGAAAGCCTAAGTTTTATGTAAAATTTATTCCGCGAAGTGCGCAATGGATTGAGCTTCCCTTTCGGGAGGAATATAATCAATTAGCGATATTAGAGCTTCCCTACACGGGAGGAATTCACCTGATTTCCCATGCACGTGGCGGGCGGCCGGCCGGCCTCCGCCACGTGATCACCCACGCCGGGAGAATTCACTTGTACGTGTTGCCCGTGCACGCAGCGAGGCGTCTGGCTCTCGCCACGTGCGCTCCCTGTATGGGAGGAACCCACTTCTGTTTCCCGTCCGCAGCAGGGCAGCTAGCACCCACCCACGGGTATTCAGCGGGACACTCACCCGTCCCGCGGTCCTTCCCTCAGTGAGTTGGTCTGGTTGCAGAGCGGCCGTCTGGCATTCTGGGCAGAGGAAGAGAGACACGTGGGCCGCCGCTGCTGCTACTGCTGCTGCTGCTGCAGCTGCTCCTGCTGCTGGTGTCCATCTCGCTGTTCTGCCCAGAAGGTGAGAGGCCACAGGTATTTATATCACCTGTGGCGTGGGCCCTTCCTGTTTCCGTCCTCTGCTTGCTCCATCTCCGCCCCTTCCTGCATCCATACCTTATTTGGTCAGCACGGAGGTGAGGGACACCTATCCTTCCACCCCGCTCCCCTCTGGCCAGAGGAATTGCGTCAGAGGTGGCATTTGACCTCAAGATGGCCGGTGCCTAGGGTCACCTTGGCACACCAAGTCCAATGGCCCCTCACCTTCCTCAACCTTTCAGGTACCTTAGACACTGTGGACCATCCCCTACTCCTGGAAGCATTATCTATACGCAGTTTCACTAAACTGTGTCCTCTCATGGTTCTCCTCCTACCTCTCTGGCTGCTCATTTTCAGTTTCTTTTAAGGGCTCCTCCTCTGCCTCCCACCCCCAGTAGTGGGAGTCCCACAATGATCAGTTTTGGGTCGCCTTCCTTTCTCCTTCTACACTCACTCCCTTGGAGAATTCATTCATTCCCAAGGCGTCAGATCCCATCCCTAGGCGGATGATTCCCAAATATACCTCTCCAGCCCTGATCCCTCTCTCTCTCTCTCTTCCTCCCCCACCCCGGTTTCACGTTTCCTCCTGTCCTCAAGACTTCTGTACTTGGACATTCTACCATCACCTCAAATTTAGCATGTCCAAAACAGAACTCCTTTTTAATTAAATTTTATTTATTGAGCGCTTTTTGTATGCTGAGCACTGCACTAAGTACGTGGGAGAGGACAATGCAACAATTAACAGACACATTCCCTGCCCACGAAGAGCTTACTGACTAGAGGGGGATATAGACATTATTAGATATAAACTTCTGATATATATAATTGCTGTGGGTCTGGGAGGGGAGATGAACAAAATCAGCACATCAGGGAGATGCAGAAGGGAGTGGAAGAAGAAGACAGGGGGGCTTAGTCAGGGAAGTCCTCTTGGAGAAGATGTGCTCTAAATAAGGCTTTGAAGTTGGGGAGAGTAATTGTTAGTCGGATATGAAGAGGGAGGGTGTTCCTGGGTAGATGTAAGATGGAGGCGAGAGGTTGGCACCAAGGCTGATGAGATCGAGGTACAGCATTTGAGGAGCGAAGTGCGCAGACTGGGATGTAGTAGGAGAGCAGAGAGGTGAGGTAGTGGGGGATAAAGTGATGGTGTAGAATCCACATGAAGTAGTAGAGGCAGTGTAGCATAATTGAAGTCGCAAGGCATAGTGACTGGATCAAGCAAGAACCTGGGAATAAGAATGTTGTGGTTCTAATGCTGACTCGGCCACTTGTCTTCTATGTGACCTGGGATAAGTCGCTTGATTTCTCTGGACTTCAGTTCCCTCATCTGCAAAACGGGGATTGATTCTGTGAGCCCCATGTGACACAGTGACTGTATCCTACCTGATTTGCTTGTATCCACCCCAGTCCTTTCTACAGTGCCTGGCATATAGTAAGGATTATTTAACAAATACTACTATTATTATTTTTATCATTAGTATTGTTGAGCGCATTGAAGACGATGGAAAAGAGATTTGTTTGATGCAAAGGCAGATGGACAACCATACGGGGGTCTTGAGAAGTGGGGAAATATGGCCTGAAAGCTTTTTAAAAACACGATCCAGGCAGCAGAGTTAAATGAGGACTGGAGTGGGGAGAGGTAGGAGGTTGGGAGATCAGCAAAGAGGCTGATGCAGTAATCAAGGTGATATAAGATAAATGCTAGGATTAACATGGTGGCAGTTTGAATGGAGAGGAAAGGTGGATTTTACCAATGCAGTGAACGTCAAAATGACAGGATGTAGTGGTGGATTGAATAAGTGGGTCAATTGAGAGAGAGGAATCAACAACAATACCAAGGGCTACGAGATTGCCAGACAGGACAGATCTCAACTGTCTTTCTGCGGTGATGGGAAAATAAGGGGGTGGACAGGGTTTGGGTGGGAAGATAAGTAGTTCTGTTTTAGACATGTTTAGTTTGAGGTGATGGGAGGACATCCAGGTAGAGAAGTCCTGAAGGCAGGAGGAAACGAGGAACTACAGAGAGGGAGGGGTATCTGATCTGGAGACATACATTTGAGAATCATCTGCACAGAGGTAAAGGTTGTTGCCATTTGAGCGAATGGATTCTTCAAAGGAGTGGGTGAAGATGGAGAACAGACCTGTTCCCACTACTACTGCCACTTTTACTAGCACAACTGCTATTGGTACTACTACCACTATTTTGCTAATTCTACTCTCAGCCATGTCCCGTATCAATCAATGTTATTTATTGAGCACTTACTATGTGCAGAGCACTGTACTAAGCACTTGGGAGAGTACTACAGAATTAGTAGACACTTTCCCTGCTCATAACAAGTTTACAATCTAGGGGCGGAGAGCGACATTAATGTGAAAAAATAAGTAATTTATGATATATAATTTAAAGATTTGGGTACATATAGTCTATGGGGCTAGGGATGGGGCGAATATCAAATGTCCAAAGATCGCAGATTGAAATGTTTAGACTTAGCAGATGGGAAAGTGAGCAGAGGGAAAGACGGCTTTATCAGGGAAGACTTTGAAGGTGGAGAGAATGGGGATCTAGCTTATATGGATGTGGCGGGAGTGGGGCATTCGAGGACAGAGGTAGAATGTGGGCAAGGGGTCAGCAGAGAGATAGACAAGATCGAGGGTCAGTGACAAGATTGGCTTTAGAGGACCATAGTGTATGGTCTGGGCTGTAATAGAAGACCAGTGAGGTAAAGTAAGAGGGGACAAGCTGATGGAAGTCTTTAAAGCCGAATGTAAGACTTTTCTGGCTGATGTAGAGTGGCATAGGCAAGCTGGAAGTTCTTGCGCAGAGGAAACTGTGAACTGAATCTTTTCCTAGAAAAATGATCTGGGCAGCAGAGTGAAGTCTGGATTGGAATAGGGGGAGGCAGGAGGCAGAAAGGTTAGCGAGGAGTCCCACTCCCCCTGAGACTCCAACACCCTTCACTCCTAGATGGTTTACTGCCCGAGGAATTACCTCCCTCCATACCAAGTGGTTCATTCTTCTTGGATCTTCATCCCCCACCCCTAGTGGCACACTCCACCTAGAACTTCATTCCCCTCCCCCTAGGCGTCTCAGTCCTTTTAAGTGCCCCCATCCCCAAGTGGTTCAGTTCATTTGGATATTCACTGCACACCTCTCCTAGTGGTCTTCTCCCATCCTGAAAATCCATACCTCCTGCCTCTAGCGGTCCACTTCCATTAGAACCCCATCCATTCCTGCCCCGACCCCGGAACTAGTGTTGGTTGAAGAGAGTTGGTAGACATATTCCCTTTGAACAACAAGCTTACAGTCTAGATATTAATATAAAGAAATAAATTCTATATACGGACATAAGTGCTGTGAAGAAGAGGATGGGGTGAATACCAAGGATTTATAGGGTTCAAATATGAGTATAGGTGACACAGAAGGGAGAGGGAGTAAGAGAAAAGAGGACTTCATTGGGGAAGACATCTTGGAGAAGATGTGACCTCAGTAAGGTTTTGAAAGTGAAGGCTCTCTGGAGAGACAGAGAAGCACAGTATGGAGGCAAAAAGAAGAAGGACAGATTGGCTCTCACTCAAAGACTCTTATCATTTTCTGAATTTCTGATGTGTAAAATCTTGCTTGTATATCATCAGATTAGTATGACTTACTTCCTCTGAAGAATATCATCGAACTGAGAGGGAGGTAAACAAAGGGAGCAAGTCAGGGCAATGCAGAAGGGTGTGGGAGAGGAGGAAAATGGGGGCTTAGTCATGGAAGGCCTCTTGGAGATGTCCCTTCAGTAAGGTTTTAAAGGGGTGAAAGTGATTGTCTGCTGGATTTGAGGAGGGAAGGCATTCCATGACAGAGGCAGGACAGAGGAATGGGGTCAGTGCTGAGATAGACGAGATCGAGGCACAGTGAGAAGGTTGGCATTAGAGGAGCGAAGTGTACAGGCTGGTTTGTACTAAGAGAGTAGCGAGGTGAGGTAGGAGGGGGCAAGAAGACTGAGTGTTTCTAAGCCGATAGTGTGGAGTTTTTGTTGGATGCAGACGTGAATGGGAACCCCCTAGAGTGTTTCGAGAAGTGGGGACTAATAATAATAATTATGGTATTTGTTAAATGCTTGCTATGTGCCAAGAACTCCTCTAAGCACTGGGGTAGATACAAGGTAATAAGGTTGAACACAGCCCCTGTCCCACATGGAGATGACAGACATACTCCCCATTTTACTGATGAGGGAACTGAAACACAGAGACGTGAAATGACTTGCCGAGAGGCACACAGAAAAGCAGCGTGGCTCAGTGGAAAGAGCACGGGCTTGGTATCAGAGGTCATGGATTCAAATCCCGACTCAGCCAATTGTCAGCTTTGTGACTTTGGGCAAGTCACTTCACTTCACTGTGCCTCAGTAACCTCATCTGTAAAATGGGGATTAAGACTGTGAGCCCCACATGGGACAACCTGATCACCTTGTATACCCCCTGTGCTTAGAACAGTCCTTTGCACATAGTAGGCGCTTAACGTATTATTAAGTGGCAGTGCCGGGGTAAGAATTCACATCCCCTGACTCTCAAGCCCTTGCTTTTGCGATTAGGCCATGCTGCTTGTTCTGAACGTTTTTGTAGAAAAACACTCCGGACAGCACAATTAAGTATGGACTAGAGTGGGGAGAGGCAGGAGGTTGGGAGGTAAGCAAGGAAGCTGATGGCATAACCCAGGTGGGATAGAATGAGTAATTGGATTAATGGGGTAGAATGGCCTACTCGCTCCAGGATCCCTGTCAGCTGAGGAGGCCCGAGGGGGCCCGGGAAAGGCTTAGTTCAGGGCTCATCACATAATAAATACTTTGCTGGATTAGTTGAAGGGGCTGGACCCCGTCCCTCACTTGGTCTTTTCCTCCCTCCCGGTTCTAGTCCCGGGGCGGCTCCAGGCCTTGTCACCCTCTCAGACTCACCATCTTCCCTGCTGGAAAAAGCAGAATCTATGCTGGCTGCAGACCTTCCAGTCTTGATCCGCCAGGCGACTCTGGAAAGAAACCAAACAGTGGGTAAACCTGCCATCAGTGGGGACGGGTGGTGGCCCCTCGCTCTTCTCCACTTTTATCTTTCTCTCCACCACATTCGCTCCCACGGGGGTCTGACACTTTGTTGTGCTTGATCGTTTCCTGGCTCCCGAGAGTTTGCCCCAGGTCCCTCCTCCTTCTGACATCGTTAAACCGGGAGAACCCGAAGAACAGTGGCTGGGCCCGATTCCAAGCCAGAAATACTCTTCAAGCGCTCAGGGAAGTGCTCTTCCCATAAGGAGTGCTTCCATCGATGCCGTTCCTGCACAGGAAGCACTGGCCTTTAGATAACAGGCCGCAGAAAGGCCCAGAGCGCGATTATCCCCAAACGTCCAGCCCGGAGAAGCCTCCCTGCCATTGAGGCCCACATTTCCAACCTTCAGCCAGGTCTCCTCCAATCATGGAGACACCAATTTACCCCAGACAAATATTGCTTACCAGGGCAGGGGCGAGATCTGGACTCTATGCTAGATGAGAAAACTCAAAATACACAGGTTTGGATTAAGCTAATGGGCCCCGATTCGAGCCTAATTGCTACATAGCTTCTCCTTTAGGCTCGCTCAGGTCAGGGCCCGGCGGGGCGGGGGAGGGGGCTTGTTGGAGGGAGCAGGTTAGCATCATGGGCACCATTGATGAAGGAGGAGCTTGGTGAGGTCGGGGCAGGGCAGGGGAAAGATATTCTGAAGGGGACGGGGCTTGTCACGAGTGGACGGGGTATAACCTGACCTTGGGCCCTGAAATGTGGCCCAAAAGACCAGACCTGAGAGTCAGAGGACCTGGACTCTGATCCCAGATCCACCACTGGTGGACTTTGTGACCTTGGGCAAGTCAACTCACTTACCTAAGTCTCAGTTCCCTCATCTGTAAAATGGGGTTTAAGACTGCGAAGCTCATGTAGGTTAAGGACGGTGTACGACCTGATGATCTTGCATCTATCCCAGCGCTTGATGCATAGAATTTGCTTAATAAATACCGTAGTCATTGTTATTTTCATTATTATTATCATTTCTCCTACTGATAATAAAGTGGGTTGGCCCCAGCGGCCTGCGGCCGGTGTGGCCTGGGGAGGGGCAATGGGTGTCTCTTGGCCGGAGTCAGCATGGAGAATTTCCCCTTTCCCACCAGGACCCTTCTTCCCCTCTTCACTTCTTGTCTACCCACTTTGTTCTGGAACCATGGCAGACTGGAACATGTGAACATGGTCATCACAATATTATCTTGGGGAATTCGTAAGTGCTTAGGGTCTGCCAAGCAATGCACTCAGCACTGAGGTAGATACAAAGGGGCTCACAGGCTAAGGAGGAGGAAGGAAACCGTTTGCAATCCCACTTGACAGACGTTGATTGATCTCCAGGCGTTTCAGTTGGCAGGAGCCATTGTACTGTGGGCAGGAGAAGGAAACCTGTATATCACCCGAGCAGCTGAGAAGACAGAGTCGTCAGGAGCTGTGTCCACAGCTAATGGTCACGGGGTTCAATGAAGTATTCCATGCAGACAGAGCCGGTCGACTCTTCATGGAGGCATTTGGGCAGATCCAAGACAGCCATGTTCCTCCGTAGAGGGGCCGAGGTTGAATCACAGAAGACTCGCTGTCGATCACCCGTTGATCTGTCCCCTGTCGGAACATGTCCAGACGGTTCTTTCTGTTGCAGAAATCAATCTGCGCATCAGGCAGAAGCTCCTCACCCTGGGCTTCAAGGCTCTCCATCACCTCGCCCCCTCCTACTTCACCTCCCTTCTCTCCTTCTACAGCCCACCCCGCACTCTCCGCTCCTCTGCTGCTAATCTCCTCACTGTACCACGTTCTCGCCTGTCCCGCCATCGACCCCCGGCCCACGTCATCCCACGGGCCTTTAATGCCCTACCTCTGCCCATCCACCAAGCTAGTTCTCTTCCTCCCTTCAAGGCCCTACTGAGAGCTCAGCTCCTCCAAGAGGCCTTCCCAGACTGAGCCCCTTCCTTCCTCTCCCCCTCGTCCCCCTCTCCATCCCCCCATCTTACCTCCTTCCCCTCCCCACAGCACCTGTATATATATATATATGTTTGTACATATTTATTACTCTATTTATTTATTTATTTTACTTGTACATATCTATTCTATTTATTTTATTTTGTTAGTATGTTTGGTTTTGTTCTCTGTCTCCCCCTTTTAGACTGTGAGCCCACTGTTGTGTAGGAACTGTCTCTATATGTTGCCAACTTGTACTTCCCAAGCGCTTAGTACAGTGCTCTGCACACAGTAAGCGCTCAATAAATACGATTGATTGATTGATTGATTGATCCGACTGGGAAACTCTACTTTTCGTCCCTCCTCCCGTCTCCATTATCCAATTCTTTGGGCCATGGAACTCCGCCAACTTGAACTACACATGTCCAAAACCCTCCTCCTACTCTTCCAATTCGAACCCTGTCCCGGTACCTGCATTTTAACTAGTCTCCTTGTTTTTTCTTATACCGGTCTTTCTTCATAAGCGCTTGCTATATGCCAGGTACTGTCCTTGGTGATGTAGTAGATTCAAGGTAATCTAGCTGGACACATGCGACTCACGGATTTCACCTTCCGTTTTACAGAGGAGGCAACTGAGGCCTCGAAAATTAATTCATTGGTTCCTTCTTTCATTCATTCAATCGCATTGATTGAACACTTAGTGTAAGCAAAGCACTGTACACAGAGCTTGCTAGAGTACACTATAGCAATGAACAGACACAATCCCCGCCCACAGTGAGCTCACATTCTAGCAAGGAGACAGACGTTAGTATAGAGAAGAGATAAAGAAGGAAATGTAAAAGTAAATCGATCGGACATTTTTAGAGAGGGGACTAGCCCACAGGGTGACATAGTCAAGAGCTGGAATTAGTGCTCTCGCCCCCAAATCTAGCTGGTTTCCCGACTTTCCTTCCTGTCTCAGTAGTCGGAATTTCGGTGTTGTGCTTGACTCAATCAAACATTTCATCCATTCATTCAGTCAATCGTATTTATTGAGCGCTCCCTGTATGAAGAGCAATGTTCTAAGCTCTTAGGAAGTACAAGTCTGCAACATATAGAGATGGTCCCTTCCCAACAACAGGCTCACAATCTAGAAGGGGGAGACAGATAACAAAACAAAACAAGTAGACAGGTGTCAAAAAAGTCAGAATAAACAGAATTATAGCTATATGCACATCACTAATAAAATAGGGTAGTAAATAAGTACAAGTAAAATAAATAAAGAAATAAATATGTACAAATATATACAAGTGCTGTGGGGACGGAAGGGGGTAGGGTAGAGGGAGGGAGGGGGCGATAGGGAGGGGAGGAGGAGAGAAGAAAGGGGGTTCAGTCTTTGGAGGCCTCCTGGAGGAGGTGATCTCTCAGTAGGGCTTTGAAGGGAGTAAGAGAGCTAGTTTGGCGGCTATGTGGGGGGAGGGCATTTTAGGCCAGGGGAACGACGTGGGATAGGATCGACGGCGGGACATGCGAGAACCAGGCACAGTGAGGAGGGTAATGACAGAGGAGGGGAGGGTGCGGGCTGGGCTGTAGAAGGAGAGAAGGGAGGTGTGGTAGGAGGGGGGTGAGGTGATGAAGAGCCTTGAAGCCGAAAGTAAAGATTTTTTGATTGATTTGTAGGTTGACAGGCAACCACTGGAGATTTTTGAGGAGGGGAGTAACATGCCCAGAGCGTTTCTGTACAAAGATGATCCGGGCAGCAGAGTGAAGTGCAGACTGAAGCGTGGAGAGACAGGAGGATGGGAGATCAGAAAGAACAATGATGCAGTAATCCAGTCGGGATAGGATGAGAGACTGAACCAGCAAGGGAGCGGTTTGCATGGAGAGGAAAGTGTGGATTTTGGCGATGTTGAGGAGGTGAGACAGGCAGGTTTCGGTGACGGATTGGATTTATGGGTTGAATCAAAGAGCGGAGTAAAGGATGACACCAAGGTTGCAGGCTTGTGAGACGGGAAGGATGGTAGTGCCTTCTACAGTGCCTCCCTCCCTTCCCTCGACAACTCCTGCCAGGTGTGGCCTCTGGAACCCCCGCTCCGTTTTAAGTAAGATCCCTTTCATCCTGGACCTATTCCTTTCCAGCTCTCTACTTCTCCTCGCCCTAACTGAAACATGGTTGTCTCCGGATGACACGGTCTCTTCTGCTGCTCTCTCCAGTGGCGGCCTCTTCTTCTCCTTCTCCCACTCCCCCAGACTCACCGGAAAAGGAGGAGGTGTACGTTTCCTTCTCGCCCCCCAATGTCGCTTTCGCACTATCCCTCCTCCCCCTTCCCTTTCCTTCCCTTCCTTTGAAGCCCACATTATTCGCCTCTACCACCCCCTCCAGGTACTTGTAGCCATCATCTACCGCCACCCCCCGGCCCGACCTCCAACTTCTTTAACGATTTTGACCCCTTCCTCACCTTCCTTCACTCCTTTTCCATGCCCACTCTGATCCTCGGAGACTTCAACATCCACATGGATATCCCTGATGACTCCTCTGCCGCCCGCCTTCTATCTTTCCTCGACGCTGCGAACCTCTTGCCCCACCCCACCTCACCCACTCACCAACATGGTCATAACCTCGACCTCATCATCTCCTATCGCTGCACTGTGTACACCCTCACCAACTCTGAAATCGCTCTCTCTGATCATAATCGTCTCACCTGCTTCCTCACTCACACTCCTTTCCCCTGTAAATCCATATTACTCCCATCCATCTTTCTGAGCGCGTCACACCTCACCTCGCCTCTCTCTCCTCTCTACCCAGTCTTGATGATCAGATTACTGCTCTGAACTCTACCCTTTCTACTCAGCTAGAATCACTCGCTCCCCTTTACCTTCTCCGCTCTCGTACCACTATCCCACAGCCCTGGATCACTGCCACTGTCCGCCTCCTTCGCTCTTATGCTCGAGCTGCCGAACGCTGCTGGTGTAAATCTAAACACCATGCCAACCTCGTTCACTTCAAGTTTATCCTTTCCTACCTTAACTCAGCCCTCTCCTCTGCCAGAAAAAACTATTTCTCCTCCCTTATTGACACCCATGCCCATCATCCCCGCCAGCTCTTTCGTATATTTAACTCCTTTCTCGGGCCCCCGGTTCCTCCCCCTCCTCTGTCCCGCACCCCCAACGATCTGGCCTCCTACTTCATTAACAAAATTAAATCCATCAGGTCCGACCTCCACAAAGTCACTCCCCCCCTTCCTCCAACCCCCCGGCTCTCAACACTCTCTGCTACTCTCCCATCCTTCCCAGCAGTATCTTCAGAGGAGCTCACCTTCCTCCTCTCAAGTGCTACTCCAGCCACCGGTGCTTCTGACCTCATTCCCTCTCATCTCGTGAAATCTCTCGCTCCATCCCTTCTCCCCTCCTTAACTTCCATCTTCAACCGCTCACTCTCCACTGGTTCCTTCCCCTCTTCCTTCAAACATGCCCATGTCTCTCCCATCCTAAAAAAACCCTCTCTTGACCCCACCTCACCTTCTAGTTATCCCTCCTACCATTCCTTTCCAAACTCCTTGAACGAGTTGTCTACACGCACTGCCTCGAATTCCACAACACCAACTCTCTCCACGACCCCCTCCAGTCTGGCTTCCGTCCCCTACATTCCACGGGAACTGCCCTCTCAAAGGTCACCAATGACATCCTGCTTGCCAAATCTAACGGCTCATACTCTATCCCAATCCCCCGCGACCTCTCAGCTGCCTTTGACACTGTGGACCACCCCCTTCTCCTCAACACGTTATCCGGCCTTGGCTTCACAGATTCTGTCTTCTCCTGGTTCTCCTCTTATCTCTCCGGTCGTTCATTCTCAGTCTCTTTTGCAGGCTCCTCCTCCCCCTCCCATCCCCTTACTGTGGGGGTTCCCCAAGGTTCAGTGCTGGGTCCCCTTCTGTTCTCGATCTACACTCACTCCCTTGGTGATGACACCCAGATCTACATCTCTGCCCCTGCTCTCTCCCCTTCTCTCCAGGCTCGCATCTCCTCCTGGCTTCAGGACATCTCCATCTGGATGTCTGCCCGCCACCTAAAACTCAACATGTCCAAGACTGAACTCCTTGTCTTCCCTCCCAAACCCTGTCCTCTCCCTGACTTTCCCATCTCTGTTGACGGCACTACCATCCTTCCCGTTTCACAAGCCCGCAACCTTGGTGTCATCCTCGATTCCGCTCTCTCATTCACCCCTCACATCCAAGCCGTCACCAAAACCTGCCGGTCTCTGCTCCGCAACATTGCCAAGATCCGCCCTTTCCTCTCCATCCAAACCGCTACGCTGCTCGTTCAAGCTCTCATCCTATCCCGTCTGGACTACTGCATCAGCCTTCTCTCTGATTTCCCATCTTCATGTCTCTCCCCACTTCAATCCATACTTCATGCTGCTGCCCGGATTGTCTTTGTCCAGAAACGCTCTGGGCATATTACTCCCCTCCTCATAAATCTCCAGTGGCTACCAATCAATCTGCGCATCAGGCAGAAACTCCTCACCATCGGCTTCAAGCCTCTCCATCGCCTCGCCCCCTCCTACCTCACCTCCCTTCTCTTCTTCAACAGCCCAACCCACACCCTCCGCTCCTCTGCCGCTAATCTCCTCACCCTGCCTCGTTCTCGCCTGTCCCGCCATCGACCCCCGGCCCACGTCATCCCCGGTCATGGAATGCCCTCCCTCTGCCCATCCTCCCAGCTAGCTCTCATCCTCCCTTCAAGGCCCTACTGAGAGCTCACCTCCTCCAGCAGGCCTTCCCAGTCTGAGCCCCTTCCTTCCACTCCCCCTCGTCCCCCTCTCCATCCCCCCATCTTACCTCCTTCCCTTCCCCACAGCACCTGTTTATATGTAGTTCTGTTTGTACATATTTATTACTATTTATTATTTACTATTATTATTACTATTTATTTATTTATTTATTTTACTTGTACATATCTATTCTATTTTATTCTGTTAGTATGTTTGGTTTTGTTTTCTTTCTCCCCCTTTCAGACTGTGAGCCCACTGTTGGGTAGGGACTGTCTCTATATGTTTCCAACTTGTACTTCCCAAGCGCTTAGTACAGTGATCTGCACACAGTAAGCGCTCAATAAATACGATTGATTGATTGATTGGGAAAGTCATGGAGAGGACAGGGTTTGCGAGGGAAGATAAGGAGCTGAGTCTTAGACATGCTGAGTTATAAATGGCAGGCAGACATTCAGATGGAGATGTCCTGAAAGTAGGAGAATATACAAGCCCGGAGGGAGGGAGAGCAGGGGTGGAGATGTAGATTCGGGTGTCATCGGCGTAGAGATGATAGTTGAAGCCGTGGGAGTGAATGAGGTCACCAAGGGAGTGAGTATAGATAGAGTAAAGAAGGAGAACAAGAACTGACCCTTGAGGAGCCCCTACAGTAAAGGGATGGGAGGGGGAGGAGGAGCCCGCAAAAGAGACTGAGAATGAACGGCAGGAGAGATAAGAGGAGAACCAGGAGAGGACGGAGTCTGTGAAGCCAAAGTAGGACAGCGTGTTGAGGAGAAGGGGGTGGCCCACAGTGTTGAAGGCAGCTGAGAGGTCGAGGAGGATTAGGATAGAGTAGGAGCCATTGGATCTGGCAAGAAGGGGGCTATTGGTAACCTTTGAGAGGGCAGTTTCGGTGGAGTGTAGGGGACGGAAGCCAGATTGAAGGGGGTCTACGAGAGAGTTGGAGTTGAGGAATTCGAGGCAGCGAGTGTAGACGAGTCGTTCTAGGAGTTTGGAAAGGAAGGGTAGGAGCGAGATATGGCGATAACTAGAAGGGGCAGTGGGGTCAAGAGAAAGTTTATAGGATGGGGGAGACGTGGGCATGTTTGAAAGCAGAGGGGAAGGCACCACTGGAGAGTGAGCGTTTGAAGATGGAAGTTAAGGAGGGGAGAAGGGAAGGGGCGAGAGAGAGTTTTCATAAGATAAGAGGGAATGGGGTCCGAAGCACAGGTGGATGGAGTGGCACTTGAAAGGAGGGAGGAGATCCCATCTGAAGATACTGCTGGGAAGGATGGGAAGGGAGCAGAGAGGGTGGAGAATAGCAGAGAGAGTTGAGAGTGGGGGGATGGAGAAGGGGGAGGGGTGACTTTTGGGAGCTCAGACATGATGGTGTTTATTTTACTAATGAAGTAGGAGGCCAGATCGTTGAGGGTGAGGGATGGACGAGGGGGAGGAACTCGGGCCTGAGGAGGGGGTTAAATGTCTGGAACAGTTGACGGGGGTGATGGGCATGAGTGTCAATAAGGGAGGAAACATTGTTTTGTCTAGCAGAGCAGAGGAACGAGTTAAGGCAGGAAAGTGAACAAGTTTGGCTTTGTGTTTAGACTTTCGCCAGCAGCGTTCAGCAGGTCGAGCATAAGACAGTGGCAGTGATCCAAGGCTGTGGGTTAGTGGTACGAGAGTGGCGAAGGGAAAGGGGAGCGACCGAGTTGAGTTGAGTAGAGAGGGTGGAGTTGAGAGCAGTAATCTGGTCATCGAGAGTGGGTAGAGAGGATAGGAAGGCGAGGTGGGGTGTGATGCGCTAAGAGAGATGGATGGGGTCGAGAGAGCGGAGGTCTCTGTGAGGTAGTAATATAGACTTATGGGGTGAGGACTGTAAGTGTGGAGGCAGGTGAGGAAGTTATGAACAGAGAGTGGGACTTCAGAGTTGGTGAAGGTGGAGATAGTGCAGCAGTAAAAGATGATGAGGTCGAGGGTGTGATCAAGTTGGTGACTCGGAGAGGTGGGGTGGAGCAGGAGGTTGGAGGAGTCAAGGAGAGATAGAAGGGGGATGGCAGAGGAGTCACCGGGGACATCTATGTAAATGTTGAAGTCTCCGAGGATCAGAGTGGAAATGGAAAAGGAGAGTAGGAAGGTGAGAAAGGGGTCACAATCATTAACAATGTTGGAGGTGGGGCCAGGGGTCGGTAGATGACGGCTTCAAGAATCTGGAAGGGCTGTTAGAGGAGAATAATGTGGGCTTCATAGGAGGGGAAGAAAAGGGAAGGGGGAGGAGGGATAGTGCGAAAGCGATATTTTGGTTCGAGAAGGAATACGGCACCTCCTCCTTTTCCAGTGAGTTTGGGGGAGTGGGAAAAGAAGAGGCCTCCACTGGAGAGAGCAACAGAAGAGACCGTGTCATCCGGGGTGATCAGTAAGGGCGAGGAGGAGGAGAGAGCGGGAAAGAAACAGGTCAGGAATGAAAGGGAGCTTATCTATAACGGAGCGGAGGTTCCATAGGCCACACATGGCTGCAGCTGTGGAGGTAGGGGAGGGAGGGGGAAGCGTGCGAGTGGTGGGGAGGGTTTGGATGCGAATGAGTGGCAAGGGCCTGGGCGGGGAGAGGGGGAAGAGAAGTGGCGATGAGAAAGGAAAACTGGGATGTGGGAGGGTTGGAGGGAGGGGGCTGGAAGGAAGGAATTAAAGGGTTGGCGCTGGCACAGACGAATTTTGGAGAGCTGGTGGAGGGGGGGAAGGAGAAGGCGAGGACTGGGAAGGACAGATGGGAGCAGCGTAATTGATAGTTTATGGTGAGGTCAGCAAGGTAAATGACAGCTCAGCTAGCAGTTAATGATTAACATGAAATAGCAATAATACAATGAGCAGATGATGACGTCGTAGAGAGCAGTTAACAATTAACATGCAAAAACAACAATAAAATAGGCGGATGATGCCCATAGCAGAAGGTTGAATTATCCATGGGTCAGTAAAATAATAATAATAATAATGGTGGCATTTATTAAGCGCTTACTATGTGCAAAGCACTGTTCTAAGCGCTGGGGGATACAAGGTGATCAGGCCGTCCCACGTGGGGCTCACAGTCTTAATCACCATTTTACAAACGAGGGAACCGAGGCTCAGAAGTTAAGTGACTTGCCCAAAGTCACCCAGCTGAAAATTGGCGGAGCCTGGATTTGAACCCCTGACCTGTGACCCCAAAGTCCGGGCTCTTTCCATTGAGCCACGCTGCTTCTCTAAGTACTGTCGAGCTGAGGGAGAGATGAATAAAGGGAGGACGCAAGACCCTCCAGTTGCTGTCGATCCAGCTCCGCATCAAACAGAAGCTCCTTGTCATGGGCTTTAGATCATTCAAACAGCGCGCTCCCTCGTACCTTACCTCACTGATCTCCTAGCATAATCCAGCCTATACATTTTACTCCCCTAAAACCTACTTAGTCATTGTATCTCCCAACTCATCTATCTCACTGCTGACCCTTTACCCAAATCCTCCCTCTGGCCTAGAACGCCCTCCCCACTTCAAATACAACAACCCACCACTCTTCCCACCTTCAATACCTCAGTAAAACCTATCAACTCAAAAAGACCTTCCCCTCATTTTCTCTACTCTCCCTCCCTTCTGTGTCACCTATCCCCTTGGAACGAAGTGCATAAAAAAGACTAATGGACAGGAGGATACAGGCGCTCTTGGCAGAATTGTCTCTAAGATGGTGGAAGATGGAGTTCTGTGGATGGCTGTTTTGGAGTAGTGTGGAACTGTTACGAGGGTTCATCGGAGAGGAAACAACTGGGAAGAGGAGTAAACCGCCAAATAGCATGGGCGGGCTGAATAGGTGCGAATGGGGTTGTTGCCAAAGTAACATAGTGAAAACAAGGGCCCTTTTTTCTCTGGGGAAGGGGCCGGGGAGAATCAGTCCCGTCCGGTCAATCAATCAATCAATCATATTGATTGAGCGCTTACTGTGTGCAGAGCACTGTACTAAGCGCTTGGGAAGTACAAGTTGGCAACATATAGAGACGGTCCCTACCCAACAGTGGGCTTACAGTCTAGAAGGGTGAGACAGAGAACAAAACAAAACATATTAACAAAATAAAATAAATAGAATAGGTATGTACAAGTAAAATAAATAAATAAATAAATAGAGTAATAAATAATAAATACGGACAAACATATATACATATATACAGGTGCTGTGGGGAAGGAAAAGAGGTAAGACAGGGGCATGGACGGGGGGGCGAGGGGGAGAGGAAGGAGGGGGCTCAGTCTGGGAAGGCCACTTGGAGGAGGTGAGCTCTCGGTAGGTGCTTGAAGGGAGGAAGAGAGCTAGCTTGGCGGATGTGGGGAAGGAGGGCATTCCAGGTCAGGGGGATGACGTGGGCCGGGGGTCGACCGCGGGACAGGCGAGAACGAGGCACGGTGAGGAGATTAGCGGCAGAGGAGTGGAGGGTGCGGGCTGGGCTGTAGAAGGACAGAAGAGAGGTGAGGTAGCAGGGGGCGAGGTAACGGAGAGCCTTGAAGCCGAGGGTGAGGAGTTTCTGCCTGATGCGTAGGTTGATTGGTAGCCACTGGAGATTTTTGAGGAGGGGAGTAACATGCCCAGTGCGTTTCTGGACAAAGACGATCCGGGCAGCGGCGTGAAGTATGGATTGAAGTGGGGAGAGACAAGAGGATGGGAGATCGGAGAGGAGGCCAGGGAAGGAGGGAGTGGGGGCTACCAAGAAGGTTGCTTATCCATCGATCCTTCGAGCAATAGTGTAGATGAAGTGCATCGAGCACTGTACTCAGCTTCTGCGGAGAAGCAGCGTGGCTCAGTGGAAAGAGCACGGGCTGTGGATTCAGAGGCCATGTGTTCAAATCCCGGATCTGCCAATTATCAGCTGTGTGACGTTGGGTAAGCCATTTAACTTCTCTGTGCCTCCGTTACCTCATCTGTAAAATGGGGAGTAAGCCTGTGAGCCCCCCGTGGGACAACCAGATCACCTTGTAACCTCCCCAGCGCTTAGAACAGTGCTCTGCACATAGTAAGCGCTTAATAAATGCCATTATTATTATTATTATTATTGCAACTCAACAGTAAAAGGGACATGTTCCCTGGCCACAGGGAGTAGTCAGTCTCCACGGGGAGACAGATACCAATAGGTATCAATTTACTGCGGCTATAGACTGAAGGGCTGGGGAGCTGGGGGTTGCTGGGCGGGGGGGGTGGCGGAGGGCTAGTCCACATCGCTGCGCACAGCCGCCTTTTGACAGGCTGAATATAGGCTACCGAGCCTTCTGCGCGGCCCCCAACGGCCTCGAAATAGGCCATGGGTGACGACGGGAATGGTAGTTCTTTCGGCGGAGGCGATTGTTGTCCAGTGAGATCATCAGAATTCGACTGAGGTCTATGGGCCTCTAGCCTCCACATGACCATCCCGCCAGGGACTGACTGTCTGTGTCTATGCCTGGCCTTATTTCCATGGGGATCTGACGGAGAGCTACGGGAACTAATGATGGCTCGCTCCCGTGGAAGCGACTTGGGGAGGGCGAAGGGCAGCTGACTGGACCAGCGGGGAGTGGATTCATACCAATAAAACTCCTTCCGATTTAAGGAACCGGCCTTCGGTACATGGGGCCGCTTAGTTCCAATGTCGGTAGGTTGTGTGGTAAACTCTCCCGTGAGCGAATGGGATGAAAGGAGCCCGATTTGAACCGAGTTTGGAGTCTCCGTGTTTTCTGTGCTACACTTCATAGAGAAGGGTACCAAGTACTTATAAAATACCATAATTACCATCAATCTCAATCAGAAATAGTTCTAAACACCCGCTGCCCGTGCCTACCGTGCTCTGGTCCGTCTGGTCTCTGGCCTCGGGCCCCGCCGCTGGCCATGCTGGGAGGTAGAGGTGAAGGCCAGTCAAGAGCGAGCATCAGACTACGACTCCCAGACATCTTTGTGCCCCGATCCGTTACGCCACGCTCCCTCCCACCATGACACGGCCGGATTGTTTGGGTCGGCGCTTGGGCTGGCCTCTGTCACCTCCGCTTTCTCGCAGTGCTGTTGGTTCAACGATTACTCTTGGCCTATCGCGGGTGTGGGGGCCGTTCGACCAGAACAGATGCAGCCTGGGTCCGACATCGGGGCTCTCAGCCTGTGGAAGACAGTTAACACGTTGTTCCTACTCAGGTATACAGGTGTGGCAGCTGAGGCACACAGATTCCGGAGTGTCTTGGTCAAGGTCACACAAAAAGTGTCACAATCGGGACTTTGTCTCAGGTCTGCCACATTCCAGCCCTGCGCCCTTTCCACCTCCCTTCGCTGCTTCCCGAGGGTGATGCGAGGCTGTTTCGATGTTGGAGGGGCTCTTTGAACGCAGAAGAGCCAGCCGGGGCCAGTCGAATCCAGGCAGCTGTCCTCCTGTGGCGAAACGAGCTCTCTTCCTCCCTTCAAAGCCCTACTGAGAGCTCACCTCTTCCAGGAGGCCTTCCCAGACTGAGCCCGCTCTTTTTATCTGCTCCTCCACCCCTTTCCAACGCCCCACCCCCTCCCTCTGCTCTACCCCTTTTCTCTCCACACAGCACTTGGGTATATGTGTACATATTTATTACTCTTTTTTATTAATGATGTGTATGTATCTATAATTCTATTTATCTATTCTGATGGTAGTGACACCTGTCTACTTGTTTTGTTTTGTTTTGTTGTCATTCTCCCTCTTCTAGAATGTGAGCCGGTTGTTGGGTAGGGATTGTACTTTCCGTTGTTGCGGAATTGTACTTTCCAAGCACTTAAGGCTCGGAACACAGGGCACCGAACACAGTAAGTGCTCAATAAATACAATTTAATGAATGAATGAATTCCCAGAAGACCCTGTGCCTCAAGCCACCACAGCCAACGACCACGGTTCTGCGTGCGGGGAGGCGGGTGACTCTCAAGACCAACTTGGCAGGAGCTGGGGTGGTTTTATCCTCTCTGTTCGCGACGCGCTCCAGTGTCTGGAGTTAGGAGCAGTAATTCATTCATTCATTCAATCGTATTTATTGAGCGCTTACTGTGTGCAGAGGACTATACTAAGCGCTTGCGAAGTACAAGCTGGCAACATACATAGACGGTCCCTACCCTACAGTGGGCTCACAGTCTAGAAGGGGAAGACACAGAACAAAACAAAACATGTTAACAAAATAAAATAAATAGAATAAATATGTACAAATAAAATAAATAAATAAATAGAGTAATAAATACGTACAAACATATATACATATATACAGGTGCTGTGGGGAGGGGAAGGAGGTACGGCGCGGGGGTGGGGAGGGGGTGAAGGGGGAGAGGAAGGAGGGGGCTCAGTCTGGGAAGGTCTCCTGGAAGAGGTGAGCTCTCAGTAGGTCTTTGAAGGGAGGAAGAGAGCTAGCTTGGCGGATGTGCGGAGGGAGGGCATTCAGACCAGGGGGAGGACGTGGGCCGAGGGTCGACGGCGGGACAGGCAAGAACGAGGCACGGTGAAGAGATCAGCAGCAGAGGAGCGAAGGGTGCGGGCTGGGCTGTAGAAGGAGAGAAGGGAGGTGAGGTAGGAGGGTGCGAGGTGATGGAGATCCTTGAAGCCGAGGGTGAGGAGTTTTTGCCTGATGCGTAGGTTGACTGGTAGCCACTGGAGATTTGTGAGGAGGGGAGTAACATGCCCAGAGCGTTTCTGTACATATAACTCCCTTCTCAGACCCCCTGTTCCTCCCCCTCCTCCATCCCTCATGCCCAACGATCTGGCGTCCTACTTCTTTAGTAAAATTAACTTCATCAGGTCTGAGTTCCCCAAGGTCACTCCTCCCCCTTCTCCAACCGTATGCTTTCAACCCTCTCCACCCCTCGCCCATCCTTCCCAGAAGTGTCTTTGGAGAAGCGGCGTGGCTCAGTGGAAAGATCCCGGGCTTTGGAGTCAGAGGTCATGGGTTCAAATCCCGGCTCCACCACTTGTCAGCTGAGTGACTTTCGGCAAGTCACTTCACTTCTCTGAGCCTCAGTTACCTCATCTGTCAAATGGGGATGAAGACTGTGAGCCCCCCATGGTACAACCTGATCACCTTGTAACCTCCTTAGCGCTTAGAACAGTGCTTTGCACATAGTAAGCACTTAGTAGATGCTATCATTATTATTATTTATTATTATCCTCCCTCCTCTCAAGTGCTACTCCATCCACATGTGCTTCAGACCCCATTCCCTCTCATCTTATGAAATCTCTCGCCCCCTCCCTCCTCCCCTCCTTAACTTAACTACCCAGCCTCCTTCATGTCCTTCAGTCCAGCAAAGGAGGCCACTGTTTGTATAAAGCCGGTGAACGTGAGCCACTGGCATCTCCCCGAACGGGTGTTGGGGGTGGCTCCTGGGAAGATGCCATTCCACACGGAACAAAAGGAAGACCTTACCCCCACCCTGGGGAACCGGTCCCCCTGTTAGCGGAGTTTCCCAGTCAGGTCAGCCATCAGTTCTTGTCTGTGATGGACTGTCCTCAGTCTTCAGAAGGAGACAGAACAACCCAGTGAAAAGAGCACGGGATTGGGGGTCCCACCTGACTTCCAGTCCCAACTCCCCCTCTGGTTTATTGGCTAACCGTGGGCAAACACTTCACCACTCTGAGCCTCAGCTTTCTCCTCTACAAATGATGATAAGATAGACTGTGAGTCCCCCTGAGGGATAGAAATTGGGTCTGATGTGACTATCCTGAATCTAACTCAACACTTCAGGTGGTGCTTAGCACACAGGGCATGCTTTGGTAATGTTGCAATTGATTAATCAATTACCCAAGATAATACATGGATCGGGGTCAAGCAACGCCCGATAGGAAAGGCCACCAGAGAAGTGAAGAAGAAGAAGTTGTATGACCAGGAGTAGGAGGAGGAAGGAGAAAGGAGGGGGAATAAGGAATACAGAAGATGGGAGGAAGAGAAAGAAGGTGAGGGGGAAGAGAATAACGAGAACTAAAAGGAGAAAAAAGAAGAGGAAGAGCTGTAGAAGGAGAAAGAAAGGGGAAGAGGAGGTAAAAGAGGAAAATTTGTAGTCAGATGACGAAGAGACAGTCAGTCAATCTATTATATTTATTGAGCATTTACTGTGTGTGGATCACCGTACTAAACACTTGGGAAAGTACAATAGAACAATATAAGACACATTCCCTGCCCACAACAGGCTTACAGTCTAGAGGAGGAAACAGACAATATAAATGAATAAAATTACAGATACGTAAATAAGTGCTGTGGGACTGGGAGGGAGAATGAATAAAGGGAGTAGGTCTGGCCACGCAGAAGGGAGTGGGAGAAAGGGAAAGTAGGCCCTCTTAGAGGAGATGTACCTTCAATAAGGCTTTAAATGTGGGGAGAATAATGGCCTGTAGGATATGAAGAGGGAGGGCATTCTAGGCCAGAGGCAGGATGTGGGCGAGAGATTGACAATGACAAGGTACAGTGAGAAGGACAGCATTAGAGGAGAAAAGGGTGCGGGCTTGGTTGTAGAAGGAATGTAATGAGGGGAGGTAGGAGAGGGCAAGATGATTGAGTGCGTTAAAGCCGATGGTAAGGAGATTCTGTTTGATGCGGAGGTGGATGGGCAACCACCCAACTTGAGGTTCTTGAAGGGAGGGGAAACCTGGAATGGACGTTTTTGTAGAAAAATGACCCAGTGGCAGAGTGAAGTATGGACCGGAGTGGGAAGAGCAAGCAGGGATGTCAGCAAGGAGGCAGATACAGTAGTCAAGACTGGATAGGATAAGTGCTTGGACTAATGTGGCAGCAGTTTGGATGTAGAGCAAAGGGAGGATTTTAGCGATGTTATGAAGGTCCAACCTAAAGGATTTAGTAGTGGATTGAATGTGTGGATTGAGTGAAAGAGAGGAGTAAAGGCTAATGCCAAGGTTACGGGCTAGTGAGACAGGAAGTGTGGTGGTGTCGTCTACAGTGATGCGAAAGTCGGGGGAAGGAAAGAATTTGTGTCGGAAGATAAGGAGCACTGTTTTAGACGTGTCAGCCTTGAGGTGACGGTAGAACATCCAAGAAGAGATGTCTTTAAGGAAGGAGGATATACAAGATTGCAGCGAGGGAGGGAGATATGGGCTGGAGATATAGATATGTGAGGAGAGGAAGGAGGAATCAGAGAAAGGGGAGGCTGGAGGGAGCTAATGGCAGGTAGTGGACCACATCTCTGGCCCCACTTCCTAGAGGCCCGTCTAGGCTGCATGGATCAGGACTACTGGATATGATGATCTCAACCAGGCAGTAGCAGACAGAAGAGAAGTAGCAGACAGTCGAAAGAGCGAGGAATAAACGAAAGCGTGGGATCCAGAGAAATTCTCGCTGCCAGAATAACCGTGAACTTTCAGGGGAAGCTGGGCTCACTCGTACCGTGAGCAAAGAACCGGTACCTAGGAAAGGCCGATGGATCTCCTGGAGCAGAACTAAGGAAATTTCCCCACGCCCTCTCTGGCCAAATTATATATAGTTTGGTTTTGCAGCAGTCAGAGCCTGAACCACTGACCGTCCATGGGAGGTGGAATCCGTCGTTGTTTGGTCCATAGGCTCTTCTCCAAGACTTAGGCTGTTCCTCAACCTGCCCTCAGCTCCCTATCTCTCCCGTTGCTCCTACAGGTTCGGCAGACGCCACCAATCAACCATGGGAAATGATGCGGGGGTGACCGAGTTCATCCTCGTTGGGCTCACAGATGACACCCACCTGCAGGCTCTGTTCTTCGTCGTCCTCTTCCTCACCTACGCATTAAGCATACCCGGGAACCTGAATATGGTCACCCTCACCCTCCTGGACTCCCGCCTCCGCACCCCCATGTACTTCTTCCTATGCAGCTTCTTCTTGCTGGAGATAGCCTTCACATCTGCCTGCATTCCCAGTTTCCTGGTCACCATTGTCACGGGAGACAGAACCATTTCCTTTTCCAACTGCTTCACTCAGCTGTTCTCCATCATCTTTCTGGGCGGGACGGAGTTCTTCCTCCTGGCAGCCTTGTCCTAAGACAGCTACGTCGCCATCTGCCGGCCGCTGCACTACACGACCGTCATGAGCCGGGGTGTCTGCACCCTTTCGGTCCTTTGCTCTTTTCGCTCCAGTTATCTGGTCGTGTTCCCACCGGTTGTGATGATCGCCCGGCTAGAACTTTGAGACTCCAACATCCTCAACCACTTCATCTGCGATTCTTACCCTATGATTCATTCATTCATTCAATCGTATTTATTGAGCGCTTACTATGTGCAGAGCACTGTACTAAGAGATTGGAAAGTACAGGTTGGCAACATATAGAGATGGTCCCTACCAAACAGCAGGCTCACAGTCTAAAAGGGGAGACAGACAAAACAAATCATGTGGACAGGTGTCGGATCATCAGAATAAATAAAAATAAACCTAGATGCACATTATTAACAAAATAAATATAATAGTAAATATGTACAAGTAAAATAAATAGAGTAATAAATCCGTACAAGCATATATACAGGTGCTGTGGGGAGGGGAAGGAGATAGGGCAGGGGGTATGGGGAGGAGGAGAGAAAAAAGGGGGCTCAGTTTGGGAAGGCCTCATGGAGGAGGTGAACTCTTGGTAGGAGGGGGATCTCGAGCACAGACACATGCTACCTGGGGCTGAAGGCTTTCCTTCTAGCCATGGGGACGCTCCTGGTCACCCTGGAACTAATGATTGCGTCATACATGGCCATCATCCGCACCATCCTGAGACTGCCCTCTGCTCAGCAGAGGAGAAAGCCCTTTTCCACCGGCTCCTCACATATGGTCGTGGTCTCCATCAGGTATGGCCGTTGCATCTTCATGTACCTCAAACCGTTCGCCAAGGACAGGGTGGAACTGACCAAGGGGGTGGCGGTGCTCAACACTCCCTTTGCCCCCATGCTGAACTCCTTCATCTACACCCTGCGAAACGAGCAGGTCAAGCAGGCCTTCAGGGCCCTAGTGCACCGGGTTGGGTTTTCCTCCAGGAAGTGAGGGCTCATCTGCCATAAAATACGACAGGAAAATCTGCAGGAGTCGCAAAAGTTCGACCATTGAGATTCGGAGCCTTTACATTAGCCTAATGCTTCATCTGCTGCCCGACAAACAGGAACTGGCTGTTCTTCAGCCCTCTGTGCGTCCCCGCCCCCACCTTCCCAGAAATCCCTGCCCTCGTCGGGTCTCCCTCCTACCTTAGCCCTTCTGACCTCGACCATTCAGAGGGGAATGTTGCCTTTTCCTTCCACGTTATAGAGACGTTCCAAGGTTTTCTCTTAAAGTCGGTCCCGAAGCCGATGGAGTACCACAGGTGCAATGTGATGTGTGTTTTGTCTCCTTCCCCTGACTCCACGCCCTTTCTCCTGCCTTGAGCTCCCTCACATTTTACGCCTGCTAGACCACAATTCACTGTCTTAAAAGCCCTTCTTAAATCCCTCTTCCTCCAGGAGTACTTCCCCATGTAATTTATTTTTAACGTAGGTCTCACCCTCCTAACTACCACCTCAGCACGTATTCAATTCCAGCAACCCATAGCATTTCTGTTCCTATCAATTTAATTTCTCCCAGTTTATGTCCTTTCAACTTGTTGAGCCACCTCTCGCACAGAAGACTTTATTTAAACCCATGTTTAGCACTTGTACACTCATCTTTATTCAACTGTGCATTCGATTATTTAATTTGGCCATTCTAGTGGTAAATTATTATTATTGTTATTATTGTTATTGTTGTTGTATTTGTCCATTTCTTACTGGGTGCCAAATACTGTTATAAGTACTAGGGTAAGTACAAGACCATCAAGTCAGATACAGTCCCTGGTCCACACTAAGCTCACAGTCTGAACTGATTTAGAAAAGTTATTGAATATCCATTGACCAGCTATGGAAAATAAAGCAGAGAGAAGTTAAGTGACACAAGGTTACACAGCAGACAAGTGGCAGAGCAGGGATTAGAAACTGGGTCCTGGGATTTCCAGGCCTGTGTTGTTTCCACTAGGACACGCTACTTCTCATGTTTCTAATACCTTCCTTCCTCATTAGACTGCAATATTCTTGAGAAGAGGGGACGTGTTTGTTTATTCTATTGTAGTATCTCAATACTTTAGCACTTCTCAGTAAGCACTCAGTAAATATCACTGATTGGCTGATTGATTGGGTAAGGAAAAATACAGTTCACTTTACTCTGGAGGAGCTCATAACTACAACTACAACAACAACAACAACAACAACAACAACTACTACTACTACTACTACACTATGAGATCATTTCTTTAAGCCCTTACTTTCCCATGAATATACCTTCCTATTTTATCCGTAATTCATTTTGGGTCTGTTTCCTGGCTAGATTGTAAACTCTTTGTATCCTATGTCTATTGTGGGTTTTTTATTTGCTTATTTGTTTGTTTTTATTTTGTCATCGTTTAGTACAGAGGTTTGCACACAGTTAATGCTACTGATAGATTGGGATTGTGTGTTTTCCTCCTGGGAATATTCTGGGAAAGAACTGGTGGCTGTGAATCCCCGAGGGCGGTTCCTGGGTGGGACTAGCGCTGATATTAACAGCTGGAGTCCAGACAGCAAATTCATTCATTCGTATTTATTGAGCGCTTACTGTTTGGAGAGCACCGTACTAAGCGCTTGGAAAGTACAATTCAGCAACTAATGGTTGAAGCCAGAAAGCCGGGCCCAGACAGAAGGTCCTGTTTTAAGGTGGGGCAGAACCGAGCTGGCGAAAGATCCTCTCTCCTCCCCTAGGCTGAGACCGGTGTAACTGTCGCTCCCCAAGGAAGAACTCAGCTAGGTACTCCAGGTTGCGTTCCTGCATTCCCCGCTTCACCTCTGGGCGCTTAACCCCCGGCCCTGACCTCCGAGGTCCCCCCGGCCCTATTCTCCACGGGATCCGGTCCCCACTGGCTGCCACCGCCGGTAACGGTGTAAGATCATTATCAACATCTACATCAAATCTACAGCTCTGCCCCTGCTCTCTCTCCCTCCCTCCGGGCTCGCATATCCTCCTGCCTTCAGGACATCTCCATCTGGATGTCTGCCCGCCACCTAAAACTCAACATGTCCGAGAATGACCTCCTTGTCTTCCCTCCCAAACCCTGCCCTCTCCCTGACTTTCCCATCACTGTTGACGGCACTACCATCCATCCCGTCTCACAAGCCCGCAAACTTAGTGTCATCCTCGAATCTGCTCTCTCGTTTACCCCTCACATCCAATCCGTCACCAAAACCTGCCGGTCTCACCTCCGCAACATTACCAAGATCCACCCTTTCCTCTCCATCCAAACCGCTACCATGCTCGTTCAAGATCTCATCCTATCCCGTCTGGATTAGTGTATCAGCCTCCTCTCCGATCTTCCATCCTCCTTTCTCTCCCCATTTCAATCCATACTTCACGCCGCTGCTCGGATCATCTTTGTGCAGAATCGCTCTGGGCATGTTACTCCCCTCCCCCAAAATCTCCAGTGGCTACCAGTCAACCTACGCATCAGGCAAAAACTCCACACTCTCGGCTTTAAGGCTCTTCATCACCTAGCCCCCTCCTACCTCACCTCCCTTTTCTACTTCTACAGCCCAGCCCGCACCCTCCGCTCCTCTGCCGCTAACCTTCTCACTGTGCCTCGTACTCGCCTATCCCACCATCGAACCCCGGCCCACGTCCTCCCCCTTGCCTGGAATGCCCTCCCTCCGCACATCCGCCAAGCTAGCTGCCCTCTTCCCTTCAAAGCCCTAATGAGAACTCACCTCCTTCCGGAGGCCTTCCCAGACTGAGCCCCCTCCCCATCCCCCCGCCCTACCTCCTTCCCCTCCCCACAGCACCTGTATCTATCTGTGTACAATTATATTACTCTATTTATTTTACTTGTGCATATTTACTACTGTATTTATTTTGTTAATGATGTGCATCCAGCTTTGCTTGTATTTATTCCGATGACTTGACACGTGTCCCTATGTTTTGTTTTGTTGTCTGTCTCCCCCTTCTAGACTGTGAGACCGTTGTTGGGTAGGGACCGTCTCTATATGTTGCAATCTTGTACTTTCCTAGCGCTTAGTACAGTGCTCTACACACAGTAAGCACTCAATAAATACGATTGAATGAATGAATGACTGAGTTGAGTGGAGGGGGTGGAGTTGAGAGCAGTAATATCGTCATCAAGATTGCATAGAGAGGAAAGAGAGGCGAGATGGGGTGTGATGCGCTGAGAAAGATGGATGGGGTCGACAGAGCAGAGGTCTCTGTGAGGTAGTAATATAGATTAACACGGGAGAGGACTGTGAGTGAAGAGGCAGGTGAGAAAGTTATGATCAGAGAGTAGGACTTCAGAGTTGGTGAAGGTGGAGATGATGAGGTCAAGGGTGTGACCAAGTTGGAGAATGGGCGAGGTTGGGTGGAGCTGGAGGTTGGCAGCATCAAGTAGAGTTAGAAGGCTAGCGGCAGAGGAGTCATCAGGGACATCCATGCGGATATTGAAGTCTCCGAGGATCAGAGTATAAGTGCCATAACAATACCAACAACTGCAGCTAGTGCAACAACAACGATAATGATTATGATAATTAATATTGATAATTCATGTCCAGTGTCGTCCCTAATAACAGGAAAAATTCCTGTGAGCGTTCCAGAGCAGGTGAAGTCACACAGGTCGGTTCACCTGAACTCCACATACGCTACGGAGATGAAGAGAATGAAAGCAGGAAGGGCAGAGATGAGAGAAGGCACAGACTCACTTTGCCGTGATCAGGTTCCTGATGGCGACCCTCAGAAGGTGAACTTGGAAGGCCGCGCTCTGTTCCCCTTGAAGCCGGTGTGCTGGTGCTGCACCAGAAGAGCGGAGAGTCGGGACCAGGGAGCACTTCCCAATCCCGCTGCATCCAGGCCTTCTCCCTCCGACCCCCTTCTCCTTCCCTGTTGCTCCTGGTCAAGCAGACCTTCTCTTGGGGGGCCCGCCCCAGGCCAGCTGAAGTTACGCTCCCCTCCCTTTGTCTCCCCGACACTTCCGAGACCAGATCCGATCCAGAACCCAGAGTGACAGGGCCCGCCTCAGGTGACCTTCCCACGCTCCGGACCCTAGGGGAGTGGGAAAGAATCTTAGAGATCACAGAAAGGAGGTCCCTTCCCTACTCCAGCACCGGAGCAAGGAGTAGAAATAGCGCCTAGCACTGCACTAAACACTGGGAAAATTACACAAGGGAGAATTAAACCCGGTCACTGGAATCTTTCCTATCTAATCATAATTGCGCAGAGGGATGGCGACAGAACCATAAAGGCAATGACAAGTAATACATGAGCAATAGGAGACTGTTGCCAGAGAAGAGGTTTCAAGGCAACTCATGGCCCAGATTCCAACACCCACAGCAACAGACCCGGTTCTCCGTGCGGGGAGGTGGACGACTCTGAAGGCTGGCGTGGCAGGTTTTTATCCACTCTGTGATCAGCTCCCGGAACCGGGGCCAGGAGTTACAGCGGGGCCGCGGGGAACAGCGCTCAGGAGCACTAATGTGTGTACAGCCTTATCTTTGGTGGCGGCCAGTGGAGACTGGGGCAAGTGGAGAACGGGGCCGGCGGGACCTCGGAGGGCATGGTCGGAGGCTCAGCACTCAGAAATGAAAGAGGGACTGCAGGGACACAGCCTGAAAACCTTGACTGAGTTCTTCTCCAGGAAGGGGCAGCGACTCCATCTTTAGCCTTGCGGAAGGGAGAGGCTCATTCATCAGCCTAGTGCTACCCCACCCTATATCAGGACCTTCTGGCTGGGCCCCGCTCTCTGACTCCATAAACACCGGTCCTCCCCAGGGACTTCCCTCAGGGATTCACAGCCATCAGTTCTTTCCCAAGCCCTTCCAGGGGGAAAACACACAATCCAAATCCATCAATAGCATATACGGTGTCCAGACCTCTGTGCTAAATGCTACGAAAATAGAAATAAAAAATAGAGGTAGAAGACATGGTCTTCCTCCTCAAGGAGTTTACAATCTAACAGGGACAGAGGCACAAAATGAATTACGGATAAAATAGGAAGATGTATTTATGGGAAAGTAAGGGCTTAACTAGACAATCACATACTGTTGACGGCACTACCATCCTTCCCGTCTCACAAGCCCGCAACCTTGGTGTCATCCTCGACTCCGCTTTCTCATTCACCCCTCACATCCAAGCCGTCACCAAAACCTGCAGGTCTCAGCTCCACAACATTACCAAGATCCGCCCTTTCCTCTCCATCCCAACCGCTACCCTGCTCATTCAAGCTCTCATCCTATCCCGTCTGGACTACTGCATCAGCCTTCTCTCTGATCTCCCATCCTCGTGTCTCTCTCCACTTCAATCCATACTTCATGCTGCTGCCCGGATTATCTTTGTCCAGAAACGCTCTGGGAATATCACTCCGCTCCTCAAAAATCTCGAGTGGATACCAATCAATCTGCGCATCAGGCAGAAACTCCTCACCCTGGGCTTCAAGGCTGTCCATCACCTCGCCCCCTTCTACCTCACCTCCCTTCTCTCCTTCTACAGCCCAGTCCGCACCCTCCGCTCCTCCACCGCTGATCTCCTCACCGTACCTCGTTCTCGCCTGTCCCGCCGTCGACCCCCGGCCCACGTCATCCCCCGGGCCTGGAATGCCCTCCCTCTGCCCATCCGCCAAGCTAGCCCTCTTCCTCCCTTCAAGGCCCTGCTGAGAGCTCACCTCCTCCAGAAGGCCTTCCCAGACTGAGCCCCTTCCTTCCTCTCCCCCTCGTCCCCCTCTCCATCGCCCCCATCTTACCTCCTTTCCTTCCCCACAGCACCTGTATATATGTATATATGGTTGTACATATTTTTACTCTATTTATTTATTTATTTATTTTATTTGTACATATCTATTCTATTTATTTTATTTTGTTAGTATGTTTGGTTTTGTTCTCTGTCTCCCCCTTTTAGACTGTGAGTCCACTGTTGGGTATGGACTGTCTCTATATGTTGCCAATTTGTACTTCCCAAGCGCTTAGTACAGTGCTCTGCACATAGTAAGCGCTCAATAAATACGATTGATGATGATACTGTAGGAGTATTATTCATGGGGGCCTCCTGGGAGCAGTGAGCTGTACTATTACTTATACAAACAACCGCTCAGTGGTACTTACCTGGTGGTTATTAAAAGGTGCTAAATTATTGAGAGAATACAATACAGTAAATATACATGTCCCCTGTCCTCAATAATATTTTAATCTAACGATGAAGGAAGGTATGAGAAGAAGAAGCAATGTCGGCTAGTGGAAAGAGCATAGGCCTGGAAGTTACAGGAACCAGATTCTGACCCCTGCTCTGCTACTTGTCTGCTGTGTAACCTTGGGCAAGTCATTTAACGTCTCTCTGCCTCGCTTTCCTTAGCTATTCAATGGGGATTTGATACCTATTCTACCTCCAATTATACTGTGATCTTAGTGTGGAACAGGGACTGCTTCTGATCTGATGGTCTTGTACCTATTCCAGTAGCTAGCACAGTGTCTGGCACCCAGTAAGTGATTAGCAAATACAACACCAATAATGATAATAGCGAATGCGATAATACTTTACCACTAGAGTAGTCAGTTTAAATAACTGAATGTATATTTTGAATAAGGACGAATATGTAAGTGCTGAAGATGGGTTTAAATAAAGTATTATATGCTAGAGATGACTCATCTTAAAATTCTGGGAGAGTAACTTAGAGAGACTAAAATGATATGCTCAGAAGTGTTACGGATAATTGGGATTGAATAAGGGCTGAGGTGGTAGTTAGGAAGATGAGAACCTGGTGAAAGAAAAATAAGTGGGGAGGGGCGCCTGGAGTAAGAGGTATTTCAGAAGGGTTTTAATGTGAATAGTGGTCTGGCTGTTATGAAATGGGAGGTTGTTCAAGGTAGGAGGAAGGGCAAGGAGCAGGGGTCAGCGATGGGAGAGTTGAGAATGAGGCACGGCAATTAGGTTAGTTTGGAAGGCATGAAGAGTGAAAACTGGGGTGTGGTGGAAGAAGAGAATGTATAAGCAGAAGAGCGAGAATGCAGAGAGATAGCCTTGAAACTCATGGCCAGGAGTTTCTGCTTTATGTGGACAGGAATGTACAACAGTCGGAAGGATATGAGCAGTGGAGAGACCTGGAACTCACTTCTTTCATGTCAGACAAACCACAGCTCTCCCCCACGTTGACCACCCTCCTAAAATCTCATACTATTCTATTTACTTAATGGTGTTATGTTTTATTTTGTTGTCTGTCTCACCCTTCTAGACTGTAAGCCCGTTGTTGGTTAGGGACCATCTGTATGTTACCAACTTGTACTTCCCAAGTGCTTAGTACAGTGCTCTGCACAAAGTAAGCCCCCAATAAATACGATTTAATGAATGAATGAATCTCCTCCAAGCAGCTTTCTCCAATCAATTTCTCACTCCCCAGGGCCATATCATTCCTTCTGCCAATTCCAGCGCATATGGACTTATTTATTCCCTCATGACTACTCATGTATATAGGTTTGATTACATACATATGTTCGATTAACATTCTCCCTGTCTCACAAGTCCATAACTTTGGTGTGATCCTCGACACGTCTCCTTCATTCAGTTCACGGTGCAATGTACTGTATTAAGTATTTGGAAACTTCAGTGGATGTGCTAGATCTGTTTAATTTCTTCCTCGATTTCTCATTCCACCAACTGTCACTTTATTATTCCCAAGTCACCTAAGCATCTGTTTAAACATACTCATATCTTCGTTCTCGATTACCTCATCCTACCTGTAATCGATTGTAGTGTCTGTCTTTCCTGCTAGGCTACAAAGTTCCTGAGGGCAGGAATTGTGTCTACCAATTCTGCTGTCCTCTCCCAAGAGCCCAGTACAGTGTTCAGCATCCAGTTGGTGCTCAATCAAACTCTTGGTTGATTGACTGGTCGTTTGATGTTTTATCGTAGAACCTTCGGTGTGGCCTATCCTCTTGGATCTGCACCCTTTAAGCATGTAATAATCACACACCCTCAGCATTACAGCACTAAGGTACATATCAATAACTTATTTCTTTATATTAATGTTATTGTATTAGAGACGCAGCGTGTCAGTGGAAAGAGCACGGGCTTGGGCGTCAGAGGACGTGGGTTCTAATCAAGACTTTGGCACTTGTCGCTATGCGACCTTTGGCAAACAGCTTAACTTCTCCGTGCCTCAGTTACTTCACCTGTAAAGTGGATATTAAAACTGTAAGCCCCATGGGGACAACCTTATTACCTTGCATCTACTCAGTGCTTAGAAAACAGCGCTTAGAACAGTGCTTGCCACATAGTAAGTGCTTATCAAATGCAATTATTACTATTAATGTCTGTCTCCCCCTCTGGACTGGAAACGTGTCTACCATCTCTCCCAAGGGTTTACCTCAGTAAGCACACAGTAAGTACTCAAAAAATGCCATTGTTTGATTGACTGGAATATTGTGGCCCCCGTGTGGCTTGACTTCTCCTTCTCACCCCGCCTCATCACACTTCCCAGAGGAAAGCCCAACCCGATGCACCAGGTCCCTGAAAGTCAACTGTTCTGCAGGATGTAGATGAAGTTGTTTAGCATAGGGGTCACAGAGGTATTGAACAGCCTGACCCCCTTGGTCAGGTCCACCCTGTCCTTGGTGGAAAGTTTGATGGACATAAAAATGCAGCTGATGTCCGTGATGGAGACCATCACCATTATGGGAGGAGAAGATGGAAAAGGCCTTACTTCTTTTCTGGGCAGAGGATGGATGGAACAGGCTAACAGTAGACTCCCTACACTCACTCCCTTGGTGACCTCATTCGCTCCCACGGCTTCAACTATCATCCCTACGCTGTACGCTGATGACACCCAAATCTACATCTCTGCCCCTGCTCTCACCCCCTCCCTCCAGGCTCGCATCTCCTCCTGGCTTCAGGACCTCTCCATCTGGATGTCTGCCCGCCACCTAAAACTCAACATGTCCAAGACTGAACTCCTTGTATTCCCTCCAAAACCCTTCCCTCTCCCTGACTTTCCCATCACTATTGACGGCACTACCATCCTTCCCGTCTCACAGGCCCGCAACCTTGATGTCATCCTCGACTCCGCTCTCTCGTTTACCCCTCACATCCAAGTCGTCACCAAAACCTGCAGGTCTCACCTCCGCAACATTGTCAATATCTGCCTTTTCCTCTCCATCCAAACCGCTACCCTGCTCGTTCAAGCTCTCATCCTATCCCGTCTGGACTACTGCATCAGCCTCCTCTCTGATCTACCATCCTCTTGTCTCTCCCCACTTCAATCCATACTTCACGCCGCTGCCCGGATTTTCTTTGTCCAGAAACGCTCTGGACATGTTACTCCCCTCAAAAATCTCCAGTGGCTACCGATCAACCTACGCATCAGGCAGAAACTCCTCACCCTCGGCTTCAAGGCTCTCCATCACCTCGCCCCCTCCTACCTCACCTCCCTTCTCTCCTTCTACAGCCCAGCCTGCACCCTCCTCTTGTCTGCCGCTAATCTTCTCACCGTGCCTCATTCTCGCCTGTCCCTCTGTCGACCCCCGGCCCACGTCATCCCCCTGGCCTTGAATGCCCTCCCTCTGCCCATCCGCCAAGCTAGCTCTCTTCCTCCCTTCAAGGCCCTACTGAGAGCTCACCTCCTCCAGGAGGCCTTCCCAGACTGAGCCCCCTCCTTCCTCACCCCCTCCTCACCCTCTCTTTCCCCCCCGCCTTACCTCCTTTCCTTCCGCACAGCATCTGTACATATGTATATATGCTTGTACATATTTATTACTCTATTTATTTATTTTTCTTGTGCATATCTATTCTATTTATTTTATTTTGTTAATATGTTTCGTTTTGTTCTCTGTCTCCCCCTTCTAGACTGTGAGCCCACTGTTGGGTTGGACCGTCTCTATATGTTGCCAACTTGTACTTCCCAAGCGCTTAGTACAGTGCTCTGCACACAGTAAATGCTCAATAAATACGATTGAGTGATTGATTGATTGATTGATTGATTTAGACCGTTTAGACCCCTGCGACAGGAGATGGAATTAGTGACCTTCTGCCGGAAAAAAAGAGTGGGGGTTTTATTCTCTTTGGTTCACAGTGGGCACAGGGGGGCCAATTGTGAAACTAATGAAAGTGTCTCCAGGGATGAGCCGGGATACACTACTGAATGGTAGATGCTTTGGTGACTCTGGCTGTAAATGTTTAATTCTCGGAATGGAGAAATATCCAGAGGGGTGGGGTGCAGCTACAGCCATTCAAAACCATTAGTCCAGGTAACTAAGAGGAGAGTAAGCAAGGTGGAACAATGGGGATCTCCCTTTTCCCTTCTGCTAGGTTCGGAGGTGGTGAAGTATTGGGCTGAGTTTCTCTGGGCTCAGTGCTCTCTGCACCTCTCCCCAAAACTCAGCTCCCTTGTAGAACTTCCAATCTTGCATCGAGATGCTCCCGCCCAGTCCAAATAGGTTGTCAGGTCTAGCAATTAATTACTCAACTAGCAAATCAGGAATTCAATGATATTTATTGAGCACCGACAGCTCATGACATTTATTGAGAGCCTAGAGAGTGCAGAACAATCCATCAATCAGATGGCATTTATTGAGCACATACTGAGTGCAAAGCAATCCTGCAATCAATTTGATTGCATTCATTGAGGGCATACAAAGTGCTACGAAATTCATCAATCAATCAAATGGAATTTAGTGACTGCCTACTGACTGAGTTCTAGGTACTGTACTAAGTGCTTGGGAGAGCACAGCTAAAGAAAGACACAGAGTTCCTGCTATCTAGGCATTTCCGATCAAAGAGGAGAGATAGAGAGAAATGATGTCCAAAGAGTGGGAGTCAAAGTAAGAATAAAGATCAGGAAAGAAGCAGAACAAATAGGACAGATTGGAATGCTGTTTTCATATAGTAGAAGCTTTGGAGTCGAAGGTCATGGGTTCAAATCCCGGCTCCGCTAATTGTCAGCTCTGTGACTTTGGGTAAGTCTCTTCACTTCTCTGGGCCCCAGTTCCCTCATCTGTAAAATGGGGACTAAAACTGTGAGCCCCACGTGGGACATCCTGATCACCTTGTATACCCCCAGCGCTTAGAACAGCTCTTTGCACATAGTAAGCGCTTAGCAAATGCTAACATTATTATTATTATTATTATTATTATTATTATTATTATTATTATTACTATATGGTTTTTGGTAAGTGCTTACTATGTGCCAGACACTGTAGTAAGCGATGGGGTACATACAAATTATTAACTTGGACACAGTCCCTGTCCCACATAGAGCTCACTGTCCTAATCTCCATTTTACAGATGAGGTAGCTGAGATACAGAGATGTGAAGTGACCTGCCCAAGGTCACACAGCATACATGTAGCAGAGCTGGGATTAGAACCCAGGTCCTTCTGACTCTCAGGCCCCTGCCCTATCTACTAGGCTATACTTGTTCTCTGATGGCTGCTCAAATGCCTGCCCAAATAAGAATATATCACTGTAATTAAATCTAATGTTTGCACATGCATACGTGCTGAGATGAGAGGAAGTGTGAGTGAGATGGGGAGAGCAAGAGGGTAGAAGTGTAAAAGCAATAACATAGTAGCTAGAGGTGGTGAGCCTTTGGGTTCCCCCCCGCCAACGACCAGTGACATCAAAGATCTAGGTGCAAGAACTCACTTAGCTAGGACACGGAAGGAGACTTGGAAAACACACACACACACACACACACACACACACACACACACACACACACACATTGCACCTGTGATACTCCATCAGTTTCGGAACCGACCTACAGAGCCAACCTCGGAGCATCACTATCATGTGGAGAAGTCACTCAACTTCTCTGAGCCTCAGTTACCTCATCTGGAAAATGGGGATTAAGACTGTGAGCCCCACGTGGGACAACCTGATCACTTTGTATCCCCCCAAGCGCTTAGAACAGTGCTTTGCATATAGTAAGCGCTTAACAAATGCCAACATTAGTATTATTATTATGTGGAGGGAAAAGGCAAGATTCCCCTCTACATGGCTGAGGACAGAAGGGCTGGGGTTGCAGGGAGCACCTGGCTATGGGAGGGATTTACAGGAGGGCGGGTGTGGGGGCGCACAGAGGGCTGGAGAATGGCCAGGTCCTGTTTGTCGGGCAGCAGATGAGGCTAATGTACAGGCACCTAGTCTCTGTGGTGACCTTTTGCGACTCCTGCAGATCTTCCTGCGGTATTGTATCGCAGATGAGCCCCCACGTCCTGGAGGAAAACCCCACTGCGTGCACCAGGGCCCTGATGGCCTGCTTGACCTGCTCATTCCGCAGCATGTAGATAAAAGTGTTCAGCATGAGGGCAACGGAAGTGTTGAGCACCGCCACCCCCTTGGTCTGTTCCACCCTGTCCTGAGCGGACAGTTTGATGTACATGAAGATGCAACTGACAAATGTGATGGAGACCACGACAATGTGGGAGGAGCAAGTGGAAAAAGCCTTTCTCCTCTGCTGAGCGGAGGGCAGTCTCAGGATTGCACGGATCATGGCTATTTAGGACGCGGTCACCAGAGCCAGGGTGACCAGGATCGTCCACAAGACCAGGAGGAAAGCCATCAGCTCCAGTAACCGGGTATCCGAGCAGGAGAGCTGTGGCATGGGAGAAGAATCCCAGATGAAGTTGTTGATGATACTAGAGGAGCAGAAATCATGATGGAGGAGAACAACCACTGGAGGAAAGACGAACAGGAGCCCAGCCAGACAGTAGCAGAAGATAAGCAGTGCTCAGAAGTCCCGGCTCATGAGTCCCGGCTCATGACTGTCGTGTAGTGCAGGGGCTTCATTCCCAGAAAGATGATGAAGAACAGCTGAATGAAGCTGTTGGAAAAGACAATGGTTCTGTCTCCGGTGACGTTGGTGAGCAGGAATCGGGAAATGCTGTCAGATGTGAAGGCGATCTCCAGCAAGGAGAAACCGCGCAGGACGAAGTACAGGAGGGTGCGGAGGCGGGAGTCCCGCGAGGTGAGGGTGACGATGGTCAGATTCCCGGTGACGTTTAATGCGTAGGTGAGGAAGAGGACGGAGAAGAGAGGAGCTTGCAGGTGCGGGTCAATCGTGAGCCTCACGAGGATGAACTCTGTCACCCCCTTGCCATTTCCTGTGGTTGCTTGTTTTCGTTGACTGGACCTGCTGATGCAGCAGAAGGGAGAGAGGAAGTGAGGGCTGGCACAGAAGCAACCTGTGACCCAGATAGCGAGGACAGAAGCGGTGAACCCCTGCTCTCTCCCTTCCTTCATTCAGTCGTTGATTCATTCAATCGCATTTCTTGAGGGCATATTGTGTTCAGAGCACTGTACTAAGCGCCTGGAAGAGTATAATATAACAATAACAGACATACTCTCTGCCCTTAATGAGGGTACTGTCATTCACCAACACTAGCTGCAATGTACAAGTGCTGTGTCTTCCCCGTTCTAGACTATGAGCTCTTTGTTGGGTAGGGATTGTCTCTATTTGTGGCCGAATTGTACTTTCTAAGCGTTTAGTACAGTGTTCTGCACAAAGTAAGCGCTCAATAAATACGATTGAATGAGTAAAGTGTCCAAAGAAGAGTAGGCGGCAGTGTCTTTGAACTATCTACCCCATCAGCCTCTTTTCTTATCTTACTGTCCTTAATTTCAATATCTCCTTTACCAACACTCTTATCTGAATGAATCCCTCTCCCCTACAATCTCCCCCGTAGACTGTTAACTCCGTGCGTACAGGGATTTTTTGTGGTATTTCTTAAACACTTACCATGAGTCAGGCATTGTGATGAGCGCTGGGGAGATACAAGGTAATTAGGTTAGACACAGTTCATGTCCCAGTGGAGCTCATTGTCTTAATCCCCATTCTACAGATGATGTACCTGAGTACATAACTTGCCCGGGGTCACACAGCAAAGAAGTGGCCGGGCCGTGATTGGACCGAGCTCCTTCTGACTCCCAGGTCCGGACTCTGCTCACTCTGCTTTACTCTCCCAAGAGCTCAGAATCGTGCTCTGCACCAATCAAGTGAGTGCTTAGTTAATTCTATGGTTTGATTGATTGACTATTTAAGAGTGGGTTCTAAATTAGTGCTATTGATTAATTAATTTACTGTTTGGCTGATGAATGCACCGACAGAACATTCAGATCTATTACCTGCAGAACGGCTAGTGGAGGAAAGGGAAAATCTTTCTCGTGTCAAGCAAAGATCACACAGTTTTCCCATTCCCTCCGATGGCTTTCTCGGGACTTTGACTCGGCATGCAGAGACAGAAGAGAATTTTGTGTTTCAGTCTAGTTCCACATCTTGAACCCACAGAAGCAGCCTCTACCTCACCCAACTAAAATCATCATCAAGGCCCTACTGAGAGCTCACCTCCTCCAGGAGGCCTTCCCAGACTGAGCCCCTTCCTTCCTCTCCCCCCGTCCCCCTCTCAATCCCCCCTTCTTACCTCCTTCCCTTCCCCACAGCACCTGTATATATGTATATATGTTTGTACATATTTATTACTCTATTTATTTATTTATTTATTTATTTATTTTACTTGTACATATCTATTCTATTTATTTTACTTTGTTAGTATGTTTGGTTTTGTTCTCTGTCTCCCCCTTTTAGACTGTGAGCCCAATGTTGGGTAGGGACTGTCTCTATATGTTGCCAATTTGTTCTTCCCAAACGCTTAGTACAGTGCTCTGCACATAGTAAGCGCTCAATAAATATGATTGATTGATTGATTGATTGATTAACGTCTTCCCTCCATTTATACTGTGAGCCCCATGTGGGACAGGGAACTGATAAACTTGTATCTGCCCCAGTGCCTGGAACAGTGTTTTTTATTTATTAATGACTCTCTCCCCCTCCAGACTGTAAGCTCGTACTGGGCAGGGACTGTGTTTGTTTATTGTATTGTACTCTCCCAAGCGCTTAGTACAGTGCTCTGCGCACAGTAGGTGCTCAATAAATGTGATTAACTGACTAACTACTTCATACATAGTAAATGCTTATCAAATGCCACAAGAAAGGAGATAGATTGCAGTCTGTGGGCCCTAGAGGTTACTTAACCCAATTTTACCTTAATTTGGATTCCATCATGATGGAGGTGGGGATTGAAAAATGATTTGGAGGAGAAGGAGTTATCTTGTCTGCCATAGGTGTAAAAGAGAGTAGATTATCTAGGTTTTTGTCCCAGCTCTGTCAGTGGTCTTTTGATCACTTCGGGCAAGTCATTCAAATATGTGTTACAGTCACACTCACAAAACTTACAATTACACGACTAAAGAAGAATGCACAAGATAGTGAAAGTGGCTAATGGAACATCCCAACCAGGAAAGGGAGCTATCAATCAAGGAAGGCTTCCTGGAGGAAGTAGCATTTGGCTTTGAAGCAAGGTTCCGATGTGTTCCGGTTAAGGGAAGAGGGCAGGCTGTTTCCTGGAGCAGGAAGAGAGTAGGATATGGAATGTTGCAGGATCTCCAGCGAGGTACATTTAGAAGGTTTGTTTGGGAGGAGGAAAGGCCACAGTCTGGGTAGGAGGCTTGGGAGAATAGATTAGATTGGTATTGGGGATATTGCCCGAATGACAGTTCAAAAGCCAACAAAGAGGAGTTCTCATTTGATGTGAGTAGAAATCGGTTGGTAAGAAACATGTGACACATTCTCAGCCCACGAGAAGCTTCCACTCTAATGGGCAATATAGAAATAACATATATTTATAAATGGAGTGAGAAGAACAAGTTACGGAGTGTTCAGTGAGATTCCCCGCTCAACCACTTGTCTGCTGTGTGACCCTGGGCAAGTCACTTTACTTCTCTGTGCCTCGGGTCCTTCATCTGTAAAATGGGTATTAAGACTGTGAATCCCATGTGGGACAGGGACTGTGTCCAACCCGAAGATCTTGTATGTACCCCAGCGCTCAGAACTATGCTTGGCACATAGTAAGCGCTTAACAAATACTATAATAATAATTCATTAATAATATTTCATTCACTCAGTCTACTATTTCTGCTATTCCGTCTACTGCAACTATTACTATCAATCAATCAATCAATCGTATTTAATGAGCTCTTACTGTGTGCAGAGCACTGTATTAAGCGCTTGGGAAGTACAAGTTGGCAACATATAGAGACAGTCCCTACCCAACAGTGGGCTCACAGTCTATCTACTATGACAACTTCTATTAGTGTTAGTTCTTCTGCTACCACTACTGCTGCTTTGTTATTATTACTTTTATTGCTGCTACAATTATCAATCAAGCAGTCAATGGTATTCATTGAACACTTCCTGTGTGCAAAGCACTGTACAATGCGCTTGGGAGAGTACAATACAGTAGAGTAGGTAGTCATGATCCTTGCCTACAAGGAGCCCACAGTCTAAAGAGGGAGACAGACACTAAGATAAATTACAGATGGTTATGTATCAAAGTGCTTATGGTGTTCTGATCCAAGTCCGTAGGTGACACAGAACAGAGGGCTTAGTCAGGGGAGGGTTTTTGGAGGAGATATGATTTAGTAGGGCTTTGAAGACACAACTCCAAGAGGCCTTCCCTGGCTAGGCCCTCCATTCCTCTTCTCCCAGTCTTTTCCAATTCACCCTGACTTGCTCCCTTTATCTACCCCCATCCCAGACCCACAGCATTCGTGTACAGATCAATAATTTATTTATTTATGTTGAAATCTGCCTCCCCCTCTAGACTGTAAACTCTTTGTGGGCAGGGAATGTGTCTGTTTATTTTTATATTATACTCTTCCAAGACAATACAGTGCTCTGCACACAGTAAACTCTCATTAAATATGATTGAATGAATGAATGAATTGGGGGTTCTGTTGGCCTGTCAGACATGAAGGGGGAGGGAATTCCTAGCCAGTGGGAGGTTGTGGGCAAGGTGTCTGTGGTGAGAAAGAAGGGATTGAGGTACAATGCATAGGCTGGTATTAAAGAAGCTAAGTGTGTGGGTTTGGCTGCAGTAAGAGATGAGTGAAGTAAGGTAGAAGGGCGAGAGATGATTTAGTGCTTTAAAGCCTATAGTTAGGTTTTTCTATTTGATTCACAGATAGATGGCCAACAGGTGGAGGTTTTTGAGGAGAAGGGAGATATGGACTGAGTCTTTTTTCAGTAAAAATGATCCGGGCAGCAGAGCGAAGTATGGATTGAAGATGGGAGAGACGGAGAATCACTATTACTACTACTACTATTTATGTATGTATTCATTTATTATTCGTCCGTTCGTTCAGTCGTATTTATTGAGCACTTACTGTGCACAGAGCACTGCACTAAGCGCTTGGGAACGTACAATACAATAAAGAGTGACAATCCCTGCCCACAGTGAGCTCACAGTCTGAGGTTGGGGAAGACAACCATCAATACAAATAACAGACATCAAAACAAAAAAAAATAAAATTACAGATGTATACATAGGTGCCGTGGGTCTGGGAGAGGGAGGAAAAGCCAAGGGAATAAGTCATGGCGACGTGGAAGGTAATGGAAGATGAGGAAACGTGGGACTTAGTCTGTAAAGGCCTCTTGGAGAAGATGTGCCTTCAGTAAAATTTTGAAAAGATGGAGGGAGAGTAATTGCCTGTCAGATTTGAGGAGGGAGGGCGTTCCAAGCCAGAGGCAGGATGTGGGCTAGGGCTTGGCAGTGAGACAGACGAATTCAAGGCACAGTGAGTAGGTTAGCACTGGAGGAGCGAAGTGTGCACTTTGTATTTCAGAAGGAGAGAAGCGAGATGAGGTAGGAGAGGGAAAGGTGATGGATTGCTTTAAAGCCAATGGAGAGGAATTGTTGTTTGATACGGAGGTGGATGAGCAACCACTGGAGTTTTTTTTGAGGAGAGAGGTGACGTGTCCAGAACGTTGTGGTATAAAAATCCTTCCTTCTACAGCCCACCCCGCACCCTCCGCTCCCCCGCCGTTAATCTCCTCACCGTACCTCGTTCTCGCCTGTCCCGCCATCGACCACAGGCCCACGTCATCCCCCGGGCCTGGAATGCCCTCCCTCTGCCCATCCGCCGAGCTAGCGCTCTTCCTCCCTTCAAGGCCCTACTGAGAGCTCACCTCCTCCAGGAGGCCTTCCCAGACTGAGCCTCTTCCTTTATCTCCCCCTCGTCCCCCTCTCCATCCCCCCCTTCTTACCTCCTTCCCTTCCCCACGGCACCTGTATATATGTATATATGTTTGTACATATTTATTACTCTATTTATTTATTTATTTACTTGACTTGTACATATCTATTCTATTTATTTTATTTTGTTACTATGTTTGGTTTTGTTCTCTGTCTCCCCCTTTTAGACTGAGCCCACTGTTGGGTAGGAACTGTCTCTATATGTTGCCAATGTGTACTTCCCAAGCGCTTAGTACAGTACTCTGCACATAGTAAGCGCTCAATAAATACGATTGATGATGATGATGATGAAAAATGATCCGGGCAGCAGAGTGAAGTGTGGACTAGGGTGGGGAGAGATAGGAAGCTGGAGGTCAGCACGGAGAGACTGATGCAGTAATCCAGGCGGTATAGGATGAGTGATTGTATAAACGTGGTAGCAGTATGGATGGAGAGGAAATGGAGGATTTTAGCGATGTTGTGAAGGTGGGACCTCAGGATTTCGTGTCGGATTGAATTTGTGGGTTGAATGAGAGAGAGAAGTCAAGGATAACGTCAAGGTAATAGGCTTGTGAGACAGGAAGGATGGTGGTGCTGTCTGCAGTTATGGGAAAGTACTTCTACTACTACTGCTACTACTACTACTACTACTGCTGCTGCTGCTGCTGCTGCTGCTGCTGCTGCTGCTGCTGCTGCTGCTACTGCTACTACTACTACTACTATTCTGAACCCAATGAGAGACAGAGACTCTGTCCAAATTGATTTGCTTGTATCCACCCCGGAGCTTAGTACAGTACCTGACTCATAGTAAGCACTTAACAAATACCACAGTTATTATTCTACTACTTATATAATCACAACTAGGCTCAACAAAGTGGTGAGCGGCTCAGACCTGGGAGTGGAAACAGAAAAAGAGGATGAGGAAGGAAGACCTCAGGGGGAGCTGTAAGTCCATCCTCACTAAGGAAAGCTTTGGCCACTGAATTTCGTTTTCTGTTACAGAATCACAAACAAGGATCCAAAGCCTCTTATTTTTTCTTAAAGAAAATCAGCTTCTTGAATACGTCATTGATGGCCTGCTTCACCTGCTGGTTTCATAGGGTTCAGCATGGGGGCCACAGAGGTGTTTAGCACTGCCGCCCTCTTGTTGAAGGCTAAACCTTCCTTGGGGGATGGCTTGAGGTACATGAATATACAGCTGCCATAAGAGAGGGAGATGTTGAACATGTGGGAACAGCAGGTGGAAAAGGTTTTTTTTTTCTTTGCTGGGTGGAGGGCAGTCTCAGGATGGTGCGGATGATGGCTGTGTAGGACACGGAGACTAGTGCTAGAGTGACCAGGAGTGTTCCAACTGCTAATATAAACTTCATCCTCTCTAATAATTGTGTGTCAGTGCACGAGATTTCCAGCATGGGCGCAGTGTCACAGGTGAAATGGTTGATGACATTTGAGTCACAGAAGTCCAGCTGGAGACCCAGGATGAGGCCTAGAAAGATGATCGGGAAGCCGACCAGCCAGGAGCAGAGGACCAACAGGGTGAGGACTCTCCGGCTCATGATGGTCAACTACTACAGCGGCTGGCAGATGGCGACATAGCAGTCGTAGGACATGGTGGCCAGGAGGAAGAACTCCGTCGCCCCCAGGAGGATGTAAAAGAACAATTGAATGGCACAAGCATTATAGGAAATGGTCCTGTCCCCGATCGAAATACCCATCAGCAGTTTGGGAATGGTGACTGACGTAAACGAAATTTCTAGGAAGGAGAAATTCTGGAGGAAGAAGTACACTGGGGTGTGGAGGTGGGTATTCAGTAGGGTGAGAGTGAGGATGGTCAGGTTGCCAGTGATGCTCAACAGGTAACTAAGTAGCAGGAATAAAATGATGAAAATCTTCCAATCTGGATTGTCTGTCAGCCCTAGGAGGATGAACTCGGTCACTGAGGTCTGATTTCTCATCTCTGACTCTGGATTTCCTCCGGGGTCACAACTGAGGGTGAGAGAGGAAGCAGAAGTGATGTTGGTCAGGAAATTTTTCTGTTTATTGTTATACTCTTCCAAGTGCTTAGTACAGCGCTCTGCAAAAGGTAAACCCTCAATAAATACGATTAAATGAGGAGAGAGGCTGAAAAGGGAAACTCAAAAAACCCGTTGGAATGCTTCTCCTTCTCTCATTGGACCGAATAATTATCATTACCCTTGCAGTTTCCAGGGTGATGATCATCTCCAGGCAGAGCTGGGGCTAGAATCCCAGGTATCCAAGAGCTGAGAACCAACCAATGGACCCCTAGCAGGGCTCCAGGCCAGGATCTTCCTGGTGAAAAGGAGACTGTTGCCAGGGGCAACACATCACCTGAGGCATGGGCCAATCCCAAACCCCCAGAGATAGATCCAGCCAGCATAAATACTAATCCAGCCGATTCCTTTCCAATTGTCGCTATCGCCTTCCCTGCCCAAATCAGTAAGGTCAGATATGGGACAGGAAAAACCAGCAGAGATCAGATTTCGGGAGGATCGAGGTACATAAAGAGGAGCGTGTACTTACTTTTCTGACACTCTCGATGGTTTTGGTCAGAGTTTTCACACTGACCATATAACGGATTGTTCGTTTGAAAATCCGAATCGACCTTCTCCCTATTCTCTGGAAGAATTGCATACCATTTAGAGAACCCAAATCTCTCCCCAATTTCGTGGTGCCCTGCCAGGCAGGACAAAATTTCCCTTATCCTCGTCCTTCTGCTGCTGCTACCTTCATAGGTTTGGGGAGGGGAGAGGAGTAGGGGTCCTGGTCGACACCCTTACTGCCAGCCTACCAGAGGGGGTGGAGAAACGTATTTTCTAGAGGGAAGGAAAGACAGGATAGCTGAAGGTGGAGAAAGCAAGCTGCTTGACATTTGACATTATTCCTCTCTTCCCAAGTCCTTAGTTTACAGGGACAAAATTCAGCCCCTTTTTTATGAGTTCTTCTCAATGTAGATGAGGAGGGCTCTTTAGATAACAAAGGAGACATTCCCTGGAGATGCTTATAGCAAGGAACTAATGAACTCGGCTCTCAATCTCCCCAAGCAAAGAATTTTAATTTGGGAGGGAAAGAGACAGTGCCTCAAAGGAGGACTGGTGGGGATCTTGAAGGGTTCTTTCCTGGAGCTGGGCAAGCTTCACTCATCACTCAGTGGTCCCTGGTCCCCGGGCTACCTATGGGGCTAAAGTGGTAATTGTACCTCTAGCCGTACTGGGGCCCCTCTGTAGTAGCTGCTGCTGTTATTTTTTCTTCTCCTGCTGTTCTCAAAAAAGTGGAAAATATCCCCCCGGCCCTTAGTCGTACCTCATTCATTCAATCGTATTTCAATCGATCGTATTTATTGAATACAGAGCACTGTACTAAGCGCATGAGAGAGTACACTATACCAATAAAGAGATATATTCCCTTCCCAGAGCGAGATTACAGTCTAGAAGGAGAGAAAGGCATTAATATAAATAAATAAAATTACAGATATGTGCATATGTGCTGTGGAGCTGGGACGGGAGCAATGAACAAAGGAAGCAAGTCAGGGCGATGTAGAACGGAGTGGGAGAAGAGGACATGAGGGTTTAGTCAGGGAAGGCCACTATATGACATATTCAGCTATGCCTGACCACATAGGGAAAGGTCGGAGGTGTCTACAGATGACGAGATCTTGTACATCTGTAATTCATTAAATAACATATCTGCAATTCATTTATTTATATTAATGTCTTTCACCCCTTCTAGACTGTAAACTCGTTGTGGTTAGGTACTGTGCCTGTTGCACTGTTATACCGTACTCTCCTATGCGCTTAGAACATGGAAGTGCGCAATAAATATGGTTGACCGGAGATGTTCTGTTCTGTGACTACAAGTGACAATTGCTCTCCCTGCCAGCTCTCTGACAATGAGAGCTGCAGGACAGTAGGGGCGAGGGGCCGAGGTTGGGGGAGGAGACGTGAGACTATGAAGGCTCAGTGCATTGCAATCACCACTGTGGCACACAGTAGCTGCTCAATTGTCCATGATCTATAACAGGAACTGTCTTCTCTGCTAGATTATTATTATTATTTATTAATGATAATTATTATTATTGTATTTGTTGAGCGATTACAATGTGTCTAGCACTGTACTAAATACTAAGGTGGATACAAGGAAATTGGATTGAACACAGTCCCTGTCCCAAGTGGGGCTCGCAGTCTCAATCCCCATTTTCCAGATGCGGGAACTGAGGCCCAGAAAACTGAAGTGACTTGCCCAAGGTCACACAGCAAGCAAGTGGTGGAGTTGGGATTAAAACACATGACCCTCCGGCTCCCAAGCATGTGCCCTATTCCTTACACCATGCTGCTTCCAAGAAACTGAAATCGCTGAGTGCAGGGAACGTTTTCATACTCATTACCCCTACTTATATCAACACCTGTGTACTCAGTGGCTTTCCGCTACCTGAAATTTATTTTACTGTCTGTCTTCCCCGTTAAATTGTAAGCTCTTTGAGGACATGGCCCCCAGCATGGTGTAGTTTAGAAAGCACGGGCCAGAGAGTCAGAAGGGCATGGGTTCTAATCACGACTCTGCCACTTGTCTGCTGTATGGCCTTCGATAAATTACTTCACTCCTCTGTGCCTCAGTCCCCTCATCTGTAAAATGGGGATTTAGGCTGTAAACCCCATGCAGGACAGAGGCTGTGATCGACCCGATTTTCTTATATCCACCCCAGCGTTTAGTACAGTGCCTAGCAAATAGTAAGCGCTTAACAAATACCACAATTATCATTATTATTACTAGTAACTTTACTGTTCTCTCCCAAGTACTTAGTACTTAAACATAGTAAGTATTCAATGAATACTATTGATTGTTTGACTACTAATTGTTGAATATTTTCCCAACTGTTTAGGAGTGCTCAATAAATAATAATTGTTAGACTGTGAGCTCCTTAAGGGCAGGTATCGTGCCTAATAACTCTACTGTACTCTCCCAAGAACTAATTCAGAGCTCTGCATACAGTAAGTACACAGTCAATTCTATTGGCTGACTGATTAATTTATGGATCTATTACTCTGATTCTGGGGGATCTAGGAAAGTTTCTTGCTTCACTGTCACACTTAGGTGTGAGAGCAGGGCTGATATCACTGGTCTTACCCTCAAAGTGTGGAAATGGAAATATTGGAGGTAAATGTGCTACAAACACTTGGTATGTACTAGCACTTGGTAGGTGCTTAATCAATCAATACTATGACTGGAAAATCTGGATATTCATTCATTCATTCAATCGTATTTATTGAACACTTACTTACTGTGTGCAGAGGATTGTACTAAGCACTTGTGGCGACCAGGAGGAAGATCTCGGTCTCCTCCTGCAGGATAAAAAAGAACAGCCTGTTACACAACTATTGTAAGAAATGGTCCTGACCCCAGTGATGTTTGCAGCTATGAATCTGGGAATGCAGGAGGACATGAAGATCTCCAGGAAGGAGAAAATGTGCAGGAAGAAGTACAAGGGAGGTCAGAGACAGGAGTCAAGAAGAGAGAGGATGACGATGGTCAGGTTTCTGGTGATGTTCCGAACACAGGTAAAGAGGAGAAAGGGGGCCAATCAGAATACATTGCTGAGGGTCATGATCTGCTCTAAAATAATTCATTAATTCATTCAATCAATCAGTTGAGCGCTTACTATTGCAGAAAACCGTACTAAGCGCTCGGAAAGTACAAGTCGGCAACATGTAGAGACGGTCCCTACCCAACAACGGGCTCACAGCCTAGAAGGCGGAGACAGACAACAAAACAAAACATGCAGACAGGTGTCAAAATCGTCAGAATAAATACAATTAAAGCTATATGCACATCATTAACAAAATAAATAGAATAGTAAATAAGTACAAGCAAAATGAATAGAGTAATAAATCTTTACAAATATATATACAAGTGCTGTTGGGAGGGGAAGTAGGTAGGGTGGAGGGGATGGGAAGGAGGAGAGGAAAAAGGGAGCTCAGCCTGGGAAGGCCTCCTGGAGGAGGTGAGCTCTCAGTAGGGTTTTGAAGGGAGGACGGAAGCTAGCTTGGCAGATGTGTGGAGGGAGGGCATTTCAGGCTAGGGGAAGGACGTGGGCTGGGGGTCGATGGTGGGACAGGTGAGAACGAGGCACAGTGAGGAGGTTAGCAGCAAGGAGTGGAGGGTGCGGGCTGGGCTGTAGAAGGAAGAAGGGAGGTGAGGTAGGAGGAGGCGAGGTGATGAAGAGCCTTGAATCCGAGAGTGAGGAGTTTTTGCTTGATTCATAGGTAAAGGGTGAACTATGGCCTCTCATGACCATTTTCCAACTTCTACTAGAGCTTCAAATGGAAATTCAAAAAACTTCTGCCTCAAACAAGAAAACAACCTAAGAACTTTGCTTTGGGAGAGAGACAGATATATCTATGAAGGTAATGAAAATGTTTCATAAGCTCTCTTTTCAGGACAAATGTCCACTGAAATATAGCGCCTCCCCCTGCTCCTCTGGAAGATGGACCAACCAACCAACCAACCAACAAATCAATTGATTTATTGTGCACCTACAATGTGTACAGAGCTGTGTCTGGAAAGAGAGAGTTAATAGAACGAGCAGATATGATCTTTGCCCTTAAGGAACTTAGTGTGGGAGAACAAACATTGTCATCAATTCGACAGGAGGAAGAAGGAAAGAAGATTTGTACATGAGTTACAATTAATAGAATGTATGAGGTATGGACAGAGAAGCAGCATAGCTCAATGGATTGAGCCTGAGCCAGGGAGTCAGAAGGTCATAAGTTCTAGTCCCGACTTTGCCACATCTTCTGAGTGACCCTGGGCAAGTCACTCAACTTCTCTGTGCCTCAATTACCTCATCTGTAATATGGTGAGCAAGGCTTTGAGCCCCATGTGAACAGGGACTGTGTCCAACCCAACTTGGGTCTATCCACCCCAGTGCCTAGTACAGTGCCTGGCACCTAATAAGTGCTTAACAAATACCGTAATCATTATTATTATTATTACCGATAGCGAGTACCCAAATCCTTAGGTGAGACTGAAGTGCTGAAATGGCAGTGGTGGGGGATGTAAAGTGGGGATATCAGTGATCAATCAGGAAAGACTTCCTGGAGGAGATGTGATTTGTCCTGTGTGATATGATGTGATGTGATAAATACGATTGATTGATTGATTGTTTTCAACAGGGATGCTGGGGAGAGTAGTGGTGTGCCAGATGTGGAAAGGGAGACTTCCAGATAGAAAGAAGGGTGTTGGCAGCGGGAGAGATGAGGACAAGGGTGAAAGCTGTAAAAATCACAATCTTTTTCCTACAAGGAACAGGGATATACAGATGGTTAAACACAGGGTTCTGAACTGCGGTTTCTCAGTAGATCTGTGCTGTATTCTCTCAGGAGAGCCTTATCATCATCATCATCAATCGTATTTATTGAGCGCTTACTATGTGCACAGCACTGTACTAAGCGCTTGGGAAGTACAAATTGGCAACATATAGAGACAGTCCCTCCCCAACAGTGAGCTCACAGTCTTAAAGGGGGAGACAAAGAACAAAACGAAACATACTAACAAAATAAAATAAATAGAATAGATATGTACAGGTAAAATAAATAAAAAAATTAATAGAGTAATAAATATGTACAAACATATATACATATATACAGGTGCTGTGGGGAAGGGAAGGAGGTAAGATGGCGGGGATGGAGAGGGGGACGAGGGGGAGAGGAAGGAAGGGGCTCAGTCTGGGAAGGCCTCCTGGAGGAGGTGAGCTCTCAGTAGGGCCTTGAAGAGACAAAGCCCTACTTAGAGACAAAGATTCCAGACAAAGGAATCCCCCAGGGCCTGAAGCTCCCCTGTCTGAGTTTATAAAAGAAAATACGAAGTAGGATTGGGGGAAGCTTTTGTTCTCTGGGTAGCTGTGGGGCTCAATCAAGTCTTTAAGCACCGAGGTACCTCGTCCCTACCCCACCCCCACAGAGACTTATGTTCCAAGCATACTAATCATTCCCCTAGTACCTCATTAATCACTTCTCAAAGTTTATGTCTTAGGAGAGGACTTGATTTGGCTACCTCTGACACAATAATGTAATGATGAACTGTTCTCGAGTGGGTTTGATCAATCAATCAATCAATCAATCGTATTTACTGAGCGCTTACTGTGTGAAGAGCACTGTACTAAGCGCTAGGGAAGTACAAAGTGGCAACGTATGGGCTCACAGTCTAGAAGGGGGAGACAGAGAACAAAACGAAACATATTAACAACTTAAAATAAATAGAATAGATATGTACAAGCAAAATAAATAGTGTAATAAATACGTACAAACATATATATATATATATATATATATATATATATATATATATATATATATATATATATATATATACAAGTGATGTGGGGAAGGGAAGGAGGTAAGGCGGGGGGGATGGAGAGGGGCAGGAGGGGGAGAGGAAGGAGGGGGCTCAGTCTAGGAAGGCCTCCTGGAGGAAGTGAGCTCTGAGTAGGGCCTTGAAGGGAGGAAGAGAGCTAGCTCGGCGGATGTTGGGAGGGAGGGAATTCCAGGCCAGGCGGATGACGTGGGCCGGGGGTCGACAGAGGGACAGGCGAGAATGAGGCACGGTGAGAAGATTAGCGGCAGACAAGAGGAGGGTGCAGGCTGGGCTGTAGAAGGAGAGAAGGGAGGTGAGGTAGGAGGGGGCGAGGTGATGGAGAGCCTTGAAGCCGAGGGTGAGGAGTTTCTGTCTGATGCGTAGGTTGATCGGTAGCCACTGGAGATTTTTGAGGAGGGGAGTAACGTGTCCGGAGCGTTTCTGGACAAAGACAATCCGGGCAGCGGCGTGAAGTATGGATTGAAGTGGGGAGAGACAAGAGGATGGGAGATCGGAGAGGAGGCTGATACAGTAGTCCAGACGGGATAGGATGAGAGCTTGAACGAACAGAGTAGCGGTTTGGATGGAGAGGAAAGGGCGGATCTTAGCAATGTTGTGGAGGTGAGACCGGCAGGTTTGGGTGACGGCTTGGATGTAAGGGGTGAACGAGAGAGCGGAGTCGAGGATGACACCAAGGTTGCGGGCTTGTGAGACGGGAAGGAGGGTAGTCCCATCAACATTGATGGGAAAGTCAGGGAGAGGGCAGGGTTCGGAAGGGAAGACAAGGAGTTCAGTCTTGGACATGTTGAGTTTTAGGTGGCGGGCAGACATTCAGATAGAGATGTCCTGAAGACGGGAAGAGATGCGAGCCTGGAGATTCAGAGGGATTGCTTTAGAGAAGCAGCAAGGACTAGATCAAAGACTGCGAGCTTCAGAGTCAGAGAACCTGTAATTTTATCCTTTGTCTGCAGGCTGACCTTGCTCAAGTCACTTAACTTCTTTATGCCTTAGTCCTTCGTCTGCAAAATGGGTATTCAATACCTGTTCTTCCCCCTACTTAGACCGTGACCCCCATATCTTGATTACCTTGTGTCTACCCCTGCACTTAGTACAGTACTTGGCACATAGTAATGGCTTAACAATAATAATAATAATGATATTCGTTAAGCACTTACTATGTGGCAGGCACTGTACTAAGCGCTGGAGTGGATATAAGCAAATCGAGTTGGACACAGTCCCTGGCCCAAGTAGGGCTCAAAGTCTCAACCCCCATTTTACAAATGAGGTAACTAAGGCCCAGAGAAGTGAAGTGACTTGCCCAAGGCCGCACATCAAGCAAGTTGTGTATCGAGGATTAGAACCCAGGTCCTTCTGACTCCCCGGTCCGTGCTCTATCCACTGTGCCATGCTGCTTCTCAATACCAGCTACCTAATAATCAAATACCAAATAACAAATACCACTATTATTATTATCATTATTGTTGTTGTTGTTGTTATTAATAACATTTCACTGTTAGAGAGTTGTAAAGAGTCTGGTGCCGTGTCACTCAGAACTCTTTTAGATCCAATCTCCAGCCGAGGTAGCAGCAATTTGCAATTAGTCAATCAATGGAATGTACTGAACACTTACTGTGTGTATACAGAGAGCTATAATGAACACTTGGGAGAATGCAACAGAGGTAGAAGACATGATCCCACCCTCAAATGTATTCACAGTCTTTCAAAGAATTGACTAGTGTTTATTGTGTTTGGAACACTCTAATGAATGCTTGGAAGCATATAATTAAAGAAACTCACAGTCCTTGTCCAAAAAGAGCTTACAGTCCAGCAGGGGAGATAGGCAGTAAAGTAATTTATAAACGAAGAAAGCGCTCTTACAGTAGAGTGGGTAATACGGTATGTACTAAATTGTAATGAGAAGAGGTGAGTGCAAAAAAGCTGAAAAGAAAGTAGGGATGATGTGACCTAGGAAAAAGAAAATTAATTGTGATAGGCATCTTGGAATTTTGATAATAATAGTAGTATTTGTTAAGCACTTACTATGCACCAGGCACTGTACCAAACACAGGGGTCGATGCAAGCGAATCAAGTTGGACACAATCCCTGTCCCACGTGGGGCTCACAGTTTTAATCCCCATTTTACAAATGAAGTAACTGAGGCACAGAGAAGTGAAGTGACTTGCACAAGGTCCAAGAGCAGACAAGTGGCAGAGCTGGGATTAGAACCCAGCTCCTTCTGACTCCCAGACCCATGCTCTATCCACAAGGCAATACTGCTTCTCTCAAAGGGCTTGAAATATGGGGAGAGCTGTAGACCGGTGCATTTGAAGCGGGAGGGAGTTCCAGACAGGAGGAAGGTTCATTGGACAGAGACTGGAGACAAGAGAGTTGCGAACATATCATATGAGAAGGTGTGCTTGTGAGGGAAAGGAGAGTGCGAGCTGAAGTGTAGTAGCAGAACGAAGTGGATATATAATAATCATGAAAATAATAATAATTATGGCATTCATTAAGCACTTATATGTCAAGTACTATTTTTAGCACTAGGGTGCATAAAAATTAATCAGATCGGAAATGGTAGCTGTCCCACATAGGGTTCACAGTCTACATATTGAGCTCCTATTTTTCAGATGAAGAAACTGAAGCACAGAGAAGTTAAGTGGCTTGTCCGAGGTCTTACAGCAACAAGTGGCAGAGCTGTGTTTAGAACCCAGGTTCTCTGACTCCCAGGCACATGCTCTTTCCACTAGATCAAGCTCTGACAAGGTGTGTGTGTGTTTGTGTGTGTGTGTGTGTGTGTGTGTGTGTGTCTATGTATGTGTATGTATGAGGAACAAAGACCATGTTAATTTGGCAACAGAAGTGGTAATAGCACTAGTATGATGAAAATGGTATTTGTTAAGTGTTTTCCAAGTACTAGGCATTGTACTAAACACTGGGATAGGTACAGGATAATCAGATTGGACATAGCACAGGTCCCACATGGAGCTCACAGTCTTAATCCCCATTTTACAGAAAAGGTAACTGAGCTCCAGAGAAGTTAAATGACTTGCCCAAGGTTTCACAGGCGACAAGTGGTGGAACTGGGATTAGAACCTAGGTCTTTCTGACTCCCAGGCCTGTGCCCTATACACCAGGTGATACTGTTTCTCATCAGTGCTACTGCTATTACTACTACTACTACTACTACTACTACTACTACTACTACTACTACTACTGCTACTACTATTATTGTTATTATTATTATTATTATCAGCAATAATAATAATAATCATGGTATTTGTTACCATGTCTGAAGCACTGTTATAAGCGCTGGGATGATACAAGGTGATTAGGTTTTCCCACGTGGGACTCACAATCCTAATCCCCATTTTCCAGGTGAGGTAACTGAGGCACAAAGAAGTTAAATGATTTGCCCAAAGTCACACAGCAGACAAGTAGTGGAGCTGGGATTAGAACCCATGACCTCTGACTCCCAAGCCCAGGCTCTGCCCACTGAGCCACGCTATAATACTCCTCCTCCTCCTCCTCCTCCTGCTGCTGCTATTACTCGATAGCTATTATTATCACTACTACTAATAGTATAGTTACTATTATTACTAGTAATACTAGAATCTCTTCTATTAGTAGGAATTATAATAGTAGTAGTCTAGTCGCCTGTTGGCAAGCCTATGCTCCAAGCTACTGTTGCCTGCAGTGAATGCCAGTTGCTGAAGCAGCTCAGATGCAATTATTGAGGCCTGGGAGAAAAAGCAAGGCCACCTGATAGAAGAAAGGAACAGTGGCCCCGCTGCTCCAGCTAATATATGAGCTCCTGGGGTAGGGAGTTAAGGGGAAACTAGCCAGGAAAATTGAAAGTAACAGTATAAATTAGTAGAGTTCAGACCTGAAAAAGGTAAACAGAATGTATCAGGTACTCAACAAAATTGTAGGCAAAGAGAAGGGCGTAGACTTACTATATAAACACTTCCAGGCATAGGAGCTAATGAAGACCAACATTATTATTATTAGTAGTAGTAATAACAATAATAATGATTGTAGTTATTAAGTGTTTACTACGCTCCAGGCACTGTACTAAGCACTGTGGTGAGAAACAGCATGGCGTAGTGGATAGAGCTCCACTATCTCTGATATCTCTGATCTGGGAGTCAAAAGATCATGTGTTCTAACCCCGGCTCTGCCATTTGTCTGCTGTGTGAAGTCACTTCAATTCTCTGGGCCTCAGTTACATCATCAGATTGTGAGCGCATCTTCTAGACCGTGAGGCCATTGTTGGGTAGGGACCATCTCTATATGTTGCTGATTTGTACTTCTCAAGCGCTTAGTACAGTGCTCTGCACACAGTAAGCGCTCAATAAATACGATTGAATGAATTAACGAATCGGTAAAATGGGGATTGAGACTGTGAGCCCCATGTGGAGTGGGGGCAGTGTCCAAACCGATATGCTTGTCTCCACTCCAGCACTTGGTAAAGTGCCTGGCAAATTGTAAGTGCTTAAAAATACCATTATTATTACAACCAAACTGGGTTGGACACAGTCCCTTTCCTACATGGAGCTTACAGTCTTAATTCCCATTTCACAAATGAGATAATTGATACCCAGAGAAGTTACGTGACGTACCCAAAAACACAAAGAGATGGGTGGCAGAGTCAGGATGAGAACCCAGCTGCTTCTGACTCCCAGGCCCATGCTTTATCCACGAGGAAACGCTGTTTCTCTTATCATTCATGCATAACATCCCTAGAATTGATCAGGAAGGTTTATTATTTTGTTGAAAATATAAGAGATGCCATGATCAGAGATTAGGGAAGGATATATCAGAGATTAGGGAAGGATATCAACACTTTCTACTGACCATTGTCCCCAACATCTGCAACATGAGATTTCCTTAATCCTTGGGAAGGCTAGTGACCGCGGTAGCCATTGCTGTGACTTCGGGTATGCCTTGAACTCCAAATCACAGAGAACCTGAAATTCTGCTCCTCCAGTCACAGCACCCTAATGACTTTTGTTTTTTATTTCGTGTTATGTGTATTTGTCCTTGTCTATTATGCTGTCTTTATGTTTTATTGTTTCATTGCTGTCATTGTGTGTTTCAAGTACTCTCCCCCATCTTTATAGTGAGCCTCTCAAGGGACAGGATCTGTGCCTAATTCCCTCTCGTGTACTCTTTCCCAGTGCTTAGTACAGTGCTCTGCATATAGTAAGTGCTTACTAAATGCTATTTTTAGTACTAGTAGAAATCAAGATAATACTACTAGCAGTATTTAATATACTGTTATCATAATACTGGTCTAAGGACTTCTTCCTTATCCCTAAACCTGTCTCAAACCAGAAGACAACATTAATCAATCAGTTATAATTATTGAACATTTACAGTGCTCAACACTGTACTAAAGCACTTGGGAGAGTACAATACAACATAGTTGACAGAGAACTTCCCTGCTCACATTCAAACAATTACTCAATCAATGGTATTTACTGAGTGCTTACTGTGTGCAGAGCGCTGAACTAAGTGGCTGGGAAAATATAACGGAGTTGGTGGACACGTTCCCTACCCACATTTATCAGTCGATAGTATTTATTGAGTGGTTACTGTGTGCAGAGAACTGTACTCAGCACTTGGAAGAATTGGTAGATGTTTTCCCTACCCACAGTGAGCTCTCAGTCTAGAGACTAGTTTAACTTATTTCTATCCCTCAGCCTATGCTCAAACCTGTCCCTTTTCCTTACTTTAAAATATGCAAATCAGTAAGATACCTAGAGTATTTTATAAGCACTCTAATAAGAATAGATATATTAATATATGATATAGATAATTTAATAACGATGATTGTGGTATTTGTTAAGCACGTACTATCTGTCAAGCAGTACACTAAGTCCTAGGGTACATACAAGATAATCAGGTCTCTTTTAGGATTCCCAGTTTCAGTAGGAGGGAGAACTGATGTTGAATCCCCATTTTGCTCCTACTGTATGCCAAGCACTGGGATAGGTACCTTGGACACCATGTCTGGTCTGCCTGAGGATTACATTCTAAGAGAGAGGAAGAGCAAAAATGAAATTCCTGCCTTTGAGGAGTTTACAATATAATGGATTGTTGGATCTCTGCCCACAGCGTATGAAAGAAACCAAGGTTCCAGGCAACCAATGAGTTTAAACAAAGGGAATGATAACAATATTATTACTATGGACCAAGCACTGGTCTAAGCTCTGGGGTATATGCAAATTAATCAGGTTGGAAACAGTTCCTGTCCCATATGGAGCTCCCATTCTTATTCCCCATTTGGCAAATAAGGTAACTGAAGCTCAGAGAAGTGAAGTGACTTTCCCAAGGTCACACAGCAGACACATGGCAGAGCCGAGATTAGAAGCCAGGTCCTTCTGACTTCCAGGTCCGTGCTCTATCAACTAGGCAACGATGCTTCCCAAAAGCAATGGTATTTGAATGAAAGCTACAGATTGATTTATCAATCGATTATATATGTTGAGCATTAACTGGTTACTACGTACTGTACTAAGCACTTAGCAGATGAGGGAACTGGAGCACAGAAAGATTAAGTGGCTTTCTGAGACCACACAGCAAGCCAGTGACAGAGAAGGCGGGGGGGTTATTCTGTATTAAGCACTTGGGTAAGTATAATATAACGGACACATTTCCTCCCAAAGCGAAATTACATTCTAGACAGGGAGGAAGACATTAATATCAATAAATATAATACAGATATGTGCATATGTGTCCTGGGACAGGGCAAGTGAAAAAGGTAGCAAATCAGGGTGATGCAGAAAGAGGGGTCGGAGAAGAGGAAATTAGGGCTTAGGTGGGGAAGGCCTCTTGGAGGAGATGTGCCTTACATGCAGCAGTCCATCCTATGTGTAGTTGAAGATATACAGTGAGGGTGAGAATTGAATACCTCAGTAATAAAGCAACTAGCTCGGTTGACATGACTGTGAGATTGTGTGTTAGGGAAGAATTCTATGGAACAGGGTAATAATAATAATATGAAGAATACTAATGGTATTTGTTAAGCGCTTACTATTTGCCAAGCGCTGTTCTAAGCGCTGGGGTAGATGCAAGGTAATCAGGTTGTCCCATGTGGGGCTCACAGTCTTCATCACAATTTTACAGATGAGGTGACTGAGGCACATAGAATTGAAGTGGCTTGCCCAAGTCTATACAGCAGACCAGTGGCAGAGCCCGGTTAACAACCCACATCCTCTGACTACCAGGCCCGTGCTCTTGCCACTAAACCACGGTCTCCCGACAGCTGATTGGATGTGCATGTCTGACTCCAGCCTTGACCATGAAAGTCAGGGGTAAATAAACCAGAGGGAGAGCTGGAAGTCTGTACTTACCTGCACTTGGATGTCCTTAAACCCACCAAAATCCTCATGGCAACGAAGAAGGTAATGCTGTTTGACCTTGGACTAGTCACTTCACTTCTCTGTGCCTAAATTAACTCATATGTAAAATGAGGATTAAGAGTGTGAACCCTTAGTGAGATAGGTACGGTGTCTAACCAGATTCACTTGTATCTATTCCAGGGCTTAGAATACTGCTTGGCACATAGTAAGAGCTTAACAAGGACCATGATAATAATAATAGCAATAATAATAAGAAGAATATTAAATGGATGCAGGAGGGGCAGAGGGGTTGGGGCAGGACATTGAATGGAGCTGTGGGTAGGAGGATCGGGAAAAGTGAGGGGGTGGCAGTTGCAGAAGGATCGTAGTCTTAGAGAGGGCATGGAGGGTAGTGAGTGGGATCCGGAGTGGGAGGGTTAAAGTGAATTCTGGAGGAGGGAGGACTGGTACATCCAAACCATTTGAAAATGGCCGCCCCACAGCCATGAAGGGGATGAAGCCGGTGGTTCACTGACAAAAAAAAACAAGGTGGGCACCTCATTGTCATCTTCACTGTAACTCTGTATGTTTTTTCCGTTCGACGCACGTCAGTGTTATGGGCCACATGTTCCCCAATGGGGTTGTCACTTGGGGCAGGGCCGCTACCCCACCCAAGGCCCCCAAGGTCCCCAGGGGTGCCGGACTCCCGGGGAGACGGGCCCAAACAGGACATAATGAGGCCCCTCAGTCCAAGGTATGACTCGTCCCAATGGGGGAGTCCGGCAGGAGCAGCAGGGAGCTTTTCTGGAAAGGCCCGGCTTCACCGAGAGACCGACATGCTCCAAGCAGGAAGCAAGAAGAATCAAGGCACTGACCACCTCCCGGAGATCCTCCTGTTGCTGACGTCCAGGAGCTGAGGGGACAGGGGACGGTTGAAGTACAACAGAGACCAGAGCCCGCTCACTCCACTCTGACCAGTGAGTCTGGGCCGGGGAGAACACGGATGGGTTGGGGTCTGACAGGGGAGACGGCAGTGACAGAGAATTAGAATCTCCTCACGTCTCCATGAGTAAAACTGACCTGTCCCCCCAGCATCTCCAAGGCTCTCGATCCGCTAGATCTACTGGGTGGGTGGCGGGGATGGACGGGGGTGAATCGTGAATAACGTTCTGGGTGGCCAATCAGTCATATGTTTTTGAGCACTTACTTTGTAGAGAGCACCATTCTAAGTGCTCAGGTGAGTAAATTATAAGATTGACAGACATATTCCCTGCTCGTAAGGAGTTTACAGTCTAGAAGGGGAGACAAACATTAGTAGAAATACATAAATTATGGATCTATACATAAGTGACATGGGATCGAGAGATCAGTGCTTGGTCCACAGTAATATTATTGTTATCATTATTCCCTGTGTCATAACTCATAAGTTGCCTGGAACCTTGGTTTCTTTCTTTCGTACACTGTGGGCAGAGATCCAACAATCCATTATATTGTAAACTCCTCGTGGGCCAGGATTTCATTTTTCCTCTCCCTCTCTCTTAGGCTGTTAGCCTCAGGCATACCTGAGACTGTGCCCAACGTACCTATCAGAGTGCTTGGCATACTGTAGAAGTAAAATGGGGAATCAATATCAGTTCTTCCTCATGTTCATTCATTCATTCAATCGTATTTATTGAGCGCTTACTGTGTAAGTAACATGTAGGGACGGTCCCTACCCAGAAATGGGCTTACAGTCTAGAAAGGGGAGACAGATAACAAAACAAGACATATAGACAGGTGTCAAAATCGTCAGAAGAAATAGAATTATACCTATATGCACATCATTAACAAAATAAATTGAATAGTAAATATATGCAAGTAAAATAATTAGTGTAATAAATTTGTACAAATATGTACAAATGCTGTTCGGAGGGGAAGGAATTAGGGCGGGGTGGATGGGGAGGAGGAGAGGAAAAAGGGGGCTCAGTCTGGGAAGACCTCTTGGAGGAGGTGAGCTCTCAGTAGGGCTTTGAAGGGAAGAAGAGAACTAAGTTGGCAGATGTGTGAAGGGAGGACATTCCAGGCCAGGGGAAGGAGGTGAGCCGGGGGACAGGCGAGAACGAAGCGTAGAGATGATAGTTGATGCCGTGGGAGCGAATGTGTTCACCAAGGGAGTGAGTGTAGATTGAGAACAGAAGTGGACGAACCCTTGAGGACCCCTACAGTAAGGGGATGGGACGGGGAGGAGGAGTCTCCAAAGGAGACTGAGAATGAACGGGCGAAGAGATAATAGGAGAACCAGGAGAGGATAGAGTCTGGAGAGCCAAGGTTGGATAGCGTGTTGAGGAGAAGGGGTGATCCACAGTGTTGAAGGCAGCTGAGAGGTCGAGGAGGATTAGGATAGAGTAGGAGACTGAGACTGAGACTGGGGCCCTTAAAGGGACTTAATTATCTTGTATGTACCCCAGGACTTAGTATAATGCTTGACACATTGTATGCGCTTAACAAGGACTATAATTTTTGTAATTACCATAATTATTTTTAATATTATTATATTATCTATTATATCATCTATATCATATATTCATATATCACTTCTTATTATAGTGCTTATAAAATACTGATTTGCAAATTGTAAATTAAGGAAATGGAGCAGGTTCGAGCATAGGGTGAGCGATAGAAATAAGTTAAACTGGTCTATAGACCATTACATTAAACTGGTCACTAGACTGAGAGCTTACCGTGAGTAAGCTTACTGCTTACTGTGGGTAGGGAAAAAAATCTACCAATTCTGTTGCATTGTCCTCTCCCAAGCGCTGAGTACAGTGCCCTGCACACAGTAAGCTCTCAATAAATAGTATCGAAAGATTAAATGTGGGTAGGGAACGTGTATACCAAATCCGTTGTATTCTCCCAGCCACTTCGTTCAGTGCTTTGCACGCAGAAAGCACTCAGTAAATGCCATTAATTGACTAATTGTTTGAATGTGGGCAGGGAGGTTCTCTCCCAACCATGTTGTAATGTACTCTCCCAAGTGCTTAATACTGTGTTCTACACTGTAAATGCTCAATAATGATCACTGATTGATTAATGTTGTCTTCTGGTTTGAGACAGGTTTAGGGACAGGGAGAAGCCCCCTCCTTCCTCTCCTCCTCCGCCCCCTCCCAATCCCCCCGCTTTACCTCCTTCTCCTCCCCGCAGCACCTGTATATATGTATATACGTTTTTACGTATTTATTACTCTATTTATTTATTTATTTTATTTGTACATATTTATTCTATTTATTTTATTTTGTTAATATGTTTTGTTTTAATAATAATAATAATAATGGCATTTATTAACCGCTTACTTTGTGCAAAGCACTGTTCTAAGAGCTGTGGGAATACAAGGTGATCAGGTTGTCCCACGGGGGGCTCACAGTCAACCCCCATTTTACAGATGAGGCAACTGAGGCCCAGAGAATTTAAGTGACTTGCCCAAGGTCACACAGCTGACAGTTGGCGGAACCGGGATTTGAACCCACCACCACTGACTCCAAAGCCCGGGCTATTTCCACTGAGCCACGCTTCTTCTCTGTTTTGTTCTCTGTGTCCCCCTTCTAGAATGTGAGTCCACTGTTGGGTAGGGACCGTCTCTATATGTTGCCAACTTGTACTTCCCAAGCGCTTAGTACAGTGCTCTGCACACAGTAAGCGCTCAATAAATACGATTGAATGAATGAATGAAAGTCATAATTAAGTGTTGGCCTATGGGAAGCATAAAACCAGTAATGACATATTGCCTGCCCACAAAGAGCTTAGACTCTGATTGATCAATCAATCAATGATATTTGCTGGGCGCTGACTGGGTACAGAGCACTGTTCTAAGCACTTTGAAGAATACAATAGAGCAGAGCTGCCAGGCCTGTTCCCTGTTCACAAGCTTACAGTCAAAAGGGGGAGACAGACATTAATAAAAATAAAGGAAAGGGATGATAGACTTAGATGTGTTTAGAGTAGAGCAATCTGGAGAGGTGGCTGTTCAGTGGAGTACAACAATATACATGCCCAGGAGGGGTATCAGTCGGTCCATGATGGGTAGAGATGGTGGATGGGTTTGCTGCCTGAGAGTTAACTGTGAAAAGCTCGTTGGAAGAGACGGGCTCTTGTGTGGGAATTGGAACGTGGAAGGAAGGATTTTGGCCTGTCAGGAGGAGCAGCATGATGGAGTGGATAAACCACGGGTCGGGGCGTCAGAAGGTCATGGGTCCTAATCCTGGCTCTGCTACATGTCTGCTGTGTGAACTTGGGCAAGTCACTTCACTTCTCTGGGCGCCCAGTTACCTCATCTGGAAAATGAAGGTTGAGATTGTGATCCCGGTGTGGGACCAACCCGATTTTCCGGTATCCACCCCAGTACCTAGTACAGCGACTCACACCTCGTAAGCGCTTAGCACATACCGTAATTATTATTTGAAGGGGTGGGAGTTCTAAGGTGGGGAAACAAACCGAAAGAGGGGAGAGACATGGGAGTAATGAGAGTGTGGCAGAGCTAGAAGATTGGACAGGGATGAATTAAAAGAATATGTTGGGGAATAGAAGATGAGGCGAATAGATATGAAATTTAGAGGCCCTACTGAATAGGCATAAAAGGATAGGAAGAGATTTGAATAGTTCATAATACTTATAATAACAATATTAACAATGGTAATAATGGCATTTTGAAGCACGTACTATGTAGTAAGCACTGTATTGAGTGCTGGGATATATGTAAGTTAAACAAGTCCCTCATGGACCTCACAGTCTAAATAGGAGGGAGAACATGTACTGAATCCCCATTTTGCAAATGTGGGAACTGAGGCTCAGAGAAGTGAAGTGACTTGCCCAAGGTCACACAGCAGGTAATTGGCAGAACAGGGATTAAAAGCCAGATCTTCTGATTTCCAGGTTTGAGCTCTTTCCACTAATCTGCGCTGCTTCTCAAATGATGCGGAATTAAGTTACTACTATCCTTGCAGATATTTGCAAATGGAATAGACACTGTTCTGTGCTGGCCTGCACAGTGGCAGGTAAACGGAAGAAGGTGAACACCGTGATTAGCCTGTAGCTATCCTAGCGCTTAATACCGTGCTTGGTACTGCTTGGTAGTTAGAACTTAACAAATACCATAAAACCCCCAAAATCTGAGATTTCCCTCCAACCGAAAGATTTTCTCCTCTGTGCACTTTTCTCTGAGTTATTATTGTTATCGTCCCTATTTGAATCTACCTCTCTTTTCTAAATGTCCTTAGGCAGTCAGTGTCAATTCCCAGAAAATGACCAATGTCAATGTGAAAACAAAATTCCTGCTACTGGAATTCTCGGAAGCCCGGGAGCTGCAGCTGTTCCAAACTGCGCTGTTCCTCCTGGTCTACCTGGCGGCCCTGACGGAGGATCTCCTCATCGTCGGCGTCACCGCCCTCGACCGGCGCCTCCACACCTCCATGTATTTCTTCCTCAGGAACCTGTTAGTTACCTCAACTGGCCTAGACCTCTGCCTCAATTCTGTCATCCTCCCCAAGTCCATCCACAACTCCCTGAGCAATAATAACTCCATCTCCTTCCTAGACTGCATCGCTCAGCTCTTTCAGTGCATCTTGTTTGTGGGTTTTGAGTATTTCGTCCTCACGTCGATGTCCTACGACCACTACACCACGATCTGCCTCCCCATACACCACGACGTCATCAAAGAACGAGGGGCCTGTGGGAAGATGGCCGCCACCTGATGGCTCAGTGGAGGACTGCTTGGGGTCTTGTTTTCAGCTTCGACCTTCTCCATGTCCTTCTACAGGTCCACCGTTGTCCCCCAGTTCTTCTGTGACGTCCCTGCTCTGCTGATGATCTTCTGCTCCGAAGACCACGTTGCCACGGACGTGGCATGACCACAGGGGTAGCCTTAGCCATCTTCTGCTTCGTGATCATAGTTGTCTGGTATATCCGCATTTTCTGGGAGGTGCTGAGGATGACGGCCACTGAGGGCCGGGCCAAAATCTTCTCCATCTGCCTACTTCACTTCACTATCGTCATTGCTTTTTCTTCTCTACCAGGACTTTCGCCTATCTCAAACCGCCCTTTTACTTCCCCGCGACGCTGGGCCTGCGGCATCCACGTTCTACCTACGCTGTGATGCCCCCGCCCTCAAACCCCTCATCTACAGCCTGAAGAATAAAGTTGTGAAATCTGCCCTCGGGAGGGTCCTAAAGGGTAAACTTTCCCAGCTCCCTCTCTGACGTAAAATGTCCATTTCACCGTGCCAATGATCCCAGCATTTGTCAGAGGGTTTGTCCAAGGATTTGTCCAGATGTACAACCATGCTTCGGGTCTAAACACAGAGTTCCGACAGGGAAGGTTTTCCGATGTGTGCTGCTGTGGCTGAGAAGGCCCTTCTTCATGTTCAGGATTTAGAGATCTTTCCTTGATCCCTGTTAGATTTGCATGAGAGAAATGCAAGGTAGCCCTTTAGATTGTGAACTCCATGTGGGCAGGGAACATGTCGGCCAACTTCGTTGTATTGTACTCTCCCAATCACTCAGTGCCATGCTCTGCACATAATAAGCACTCAACAAATACCACTGCTTGATCAATTGTTTTAGACAGTGCTCCACACAGAGTAAGTCCTCAATAAATACCACTGACTGATTGTCTGACTGATTGATTGATTAATATCTGTATCCTTCTTTAGAGTTGTAAGTATACTCCTCTAATAATATAATAATAATTTTGATATTTGTTAAGCATTTACTATGTGCAAAGCACTGTTCTAAGCGCTGGGGATGATAAAAGGTGATCAGGTTGTCCCATGTGGGCTCAAAATCTTAATTGACATATCCATTTGACAGATGAGATAACTGAGGCACAGATAATTTAAGTGACTTGTCCAAGGTCACACAGTTGACAAGCGGTGGAGTCGGGATTTGAACTCATGACCTCTGACTCAAAAGCCCGTGCTCTTCCCGCTAAGTCACGCTGCTTCTCTAGACTTGTAAGCTCACTGTGGGTAGGGGATATGTCTACCGACTTAGATATATTGTACTCTCCCAAGTGCTTACTACAGTGTTCTGCACATAGTAAGCACTCAATAAATACCACTGACTGATCGATAGCTTTGTACAGTGCTCCACACAGAGTAAGTGCTCAATAAACACCATTGCTCAATTTTCTGATTGATTAATATCTGTATTCATTCATTCAGTCGTATTCATTCAGCACTTACTGTGTGCAGAGCACTGTACTAAGCGCTTGGGAAGTACAGGTTGGCAACATATAGAGACGGTCCCTACCCAACAACAGGCTCACAGTCTAGAAGGGGGAGACAGACAACAAAACAAAACATGTCGACAGGTGTCAAAGTCTTCATAATAAATATAATTAAAGCTACATGCACATCATTAACAAAATAAATAGAAACAATAGTAAATATGTACAAGTAAAACAAATAGAGTATTAAATCTGTACAAATATATGCACAAGTGCTGCGGGGAGGGGAAGTAGGTAGGGCGGGGGCGCAAGGAATGTGTTTGCCAACTCAGTTATGCTGTACTCTCCCAAGCGCCTAGTACAGTGCTCTGTACATGGAAAGTGCTCAGTAAATACCATTGATTGATTGAGCGATCGATTTATTAATGTATCTACCCCCCTCTAGCCTGTAAGCTCATTGTGGACAGAAAACCTGTCTACTAGCTCTGTATTACTGTACAATCCCAGGCACTTAGTACAGTACTCTGCACAGAGTAATGGCTCAGTAAAGACCATGGATTGATTGACTGATTATTTGATGAGGTGCGGTAAGCTGTGACAGAGACAGGGGGTATAGAAGAGGGAACTAAGACCCAAGAGACAGCGTTGCCATTTCACCAATTCCTGGGAGTCTGCTTCAAGCAATTTACAACAGTTCAACTGTATCAGATTAACAGTTACCCTTCATCCCGATGTATACTTTTACACTCCCAATTCTTACCTGTATATAGATTACCAATTGTATATTCAGTTAGTAACGGATCTACACCATCCTGGCATTGGTACCCCTCCCTGTAAAATACTTACATTCTCTAACGAGAAGCACTGGTTTCTACTCTCTTCCCTAAGTTGTGAACTCCCTGAGGCCAGATTGTGCATGTCTTCCTTTTCTTAGAATTTGTTAAGTGCTTAGTATGTACCAGACATCGTAATATGTGCTAGAGTAGATACAAGATAATCACTCAGTCAGTTGGTCAATTTTATTTATTGAGTGCTTATTGTGTGCAGAACACTGTACTATGTGTTTAGGAGAGTAAAATAATACAGTATGAAAGACGCATTCCCTGTCCACAACGAGCTTACAGGCTAGAGGGGGAGACAGACATTAATGTAAATAAATGATGGATATGGGTATAAGTGCTATGGGGCTGGATGAAAGAGAGGAGCAAATCAGGATGACACAGAAGGGAGTGGGAGAAAAGGAAATCGGGGCTTATTCAGGGAAGGCGCTTTCGAGGAGCTGTACCTTAAATAAGGCCTTGAAGGTGGGGAGATGATCACCCATCGGATATGAAGACGAAGGGCACTCCAGCTCAGATACAGGATGTGGGTGACGGGTCGGCAGTGATGCAGACTACATCCTGGTACAGTAAGTAGGTTAGCACTAGAGGAGTGAGGTGTGCAGGCTAGGTTGCAGCAGTGAGGTGAAGTAGGAGGGAGCAAGCTGACTGAGAGTATTAAAACCAATGATAAGGAGTTTCTACTTGATGTGGAGGTGGATCGGAAATGACTGGACTTTCCTGAGGAGTGGGGAAACATGGCCTGAACGTGTTTGTAGTAATGTGATCTGGCCAGCTGAGTGAAGCATGGACTGGAATGGAGAGAGAAATGAGACAGGGAGGTCAGAAAGGAGGCTGATGCAGTAATCAAGGTGGGACAGGATGAATGATTGGATTAATGTGGTAGCAGTTTGGATGGAAAGGAATGAAAATTGTTTTATGTACTTCAATATTTAAGTACTGAGTCAATCAACTTGAAGTATAACAGAAGGACAAGATATATTCTTTGCAAATAAGGAGCTTACACTTTAGCAAAGTTTTTAAGATGCACGTGAATGCCTGAGTTCTAAAGTGACAAATGAGAAAATGTTTAATTGGAAAATCTTCCTGGATGAGTTGGGCTTCCAAGAGGGATTCGAAAATGTGGGGAAATGAGGTTTGGCAGGTTTGAAGGAGGGAGGGTGCACCAGGCAGGAGGAGGGGTACAATCCAAGGGTTGTAGGCAGGGAAGTTCAGAACGAGACACGGTAATAAAGTCGGGGGGATTACAGAGTGTGAGCTGGGGTGCAGTGGGAGAAGAGAATGGGTAGGTAAGAGAGAGAGAGCGCTGATTTAGAATGGTCCACGGTCTTGGCCTGATATATCTCCAATCTCCAGAGTTGAAAGAGAGACCAATTAGTAATCATAAAAACGGAATGATGATGAGTCCATTATTTTTGTTCTAGGAATGGGTCCCAGAGTGGGAACCACGTGCGACTGGGCAATTATATAAGTTGTAAGAGCTGAAACCATACGTAGCCCACGATCCCGGCCTTCTGAGATTCCAGGACAGTAAACTGTCTCAGAAAAGCTCCGGGCCCGTCCTCCCATGGGGAATCCCCCAGGACATAACCCGGCCATCGTCTCAGGGGATGGCACAGACATCCGTAGAGCCGAGAAGGGGAGGGAGCGTCATGGCAGAACTCTCCCAGAACTTTCTGTCACACCTAACAGCGTCCAGGATCGACGAGGTGGAGTGAGCCTCTCTCTTAGCAGAGGTCGATGCTCCCATCCCAGGGCAGACCCAGTGATTCCTGAGAGGATTAGGGGAAGGTGAGGGGCAGTGAAGCGACATTTCAATATAAAACCAGGATATAAAAGAAATTTTCCTGTTCTTTCTTAATAATAATAATTATGGATTTTATTAAGTGCCTACCATGTGCCAACACCATACTTAGTGCTAGAGTAGGTATGATATAATCAGATCGGAAACTGTCCCTGTCCTGCATGGGACTCACCGTCTTAAATCCCATTTTACAGGTGAGGAAACCGAGGACCAGAAAAGCTAAGTGACTTGCCCGAGGTCGCCCAGATCGTCAGTGGCAAAGTCGGTATTAAGACCAAGATCCCCTAGACTCCCAGTACCATCCTCTTTCCACTTGGCCGTGCAGCTACTCCAATTACATAGAATTATGTGACCACAATCCTTGCTGATGTTTGCAAATGGAATAGATTTCTAGGAGTCAGAAATGCTTTCAGTGCTGTTCTGAACCACTGCCGGTTGATTGGAGGAGATGAAAAACTGATTAGTGTTTAGTAGAGTATGTGGAACATAGTGAGCATGAAAAATTACCATATAACCCCCGAGATTCCCTCCAACCCAAAGATTTTCTCCTCTCCTGTGTATTTTTCTCTGGAATATTATTCTCATCCGTATCTTTTTCAAATGTCCTTAGACAGTCAACGTCAGTTCCCAGAAAATGACCAATGTCACCGTGAAGACAGAATTCCTCCTGCTGGGATTCTCGAAGTTCTGGGAGCTGCAGCTCCTTCAGGCCGGTCTGTTCCTTCGGGTCTACCTGGCGGCTCTAAGGGGGAATCTCCTCATCGTCGCCATTACCACCCTCGACTGGTGCCTCCACACCCCCATGTACTTCTTCCTCAGGAACCTGTATGTCCTCGACCTCTGCTAAATGTACGTCACAGTCCCCAAATCCATCCACAAATCCCTGAGGAACAAGACATCCAACTCCGTAGAGGGCTGTGTCTTCCAGGTCTTCTCTGTGGTTTGAATTGCCTGCTCAGAGCTGTTCATCTTCACGGTGTTGTCCTACAACCGTTACGCTGCCATCTGCCTCTCCCTGAGCTACGTGGTTCTCATGGCTCAAGGGGCCTGTGGGAAGATGGCCACCACCTTCTGGCGCAGCAGGGGGCTATTTACAGCAATGAGTTCAGCCGGAAGGTTCTCCCTGTCCTTCCGCGGGCCCAATACCGTCCCCTAGTTGTTTTGTGACGTCCCTGCTCTTCTGAAGATCACCTGCTCCGAGATGCACATCGCCATCGACGCGACTGCAATTTTGGGGCAGCCTTAGCTGTCATCCGCTTCATTTCCTTCGTCGTCTCGTACACGCGCGTCTTCTGGCCTGTGCTGAGGATATCGGTCACCGAGGGCCGGGCCAAAGCCTTTCCTACCTGCCTGCCCCACCTCATCGTCGTCACTGCTTTCCTCTCTGCGGGTGCATTTGTCTACATCAAACCGCCCTCCGACTCCTCCTTGATCGTAGACCTGCTGGTGTCAGTGTTCTACGCAACAATACCCCCTGCTCAGAACCCCCTTATCTACAGCCTGAGGAACTGGGACATGAAGGCCACCATGGGCAGGATCCTAAAAGGCTCACTCACCCAGCCTCTGTTCTGGGACAAAACGTCTCCTTCCTTGTGCAAATAATCTCACACCACCAATTAACCAAGGAATTGTTCTTGGACCTAGCCAGATACTTAGCTGTCCTACTGAGTTCACAGAAAACGCCGGATGTTGATGAATTGTCAAGGTCTGGGAGGGAGGCTGCTACGACTGAATTAGGACGGGCAGTCCAGTTTTGGAGAGGAATCATGGCCTAAAGGAAGGGGAGTCCCTGTAGACTGTAAACTCATTGTGGGCAGGGAATATGTTTAAGAACTCTGGTTAACTGAACTCTCCTAAGTGCTTAGTACAGTAAATCCGGTTTGGGGGTGTTTCTAATCCCTACTCAGGCACATGTCTTCTTTGTGACCTGGGACGAGCTACTAAACTCTCTCTGCCTCAGTTACATCTGTAAAATGGGGATAATGACTGTGAATCCCAAATGGGCTTACCTGAATACCTGGTATCTATCCCACTGTGATTAGAACAGTGCTTGGCACATAGCAAATGCTTAACAAATACCATCATTTCTTTTTAAAGCTTTATAATGGCTTAAAGGAATGGGAATCGCTCTAGACTGTAAGCTCATTGTGAGCAGGGAACATGTCTACCAACTCTGTTATATTGAACGTTTCCAAGTGCTTAGTACAGTGCTGGGCCCAGAGTAAGTGTTTAATAAATACGATTGATTGATTGAGACTTGAATTCTGATGCTAGCTCTGCTACTGGCCTGCTGTGTGAACTTGGGGCAGTGACGTAATATCCCTAGGCTCTCTCTTCCTCTTACACCTTGAGCCCTTTTGGGACAGGAATTCTGCTTGTACTGATTCTTTTGTCTCTACTCCAGCAAGTCGAACAATTTAGGCACATAATCTCTTAATACATACAATAATGATATAATTATTAGCAATGACTATGAAAATATAATGCTATGTATGCTCCCTAGCATGACTCTGGGTGTGGGTATGAAAGTTGGAAAATGTGTAGAGGTATGGGAGAAGGGAAGAAAGGATGACTGTAGCTCCATCTGTCGTCAAATCCAATGCTTGGCACAGGGTTAAGCGCTTATTCACCTTATCCTGAATGCAAAGTACTGTAGTAAGCTCTCAGGAGAGGTGAAAAGAGATAAAAGTGCATTGTTCCTGCTCTCCAGGAGATTATGATCTAATGGGGGAGATAGACACAGACTAACTTACGTAGAGGAGGAAAGAGAGAAGGGAAACATGAGAAAGTGGATGAACGCTAGATTCAAGCGTACAGTTCATATAGTCAGTATGAACAGCGCTTCAATAGATTTGCAATCAGGACAAATCGGAAGAAGCAGCGTAGCCTAATGGATACAGCACGGGCCTGAGATTCAAATGCACTTGGGTTCTGATCCCAGTTCCACCACATGCCTGCTTTGTGACCTTGGGCAGGGTCTCTTAACTTATCCGTACTACAGATCCTTTATCTGTAAAACGGGGTTTGAGATGTAAGCTCAACAGGGAGCGTAGACTCTGTCCAATCTGATTAGCTTGTATCTACTCCAGCACCTAGTATAGTGCCTGATACACAGTAAGCGCTTCACAAAAAAACATAAGAAAAAGTTACAATTGGCTGATTGACAGATTGAGTGTCTCAGGTTTTGAATTACACAAAGGTGATACCAATCACAATGGCTAAAGACTGTGGTTGACAACAGGAATTGTTGGGACGCTGGGATGTGGATGCTACTGTTTCCACAGGAACCCCAAGGGCCGGCACCATCGCTGATGCTGCAGGGAGCGGGCACTTGCCTCCCAGGAGCCTCAGGAACCACGTGACCAGAGGGTGCTTGGCTTGTCCAGGCCACGAGGTCCTTCGGCAGGGCCCTGAGCCATCCTCCAGGGATCCTCCTAGGAGCAGCTCCAGCTACAGGGACGGGGCCCTGTCTGGAGAGCTTTGCAGGGTCTGAAGGACAGCAGAGAGGGATCGAGGGCTCCTGACTGTTCCTTCATGGCTGACTGAGTGAAGGAGTCTGAGGAGATAGAGGGGAACAACCCATCCCTGCAGAGGTCAACGACCCCCAGCCCCACGCTGTCCCAGTGAGAGTGACCGGGGGTGAGCGGGATGGAGGGGCGGGGGGGACGAGGATGAGGATGGAAGAGATGGAGTCAGTCTGGGGCCCAATTTGGGTTTGGAACAAGCCCGCGGCCACTAGCAGGAGAGATGAACTTGTAGGAGGAGTGATGTTTTCCAGTTTAGAAACCACCAACATCACACACATCTCCTCCTTCCTCCTCAAACCTTCCTACCATGCCAAACACCCACCTGGCTACAGATTTATTGATCTATCAATGATATCTGTTGAGCACTTACAGCATACAGGCACTGTAGTAAGCACTTAGCAGATGAGGAAACTGGAGCGCAGAAAGATTAAGCGGCTTTCCCGAGACCACACAGCAGGCCAGTGGTGGAGATGGGAGGTCTTCTGTACTAAGCACCTGGGAGAGTATAATATGATAGACACGGTCCCTCCCAAAGCGAAATTACAGTTTAGACGGGAGACAGACATTAATATCAATAAATATATTACAGAAATGTAAATATGTGTTCTGGGACTGGGCGGGTGAAAACGGAAGCAAATCAGGGTGACGCAGAAAGGGATGGGAGAAGAGGAAATGAGGGCTTATCTGGGGAAGGCCTCTTGGAGGAGGTGTGCCTTACATGTAGCAGTGCATTCTATGTGGAGTTGAAGATATGCAGTGCGGGTGAGAATTGAATACCTCAGTGAAAAAGCAACTGGCTAGGTTGTCATGTCTGTGAGATTGTGTTTTAGGGAAGAATTCTATGGAATAGGATCATAATAATAACATGAAAAATAATGGTATTTCTTAAGCGCTTACAATGTGCCAAGTAATGTTCTATGTGCTGGGGTAGATACAGGGTAATCATGTTGTCCCATGTGGGGCTCGCAGTCTTCATCCCAATTTTACAGATGAGGTAACTGAGGCACAGAGAAGTGAAGTGGCTTACCCATGGCCAAACAGCAGACCAGTGGCGGAGGCGGGATTAGAACCCACGTCCTCTGACTCCCAAGCCCGTGTTCTTGCCACTAAACCGTGGTCTCCCGACAGCTGATTGGATGTGCATGTCTGCCTCCAGCCTTGGCCATGAATGTCAGGTGCAAATAACCCAGAGACAGAGCTGGAAGTCTGTACCTAACTGCCCTTGGATATCCTTAAACCCACCAAAATTCTCACGGCAACGAAGAAATTAATGCTGTGTGACCTTGGACTAGTCACTTCACTTCTCTGTGCCTAAATTAACTCATCTGTAAAATGGGGATTTAGAGTGTGAACTCTTAGTGATAGAGACTGTGTCTAACCAGATTCACTTGTATCTATCCCAGAGCTTAGAACACTGCTTGGCACATAGTAAGAGCTAAACAAGGACCATAATAATAATGATAATGATAATGATAATAATGATAATACTACTAATAATAACAACAATAAATGGATGCAGGAGGTGCAGAGTGGCTGGGGCAGCACAGTGAATGGAGCTGTGGGTAGGAGGGTGGGGACTAGTGAGGGAGGTGGCAGTTGACAGAAAGAGCGTAGTCTTAGAGAGGGCAAGGGGGGTAGCGACTGGGATCAGGAGTGGGAGGGTTAAAGTGAGGTCTGGAGGAGGGAGAATTGGTACATCCAAACCATTTTAAATGGCCGCTCCACAGCCAGGAAACGGATGAAGCCGGTGGGTCACTGAAAAAACAACAAGAAGATGGACAACTCATTGTCTCTCTACAGTACTTCTGGAGGTTCTCCCCGTGCGACGCACGCCAGTGTTTCGGGCTACATGGACCCCAGTGGGGTAGTCACGTGGAGCAGGGCCGCAACTCCATCCAAGACCCCCAAGATCCCCAGCGGTGCCGGACCCCCGTGGAACAAGGCCCGAACAGGACATAATGAAGTCCCTCAGCCCAACATGTGACCCGTCCCCCGGCGGGAGACCCGCAGGAGCGGTAGAGAGCTTTTCTAGAAAGGCCCGGCTTCACCGAGAACCCGGTATGCCCCAAGCAGGAAGCAAGAACAGCCAGGACCCCGCACACCTCCCGAAGACCATCATGTGGCCTATTTCTGGGAGCTGAGGGGACGGGGGTTGGTTGATGGACAACAGAGACCAGAGTCCGCTCGCTCCAGTCTGACCAGTAAGTCTGGTCCGGGGAGAACATGGATGGGTTGGGGTCTCACAGGGGAGACGGCGGCAGAGAGCACCGTTCTAAGTACTCGGGAGACTAATTATATGATTGGCAGGCATATTCCCTGCTCGTAAGGAGCTTACAGTCTTGAAGGGGAGACAAACTTTAATAGAAATGCATATATGCATATGTATATATACATGTACACATATGTATATATGTACATATGCATATATATAATATATGTATAATATATGTATCATTTTATTATTATATTATATATGTATATATATATTATACGCATATTATACATATATTCTTGGTCGCCTTCTGTTCTCGATCTACACACACTCCCTTGGTGACCTCATTCTCTCCAACGGTTTCAACTCTCATCTCTACGCTGATGACACCCAAATCTACATCTCTGCCCCTGCTCTCTCTCCCTCCCTCCAGGCCCACATCTCTTCCTGGCTTCAGGACATCTCCATCTGGATGTCTGCCCGCCATCTAAACCTCAACATGTCTAACACTGAACTCCTTGTCTTCCCTCCCAAACCCTGCCCTCTCCGTGACTTTCCCATCACTGTTGACGGCACTACCATCCTTCCCGTCTCACAAGCCCGCAACCTTGGTGTCATCCTCGACTCCCCTCTATCCTCGACTCCCCTCTCTCGTTCACCCCTCACATCCAAGCCGTCACCAAAACTTGCCGGTCTCAGCTCCGCAACATTGCCAAGATCCGCCCTTTCCTCTACATCCAAACCGCTACCCTGCTCGTTCAAGCTCTCATCCTATCCCGTCTGGACTACTGTATCAGCCTCCTCTCCGATTTCCCATCCTCCTCTCTCTCCCCACTTCAATCCGTACTTCACGCCGCTGCCCGGATTGTCTTTGTCCAGAAATGCTCCGGACATGTTACTCCCCTCCTTAAAAATCTCCAGTGGCTACCAATCAACCTACGCATCAGGCAGAAACTCTTCACCCTCGGCTTCAAGGCTCTCCATCACCTCACCCCCTCCTACCTCACCTTCCTTCTCTCCTTCTACAGCCCAGGATACACCCTCTGCTCCTCTGCCGCTAATCTCCTCACCGTGCCTCGTTGTCGTCTGTCCTGCCATCGACCCCCGGTCCACGTTATCACCCTGGCCTGGAATGCCCTCCCTCTGCCCATCCGCCAAGCTAGCTCTCTTCCTCCCTTCAAGGCCCTACTTGGAGCTCACCTCCTCCAGGAGGCCTTCCCAGACTGAGACCCCTCCTTCCTCTCCTGTTGCCGTCTGCGTCCACGCGTCCGTCGCAGTGGGGAGACGGGCACACGCAATGGAAGAACACAGGCCAGGCGAGTCTCAAGGTGGACAAGGAGACTGTTTATTCAGCACACTGTGGAGGATTTTATACAGTGAGGAGCCTCAAGGGAGTTAGGTGACAGGCGGATGACTGCAAGCTTATCAGCAAGGCTGAGATTATCAGCAAGGCTGAGTTTATCAGCAAGACTGAGCTCATCAGCAAGGCTGAGCTCACGCTTAGATAGGCAATTCCTAAGGCAATTCTCAGAACAGCGCCAAGTTATTTATCTAGCAGCCTGACTTCCTTCATTGTTCCTTGTAGGTCTTCCTGTGAGTACGGAAGGCCGGGGGGCCTGGCTTACTACTTAGGCCCAGATGTTAGGTCTGCCGCAAGTCCCCCTTTTTGTTTTTGAAACAATTGCAAAGCATGGAGTTGAGTAAGAAGCGGGCGAAGGATGACAGACAGCCATCGGGCAACGCAGGGCAGGCAAAACAGGGCCAAGATCAACAAAATAATATATGGGAGACTATGAAGCAACATTGAGAGCCAATTTACAGAATTAACCGTCTCAAAGGCAGAAATGATCGGTGAAGCAATATCGGCAGGAATGGCCAAGGGAGGGGTATGTTGCATAGCATCGGAGAGTGAGGCAAGGTGTGACAAATCAAGGGAGACATTCGAAGAATGCCAGGCTCCTTGGAGCCGATTTAGGATCACGGGCCACAAAAACCCGGGAAACGTGGCATTATAATAATATGGGGTCACACAGATATGAGGGTAACGACAATCACAACGTTGAAAAGAAAGTTGAGTGTGCAGAGCATCAACCTTATTTCCTAATTGTATAAGAGAATGCTGTAGAAGGGAGAGGCGAGCGGTAAAGTCTTCGTCTAATCGTAACTGTGTTGGCAGAGCATCAGAAACATTTCTTGCAAGGGAATTAACAAAGGAGGCCTGTGTTATTTCAGTATGCAGGGTAATAGAGGATAAGGTGGTAGCAATAATAAGGGATGCCGAAGCGATAAACCCATTAATTAACAATCCAAACAAACCGACGATGTCGCCGTTTTGGAATACGAAAATGATCAGCTAGCATCTGAAGGGCAGAATCTGTAGGGGACTCAGCCCAAGGGTGCGATAATGAGGTGGGAAGTATAGCATGACGAGGTTGTTCTACTATAAGAATAGTAGCAGTGGCATCATAGGCGGATATACATTGGATAAGTCTACAATTATCACATGTAATATTCCAGATGGAAGGGAAGGGGATAAGGGATGGGTAAGCCGACATGGATGGCTTGTGGTGCCAATATACACGCTCTTATCTGCCGTTCTTCCGTAAGGACTGGGATAGAATCGAAAGGGACCTATAATCGAGCAAAAGCAAGCATGATTGGACCCAAAGCAGCAAAAGCCCGCCAAAGGTGGGGGTACAAAAAGGAGGAAGTTCCTGCAGTAGTGGAACCTAAAGCTTGGAAAGCATCTGTGGGCAGAGACCCAAGATAACCATGCAAACGGGATGAATAAGTAAGGTTATCATGTCCGCCCCAATTCAATAGCGTGGCTGGGAATACGTGGGAGGATAAATGAATAACCGTGGGAAAACGTTGTCGACACGTTTGCCAAATAGGCAAAACCAACTCTGAAGGCGGCCAAGACGAGCTGGCAAACACAAAAGAAGGAAGTTTGGGTACGGGGGGTGAGGTTCCCAGATGATGGGATACAGCAGTCAAACGGGTAACCCCACAGTACACCGAACGGGGCTGGGGTTCACGCAATTCTCTTTCCTGAGCCCAAGTGATTAGGGGGAGTAGAGACAGACACGGACTTGGGGTTGTGGGTGCAGAAAAACATATAGGAGTACGAGTTGCAAGGAGGGAGACATTGACAAGTGCCTCTTCTCCTGGTCCTTCCCATGGAATCGCATCCCCCCCTACAAGATCAGAAGCACTAGTGAGAATATCTCCCACCGGGTCCTGCCACGTAACGGGCCGCACCCACGGAGGGTATGGAACAAAGGTCCAATAGTCCTCAGTAATCACAACAGTGGAGGAGGCGAGAATCAGGAAAGCGATCATCATTTTTAGGAACTTTGCTGCTGATCCTCCAGAGGAAGGGTCGCGGAGTCTGTATCCTGGTTCTCTGTCAGCTCTTGAAGTATGCAGGGTGAGGGAGGGCGTGCTGTAGAAAGGACGCGACGAATGTTCCTTGTAGGTATCCAGATCGGGCGGTCCTTTTTTTCTTTTTCTGTTTCTGGTATTTTTTTTTTTCGTGGAGGCAAATCTTTAATGCGAGCCCTCCAGGCTCGCATCTCCTCCTGCCTTCAGGACATCTCCATCTGGATGTCCGCCCGCCACCTAAAGCTCAACATGTCAAAGACTGAGCTCCTTGTCTTCCCTCCCAAACCTTGTCCTCTCCCTGACTTTCCCATCTCTGTTGACGGCACTACCATCCTTCCCGTCTCACAAGCCCGCAACCTTGGTGTCATCCTCGACTCCACTCTCTCATTTACCCCTCACATCCAAGCCGTCACCAAAACCTGCCGGTCTCAGCTCCGCAACATTGCCAAGATCCGCCCTTTCCTCTCCATCCAAACCGCTACCCTGCTCATTCAAGCTCTCATCCTATCCCGTCTGGACTACTGCACTAGCCTTCTCTCTGATCTCCCATCCTCGTGTCTCTCTCCACTTCAATCCATACTTCATGCTGCTGCCCGGATTATCTTTGTCCAGAAACGCTCTGGACATATTACTCCCCTCCTCAAAAACCTCCAATGGCTACCGATCAATCTGCGCATCAAGCAGAAACTCCTCACCCTGGGCTTCAAGGCTGTCCAGCACCTCGCCCCCTCCTACCTCACCTCCCTTCTCTCCTTCTACTGCCCAGCCCGCACCCTCTGCTCCTCCACCACTAATCTCCTCACTGTACCTCGCTCTCGCCTGTCCCGCCATCGACCCCCGGCCCACGTCATCCCCCGGGCCTGGAATGCCCTCCCTCTGCCCATCCGCCAAGCTAGCTCTCTTCCTCCCTTCAAGGCCCTGCTGAGAGCTCACCTCCTCCAGGAGGCCTTCCCAGACTGAGCCCCTTCTTTCCTCTCCCCCTCGTCCCCCTCTCCATCCCCCCGTCTTACCTCCTTCCCTTCCCCACAGCACCTGTATATATGGATATATGGTTGTACATATTTATTACTCTATTTATTTATTTATTTATTTATTTATTTTACTTGTACATTCCTATCCTACTTATTTTATTTTGTTGGTATGTTTGGTTCTGTTCTCTGTCTCCCCCTTTTAGACTGTGAGCCCACTGTTGGGTAGGGACTGTCTCTATGTGATGTCAATTTGTACTTCCCAAGCGCTTAGTACAGTGCTCTGCACATAGTAAGCGCTCAATAAATACGATTGATTGATTGATTTAATACGTTCCTTATGGAGAACGCAGAGATAGGAAAAGACTGGGGTCCTTCTTCTCGTAATCTGGAACTCATCTGCCTTCCCATTATTTCCCATCGTTCTAAATCCACTATTCCTTCCTTTGGAAACCAAGGGCAGCATTTTTCCACGCATTCCAAGAATTGTTCAATCTGGGCAGTAGTTATAATTAGCCCACGCTCCTTCACTACATCTTTTAACAACTGAATATAGTGATCCCGGGAGCGGAATTGAATCTGTCCCATTTTCTTCCCTATAGTAAGCTTGGTGTTTGAAAACGAAAGTAAACTTAAATGCCCTCACCTTTTCCATTCTTTGGTGAGTCACTGCGCAGTGATGAGTCGTTCCATGAGGGTTGCGGTGCTGAGTCTGAGGGTCCAGGGTTCAGGTCCCTGTTCGGACTCCATTTGTTGCCGTCTGCCTCCACGCGTCCGGCGCAGTGGGGAGACGGGCACGCGCAATGGAAGAACACAGGCTAGGCGATTCTCAAGGTGGACAAGGAGACTGTTTATTCAGCACACTGTGGAGGATTTTATATAGTGAGGAGCCTCAAGGGAGTTAGGTGACAGGCGGATGACTGCAAGCCTATCAGCAAGGCTGAGCTTATCAGCAAGACTGAGCTCATCAGCAAGGCTGAGGTTATCAGCAAGGCTGAGCTCAAGCTTAGATCGGCACGTTCCTAAGGCAATTCTCAGAAGAGCGCCAAGTTGTTTATCTAGCAGCCTGACTTCCTTCATTGTTCCTTGTAGGTCTTCCTGTGAGCACGGAAGGCCGGGGGGCCTGGCTTACTACTTAGGCCCAGATGTTAGGTCTGCCACAATCTCCCCCTTCACCCCCTCTCATTCACCCTCGCCTTACCTCCTTCCCTTCCCCACAGCACCTGTATATATGTATATATGTTTGTACGTATTTATTACTCTATTTATTTATTTATTTATTTTACTTTTACATATCTATTCTATTTATTTTATTTTGTTAATACGTTTGGTTTTGTTCTCTGTCTCCCCTTTCTAGACTGTTAGCCCACTGTTGGGTAGAGACTGTCTCTATATGTCGCCAACTTCTACTTCCCAAGCGCTTGGTACAGTGCTCTGCACACAGTAAGCGCTCAATAAATGCGATTGATTGATTGATATATTATGGATCTATACATATGTGACATGGAATCGAGAGAGCGATGAAGAAATGGGGCAAATTCAAGTGAAGGGTGATACAGAAAGGAGTGGGAAAAGAGGAAATATGGACTTAGTCGGGGAAGGCCTCTTGGAGGAGATGTGATTTTAATAAGACTTTGAAGGTGGGGAGAGTGAATGTCTGTCGGATATGAAGAGGGAGGACATTCCAGGCAAGAGACAGGACGTGGACGAGAGGTGGTTGGCAGAAGAGAGGAAATGGAAGTACGATGAATAGATTAGAATTAGAGGAGCGAAGTGTGCAGGCTGGCTTGTAGTAGGAGAGTAGTGAGGTAAAATAGGAGGGAGCGAGATGACTGTGAGCTTTAACGATGATGGTGAGGAAGTTCTGTATGACGCAGAGGTGGACGGACAACTACTGCAGGTTCCAGAGGAGTGGGGAACCATGGTCAGAGCTGGTAATGTCTGCGTCTCAGAAGTGTTTACTAAGCACCTGCTATCTGAAGAGCACTGTACTCAGTTCTGAGGAAGAGAACAATTTATTAGACACGGTCCATTGAGAGGGCAGTCACTGACAACTAGATCATCATCATCAATCATATTTATTGAGCGCTTACTGTGTGCAGAGTACTGTACTAAGCGCTTGGGAAGTACAAGTTGGCAACATATAGAGACAGTCCCTAGCCAATAGTGGGCTCACAGTCTGAAAGGGGGAGACAGAGAACAAAACCAAACATACTAACAAAATAAAATAAATAGAATAGCTGTGTATAAGTAAAATAAATAGATAAATAAATAGAGCAATAAATATGTACAAACATATATACATATATACAGGTGCTGTGGGGAAGGGAAGGAGGTAAGATGGGGGGACGGAGAGGGGGACGAGGGGGAGAGGAAGGAAGGGGCTCAGTCTGGGAAGGCCTCCTGGAGGAGGTGAGCTCTCAGTAGGGCCTTGAAGGGGGGAGGGTCATGTGAGCTTAACTAGATGAGGGTTAAGCTCACATGGAAGATAAAAGGCTCTCTTACACGAGATTTGCCATGAAGCAGGAGGCTACATCTGGTGAGAAATCATTTCTTTGGTTGCGTTCAGCAGAGAGCTGTGCACATAGTAAGTGCTCAACATATTTGATCGATTGATTGATTTGGGTTCCCTTCTGCCTGAACGATGAAGCTCGTCTAAAACCAACCTACTCACTGTATTTTGGTCTCATCTATCCAGCTACTGAACACCAGCCCATACCCTTTCCCTGTCCTGTAACTCCCTCCCTCTTCATACAATAATAATAAATAATAATAATAATGATTGCATTTGATATCACGTTTCTAAGCGCTAGGGTAGATGCAAAGTTATCAGGTCGAATACAGTCCCTATTCCACATGGGGCTCATGGGCTTAATCCCCATTTTACAGATGAGGGAACTGAGGCACAGGGAAGTGAAGCGACTTGCACAAGGTCAAACAGCAGGCAACAGTCAGAGCCAGGACTGGAACCCAGGTCCTTCTGACTCTCAGGCCATTTCTCTTTCCACTAGGCCTCGCTGTGCTCTCTGACAAACCATCACTCTTTCCAATTTCAGAGACTTCTTAAAATTACATCTCCTCCAAGAGGCCTTCCCTGACTGAGCCCTAATTTTCCCTACTTCCTCTCCCTTCTGCCTTTCCCTTGCACTTGGGTATGCAGTTTTTATTCTCCCCACTCTCTTCCCCAAAGCACTTATGTACATACTTTAAATTTATTTCAATGTATGTAAACTCCTCGTCTAAAGCAAATATGTCTGCCAATTTTGCTATATTGCACTCTCCCAATTGCTTAGTATAGTACTCTGCACAACGTAGGTGCTCAATAAAAACACTGATGGATTGATCTGACTGTCATTGTCTGCTGAGGCTCTGAAATAGCTTCCTCCTTTTTGTTTTTGTAGGTGGTCTTCAATCCTTGGGAAATGGTCAACCTCATGGCGGTGAGGAGATTCCTGCTCCTGGTATTCTCAGAGGTCCGGGAGCTGCAGCTTGTCCACGCTGCATTGTTCCTCCTGGTCTACCTGGCGGCACTGACGGGGAATCTCCTCATCATCGCCGTCACCACCTTCGACAGGGGCCTCCACACCCCCATGTACTTCGTCCTGAGGAACCTGTCCGTCCTTGACCTCTTCTACATCTCCGTCACCGTCCCCAAATCCTTCCTTAAATCCCTGATCGACCATAGAGAAATCTCCTTCATAGGATGTTTTCCAGGTCTTCTTCGTGATTCTTTTTGCAGGCACAGAGTTCTCCATGTTCACGGTGATGTCCTACGACCGATACATGGCCATTTGCAGTGCTCTATATTACGAGGTCATTATGAACCACAGGACCTGCCTTGAGATGGCAGTCGGGTCCTGGCTTACTGGGCGAATGTTAGGAGTCGTCGTTTCAGCTGCGACGTTTTCCCTGGCTTTCTGCAGATCCCATGTGATCACACAGTTTTTCTGTGACGTCCCGCCGGTAATAAAACTCTCCTGCTCTATAACGTATGCTGCCTTCAAGGTGGTTCTAGCCACTGGTGCCTATTTAAGTGTTTTTCTGCTTCGTCTCCATCGTGGTCTCGTACGCGCGCATTTTCTGGGCCGTGCTGAGGATGCCGGCCTCCGAGGGCCTTCTCCACCTGCCTGCTCCACATCGTCGTCATCACCGTTTTTTTTCTTCACGGCCGCCTTCTCCCACTTAAAAACGACTTCCAGCTCCTCCTTTCAGCTGGACCTGTAGGTGTCCGTGTTGCCGTGTACCGTGGTGCCCTAGACCCTGAACCCCCTCATGTACAGCATGAGGAATAGCGGTGAAGATGGCGATGGGGAGAGTCCTGGTTGGGAGTCTTTTCAACGGAGATAGAAAATTTCACTTCAGGCTCTGACTCTGTTATTTCTCTCCCCAAGGACTGACTCTAGACAGACTTGGGCAGCCTGCAACGATCTGTGGTATTTGTTATTAGAGACTTTTCCTGGATGCACGCTGCCTATTATCAATGTCTTTGAATAGTTAGGTAGAAGAGTTTTTACTAGCTGTTCTTGTGTGGTATTTAAATCTAGCTCCCGTATCTGGGGATGGATGTCTGCACTTCGATTCACCCCCTTTATTCACCATCAGCAGAGGGAAGTGCACGGGCCTGAGAGTCAGAAAGACCTGGGTTCTAATCCTCGCTCTGCCCCTTGTCTGCTGTGTGGCCTTGGGCAAGTCATGTCACTTTTCTGGGCCTCAGTTCACCTGTAAAATGAGGTATTCTGTGGGCCCCTTGTGGGACATGGACTGTGTCCAACCTGATTACCTTGTATCTACGCCAGTGGTTAATACAGTGCCTGGTACATGGTAAGTGTTTAACAAACAATTTCATAAAATGGAAGAGGTAGCTGCAGAAGGGTGTTTTAGGCTTACTTCTGATCCTCATATCTGGCCCAAAAGCCAGGGGCAGGGGTACAGGTTGAATTTTTCCAATCACTAATGCTCTCAGATGTCACTCAATAAACACCATTATTATTTATCTTCCTAATTTTACTGTTGTTACTATTATTATTTATTGCACAATACACTTCAATATTTAAGTATTACTTCAATAAATCAGTCAATCAAATTGAAGTACAACAGGAGTCCAAGACACATTCTTTGCAAACAAGGAGATTACATTGTTCAAAAATGTTACAGGTGCTTGTGACATACACCCATTCAGTGGCAGGACTGGAATACGATCTTGGTGTCCTTTTCTTTTTTTTTTTTACCAAGTCGATCTGTATATTGCATTTAACCATGACTAACCAAATGGGCTAGGGTGCCTATTCCCCCTACCACGAAATAGCTCCAATCCCAGAGTTGAAACATAAAGCTATTGTTCATCATGGAAAAAGAATGACAAGTCCGTTGAGGTTTTTCTAGGGTGGAGTACCAGAGTGGGAACCACGTGGGACTGGGCAGTCATTTAGGTTGTGGGGCCCGGGACCACTAAGAGCCCACGATCCCGGCCTTCCAAGATTCCCGGATGGTCAGCCGTCTCAGCGGAGCCCCGGGCCCGTCGTCCCACGGGGAAATAACCCGGCCATCTTCTGAGGGGACGGCGCAGGCATCTGGAGAGCTGATAGGGAGAGGGAGGATTCTGACAGCTACCACCCCCTACCCAGTGCTTCTTGTCACCCCCACCAGCAACCAGGACCGATAAGATGAAGTGAGCCTCCCTCTAAGCAGAGGTCGGTGCACCCCAGCGCAGAACAGGCCATGTGACTCTGGAGAGGAACAGGGAAAGGTGTAGGGCAGGGAAGGGAAATTTCAATGTAAGCCCAGAATAGGAGGATAAAAGTTAGAATTTCTATTATTCTTTCATGTTACTTCCCTGAGGAGAGATGACGATTCCAGCTAGTACCCTCTTTAGGGCCAGGTGAGAGGGCGTGGATCCTTGTGAGTGAAGGGAACAGCCACCAATGAGTTGTCAGTGGAAAGAGCCAGGTTCTGGGAATCAGAATACCCCCATCTCCTCCACTGCCCTTCTGTGTGATCTCGGAAAAACCACTTAATATCTCTGTGCTCCAGTTTCCTCAACTGCAAAGTGCTTAATACAGTGCCTAGTATCCGGTAAATGCTCACCAGATATCGTTGATTGATCAATCGATCTGTAGCTTTCATTCAAGCATCGTAGCTTTCAGCAAGCATCATGGCCTAGTGCATAGAGCACGAACCTGGAAGTCAGCAGGACTTGGCTTCTAATTTCGGCTCTGCCATGTGTCTGCTGTGTGACTTGGGCAGGTCACTTCACCTCTCTGAACCTCAGTTACCTTATTTGCAATATGGGGACTAAGAGTGTGAGCTCCATGTGGGACAGGGACTGTGTCCAACCTGATTGATTTGCATATACCGCAGAGCTTAGATCAGTTCTTGGTCCACAGTAATACTATTGTTATTATTATTCCCAGTGTCATAACTCATAAGTTTCCTGGAATCTTGGTTTCCTTCATACACTGTGGGGAGAGATCCAATAGTCCATCATATTGTAAAATCCTCGAGGGCAAGGATTCCATTTTTGCTCTCCGTCTCTCTTGGACTGTTAGCCTCAGGCATACCAGAGACTGTGCCCAACGTACCTATCCCAGTGCTTTGCATACAATAGGAGCAAAATGGGTATTCAACATCCGTTCTCCCTCATATTCATTCATTCATTCAATCGCATTTATTGAGCGCTTAGTATGTGCAGAGCAATGTACTAAGTGCTTGGGAAGTACGAATAGGCAACACATAGAGACAGTCCCTACCCAACAACGGGCTCACAGTCTAGAATGGGGAGACAGATAACAAAACAAACAGAAACGCTCTGGGCATGTCACTCCCCTCTTGGAAAACTCTCCAGTGGTTGCCTGTCAACCTACGAATCAAGCAAAAACTCCTAACTCTCGGCTTCAAGGCTCTCCATCACCTCGCCCGCTCCTACCTCACCTCCCTTCTCTCCTTCTCCCACACCCTAAACTCCTCAGCTGCTAACCTCCTCAGTGTGCCTCGTTCTCGCCTGTCCCGCTGTTGACCCCCGGTCCAAGTCCTTCCCATGGCCCGGAATGCCCTCCATCCGCACATACGCAAAGCTAGCTCTCTTCCTCCCTTCAAAGCCCTACTGAGGGCTCACCTCCTCCAGGGGTTGTCCCAGAGTGAGCCCCCTTTTTCCTCTCCTTCTCACCATCCGCCCCCCCCCGCCCTACCTCCTTCCCCTCCCCACAGCACTTGTATATATTTGTACAAATTTATTACGCTATTTATTTTACAGGCAACCATTGGAGATTTTTGAGGAGAGCAGTGAAATACCCAGAGCGTTTCTGTACAAGATAATATGGGCTTCAGAGTGAAGTATAGAATGAAGTGGGAAGATACAGGAGGATGGGAGATCAGAGAGGAGGCTGATGCAGTAATCCATGTCAGAATAGGATGACAGATTGAACCAGCAAGTTAACGGTTTGGATGGAGAGGAAAGGGAAATCAGTCAATCAATCAATCAACCAATCGCATTTATTGAGCGCTTACTGTGTGCAGAGCACTGTACTAAGCGCTTGGAAAGTACAGGTTGGCAACATATAGAGACAGTCCCTACCCAACAGTGGGCTCACAGTCTAGAAGGGGGAGACAGAGAACAAAAACAAACATATTAACAAAATAAAATAAATAGAATGGATATGTAAAAGTAAAATAAATAAATAGAGTAATAAATATGTACAAACTTATATACACATATATATATAGGTGCTGTGGGGAAGGGAAGGAGGTAAGACGGGGGGATGGAGAGGGGGACGAGGGAGAGAGGAAGGAGGGGGGTCAGTCTGGGAAGGCCTCCTGGAGGAGGTGAGCTCTCAGTAGGGTCTTGAAGGGAGGAAGAGAGCTAGCTTGGCAGATGGGCAGAGGGAGGGCATTCCAGGCCAGGGGGACGATGTGGGCCGGGGGTCGACAGCGGGACAGGTGAGAACGAGGCACGGTGAGGAGATTAGCGGCAGAGGAGCGGAGGGTGCGGGGTGGGCTGTAGAAGGAGAGAAGGGAGGTGAGGTAGGAGGGGGCGAGGTGATGGAGAACCTTGAAGCCGAGGGTGAGGAGTTTCTGCCTGATGCGCAGATTGATTGGTAGCCACTGGAGATTTTTGAGGAGTGGAGTAACATGCCCAGAGCATTTCTAGACAAAGACAATCCGGACAGCAACATGAAGTATGGATTGAAGTGGGGAGAGACACGAGGATGTGAGATCAGAGAGAAGGCTGATGCAGTAGTCCAGACAGGATAGGATGAGAGCTTGAACGAGCTGGGTAGCGGTTTGGATGGAGAGGAAAGGGCGGATCTTGGCAATGTTGCGGAGCAGAGACCAGCAGGTTTTGGTGACAGCTTGGATGTGAGGGGTGAATGAGAGAGCGGAGTCGAGGATGACACCAAAGTTGCGGGCTTTTGAGACGGGAAGGATGGTAGTGCCGTCAACAGTGATGGGAAAGTCAGGGAGAGGGAAAGATTTGGGAGGGAAGACAAGGAGTTCAGTCTTCGACATGTTGAGCTTTAGGTGGCAGGCAGAAATCCAGATGGAGATGTCCTGAAGGCAGGAGGAGATGCGAGCCTGGAGAGAGGGGGAGAGAGCAGGGGCAGAGATGTAGATCTGGGTGTCATCAGCATAGAGATGATAGTTGAAGCCGTGGGAGCGAATGAGGTCACCAAGGGAGTGAGTGTAGATCGAGAACAGAAGGGGACCAAGAACTGAACCTTGGGGAACCCCCACAGTAAGGGGATGGGAGGGGGAGGAGGAGCCTGCAAAAGAGACTGAGAATGAATGACCGGAGAGGTTATGGGAGAACCAGGAGAGTATGAAGTCTGTGAAGACAAGGTTGGATAGCGTGTTTAGGAGAAGGGGGTGGTCCACAGTGTCGAAGGCAGCTGTGAGGTCGAGGAAGATAAGGATAGAGTAGGAGCCCTTGGATTTGGCAAGCAGGAGGTCATTGGTGACCTTTGAGAGCGCAGTTTCCGTGGAATGTAGGGGAAGGTAGCCAGACTGGAGGAGGTCGAGGACAGAGTTAGTGTTGAGGAATTCGCGGCAGCGCGTGTAGACAACTCGTTCAAGGAGTTTGGAAAGGAATGGTAGGAGGGAGATGGGGCGATAACTAGAAGGTGAAGTGGGGTCAAGAGAGGGTTTTTTTAGGATGGGAAAGACATGGGCATGTTTGAAGGCAGGGGGGAAGGAACCAGTGGAGAGTGAGCGGTTGAGGATGGAAGTTAATGAGGGGAGAAGGGACGGAGCGAGAGATTTCATGAGATGAGAGGGAATGGGGTCAGAGGCACAGGTGCCCGGGGTAGCACTTGAGAGGAGGGAGGAGAGCTCCTCTAAGGATACTGCTGGGAAAGATGGGAGAGTAGAGAGTGTTGAGAGCCGGGGGGTTGGAGAAGTGGGGGGAGTGACTTTTGGGAGGTCGGACCTGATGGATTTAATTTTATTAATGAAGTAGGAGGCCAGATCGTTGGGGGTGAGGGAAGGAAGAACTTCATTAATAAAATTAAATCCATCAGGGCTTAAGTTAAATTAAATTAAATACGATTGATTGATTGATTGATTGATTACCCAGTCCTCAGTCCTCAAAAATCTCCAATGGCTACCAATCAACCTGCGCATCAGGCAGAAACTCCTCACCCTCGGCTTCAAGGTTCTCCATCACCTCGCCCCCTCCTACCTCACCTCCCTTCTCTCTTTCTACAGCCCACCCCGCACCCCCCGCTCCTCTGCCGCTAATCTCCTCACCGTGCCTCGTTCTCACCTGTCCCGCTGTCGACCCCCGGCCCACATCGTCCCCCTGGCCTGGAATGCCCTCCCTCTGCCCATCTGCCAAGCTAGCTCTCTTCCTCCCTTCAAGACCCTACTGAGAGCTCACCTCCTCCAGGAGGCCTTCCCAGACTGACCCCCCTCCTTCCTCTCTCCCTCGTCCCCCTCTCCATCCCCCCGTCTTACCTCCTTCCCTTCCCCACAGCACCTATATATATATGTGTATATAAGTTTGTACATATTTATTACTCTATCTATTTATTTTACTTTTACATATCCATTCTATTTATTTTATTTTGTTAATATGCTTCTTTTTGTTCTCTGTCTCCCCCTTCTAGACTGTGAGCCCACTGTTGGGTAGGGACTGTCTCTATATGTTGCCAACCTGTACTTTCCAAGCGCTTAGTACAGTGCTCTGCACACAGTAAGCGCTCAATAAATGCGATTGGTTGATTGATTGATTGACTGATTTCCCTTTCCTCTCCATCCAAACCGTTAACTTGCTGGTTCAATCTGTCATCCTATTCTGACATGGATTACTGCATCAGCCTCCTCTCTGATCTCCCATCCTCCTGTATCTTCCCACTTCATTCTATACTTCACTCTGAAGCCCGTATTATCTTGTACAGAAACGCTCTGGGTATTTCACTGCCCTCCTCAAAAATCTCCAATGGTTGCCTGTAAAATAAATAGCGTAATAAATTTGTACAAATATATACAAGTGCTGTGGGGAGGGGAAGGAGGTAGGGCGGGGGGGGGGGGCGGATGGTGAGAAGGAGAGGAAAAAGGGGGCTCACTCTGGGACAGCCCCTGGAGGAGGTGAGCCCTCAGTAGGGCTTTGAAGGGAGGAAGAGAGCTAGCTTTGCGTATGTGCGGATGGAGGGCATTCCGGGCCATGGGAAGGGAAGGAAGAGGGGAAGGAATCGGTGACCTGAGAAAGGAGTTGAGTGTACGGAAGAGCTGACGGAGATGAAGGGCATGGGTGTCAATAAGGGAGGAGAAATAGTTTTGTCTGGCAGCGGATAGGGCTGAGTTAAGGCAGGAAAGGATAAACCTGAAGTGAACGAGGTTGGCATGGTGTTTAGACTTTCGCCAGCAGCGTTCGGCAGCTCGAGCATAAGAGCGAAGGCGGCGGACAGTGGCAGTGATCCAGGGCTGTGGGTTAGTGGTACGGGAGCGGCAAAGGGAAAGGGGAACGAGTGAGTCTAGCTGAGTATTAAGGGTAGAGGTGAGAGCAGTAATCTGATCATCAAGACTGGGTAGAGAGGAGAGGGAGGCGAGGTGGGGTGTGAGGTGCTCAGAAAGACGGATGGGGTCAAGAGAGCGGAGATCTCTTTGAGGGAGTAATATGGATTTACAGGGGAAATGAGTGTGAGTGAGGAAGCAGGTGAGAAGAATATGATCAGAGAGAGGGATTTCAGAGTTGGTGAGGGTGGACACAGTGCAGCGGCAGGAGATGATGACGTCGAGGGTATGACCAAGTTGGTGAGTGGGTGAGGTGGGGTGGAGCAAGAGGTTGGCAGCGTCAAGGAGAGACAGAAGGCGGGCGGCAGAGGAGTCATCAGGGATGTCCATGTAGATGTTGAAGTCTCCGAGGATCAGAGTGGGCATGGAAAAGGCGAGAAGGAAGGTGAGGACATTGGCGATGTTGTGGAGTTGAGACCGGCAGGGTTTGGTGACGGATTGGATGTGTGGGGTGAATGAGAGAGCGGAGTCGAAGATGACACCAGGTTTGCGGGTTTGTGAGACAGGAAGGATGGTGGTGCCGTCTACAGTGACGGGAAAGTCAGGGAGAGGACAGCGTTTTGGAGGGAAGATAAGGACTTTAGTCTTGGACATATAGAGTTTTAGATGGTGGGCAGACATCCAGATGAAGATGTACTGAAGGCAGGAGGAGATACGAGCCTGGAGGAACGGAGATAGAGCAAGGGCGAAGATGTAGATTTGGGTGTCATCAGCGTAGAGATGATAGTTGATGCCGTGGGAGCGAATGAGTTTACCAAAGGAGTGAGTGTAGATAGAGAACAAAAGGGGACCAAGAACTGACCCTTGAGGAACCCCTACGGTAAGGGGATGGGAGGGGGAGGAGGAGCCCACAAAGGAGACTGAGAATGCACGGCCGGAGAGATAAGAGGAGAACCAGGAGACGACGAAGTCTGTAGAACCAAGATTGGATAACATGTTGAGGAGAAGGGGGTGGTCCACAGTGTCAAAGGCAGCTGAGAGGTCGAGGAGGATTAGGATAGAGTAGGAAACTGAGACTGAGACTGGGGCCATAAAATTCAATTCAATCGTATTTATTGAGCATTTACTGTATGCAGAGAACTGTACTAAGCGCTTGGTACGTACAAGTCGGCAACATATAGAGACGGTCCCTACCCATCAACGGGCTTTAAAAAAGACTTATCTTGTATGTACCCCAGAACGTAGTATAATGCTTGACACATAGTACACGCTTAACAAATACCATAATTATTGATATTACCATAATTATTGTTAATATTGTTATTATATGATCTATTATATGATCTATGATATTATCTATATCATACATTAATATATCTATTCTACCTACAGTGCTTATAAAATAAGTTAGGTATCTTACTGATTTGCAAATTGTAAAGTAAGGAAAAGGAGCAGGTTTGAGCATAGGGTGAGAGATAGAAATACGTTAAACTGGTCTCTAGACCAATACGTTAAACTGGTCACTAGACTGAGAGCTCACTGTAGGTAGGCTTATTGCTTACTATGGGTAGGGAAAAAACCTACCAATTCTGTTTCATTGTCTTCTCCCAAGCGCTTAGTACAGTGGTCTGCACACAGTAAGCACTCAATAAATACTATCGACTGATTGAATGTGGGTAGGGAACTGGTATACCAAATTCGTTGTATTGTATTCTCCCAGCCACTTAGTTCAGTGCTCTGCACACAGTAGGACCTCAGTAAATACCGTTGATTGATTCATTGTTTGAATGTGGGCAGCGATGTTCTCTGCCAACCATGTCGTAGTGTACTCTCCCAAGTGCTTAGTACAGTGTTCTGCACTGCAAATGCTCAATAATTATCATTGATTGATTAATGTTGTCTTCTGGTTTGAGACAGGTTTAGGGATAAAGAAGAAGTCATAATTGTTAGCCTATGGAAAGCACAAGACCAGTAATGGCACATTCCCTGCCTACAAACGGCTTATACTCTAATCAATCAATCAATCAATGATATTTTTTGAGCGCTGACTGGGTGCAGAGCACTGTTCTAAGCACTTGGGAGAATACAATAGAGCAGAGCTGCCAGGCCTGTTCCCTGCTCACGAGCTTACAGTCAAAAAGGGGTTGACAGACATTAATAAAAGAAGTATCAGTCTGTTTCTGATGGGTAGAGATGGTGGATGGGTTTGTCTGAGAGATAACTAGGAAAAGGTCTTTGGAGGTGACAGGCTCTTGTGTGGGAATTGGAACATGGAAGGATTGAGGTCTGTCAGGAGGAGCAGAATGTTGGAGTGGATAAACCTCGAATCGGGGAGTCAGAAGATCATGGGTCCTGGTCCTGGCTCTGTTACCTGTCTGCTATGTGACCTTGGACAAGTCACTTCACTTCTCTGGGCCTTCAGTTACCTCATATGGAAAATTGAGTTTGAGGCTGTGAGTCCCGCGTGAGACCAACCCGATTTGCCTGTATCCGCCCCAGTGCTTAGTACAGTGACTCACACATAGAAAGTGCTTAGCACATACCATAATTATTATTTGAAGGCGTGGGATATCTAAGGTGGAGGAACAGCCCGAGAGAGGGGAGAGAAGTGGGAGTAATGAGAATGAGGCAGAGTTGGCCAGGGACGAATTAAAAGAATGTGTTGGGGAATAGAAGGCGAGGCGAATAGATATGAAAGGTAGAGGAGCTATTGAATAAGCATAAAAGGATAGGAAGGGATTTGACTAGTTAATAATAATAATCATAATAACAATAATAATAATGGTATTTGTTAAGAATGTACTACGTGGTAAGCACTGTACTAGGTACTGGGGTAGATACAAGTTAATCAAGCCCACCATGGACCTCACAGTCTAAATAGGAGGGAGAATAGGTACTGAATGCCCATTTCGCAAATGTGGTAACTGAGGCCCAGAGAAGTGACGTGACTTGCCCAACGTCACACAGCAGGTAAATGGCAGAGCGGGGATTAAAAGCCATATCGTCTGATTCCCAGGCCCGAGCTTTTTCCACTAGTCTATGCTGCTTCTCAAATGAAGTGGAATTAAGGGACTACAATCCTTGCAGATATTTGCAAATGGATTTGACACCTAGGAGTCAGGAATAGTTTCTGTGCTGGCCTGAACAGAGACAGGTAAACTGAGGGAGATGACCATGGTGATTAGGTTGTAGTTATTCTAGTGCTTAATACAGTGTCTGGTACGTAGTAGGAATTTAACATATACCACAAAACCCCCAAAATCTGAGATTTCCCTCCAACTCAAAAATTTTCTCCTCTGTGCATTTTTCTCTGGATTACTATTATGTTCGCCCCTATTTGAATCTACTTTTGTTTTCTAAATGTCCTTAAGGCAGTCAGTGTCAATTTCCTGAAAATGACCAATGTCACTGTGAAGACAGAATTCCTGCTGCTGGGATTCTCGGAAGCCCGGGACCTGCAGCTGATCCACGCTGCGCAGTTCCTCCTGGTCTACCTGGCGGCCCTGACGGTGAATCTCCTCATCGTCGCCATTACCGCCCTCGACCGACGCCTCCACACCTCCATGTACGTCTTCCTCAGGCACCTGTCAGTTATCTCATCTAGCCACGACCTCTGCCTCACCTCTGTCATCCTCCGCAAGTCCATCCACAACCCCCTAAGCAATAATAACTCCATCTCCTTCCTAGGCTGCATCGCTCGGCTCTTTCTGTGGATTTTGATTGTGGGTTTTGAGTATTTCGTCCTCACGGCGATTTCCCACCACAGCCATACCGCCATCTGCCTCTGACTCCGCCACAACGTCATCATGGACCGAGGGGCCTGCGGGATGGGCGCCGCCTCATGGCTCAGCGGAGGACTGATTGGGGTCTTCATTTCAGCTTTTTTTCAGCTTCGACCTTCTCCATGTCCGTCTGCAGGTCCACCGTTGTCCCCCAGTTCTTCTGTGACGTCCCCGCTGTGCTGATCTCCTTCTCCGAGGACCACGTTGTCACGTTAGCCGTTGTCTTCTTCGTCCTCATATTCGTCTGGTACATCCACATGTTCTGGGCAGCGTTGAGCATGACGGCCACTGAGGGCCGGGCAAAAGCCTTCTCCGCCTGTCTGCCTCACCTCACTGTCGTCATTGCTTTTTTCTCTACCGGGACTTTCGTTTACCCAAAACCGCCCTCGGACTCCCCCTCGACGTTGGACCTGCTGGTGTCCGCATTCTACCTACACCGTGGTGCCCCCCCCCCCCCAACCCCACATCTACAGCCTGAAGAATAAAGATGTGAAATCTGCCCACGGGAGAGTCCTAAAAGGTACACTCTCCCAGGTCCCTCTCTGGCATAAAATGTCTGTTTCTCCGTGCCAATGATCGCAGCAGTTTTCAGAGGGATTGTCCAAGGATTTGTCCAGATTTACTGCCATCCTTCGGGTCTAAAGACAGAGTCCCGAAAGGGAAGGTTTGCCTTTCTGTGCTGCTGTGGTTGAGAAGCCCCTTCTTCATGTTCAGGATTTAGAGATCTTTCCTTGATCCCACATGGCAGAAATGCAAGGTACCCCTGTAGATTGTAAAACCCATGTGGGCAGGGAACATGTCGACCAACTTTGTTGTATTGTACTCTCCAAAGCACTTAGTACCATGCTCTGCACATAATAAGCACTCTCCTCGACCCCCTCCAGTCTGGTTTCCATCCCCTACATTCCACGGAAACTCTCAAAGGTCACCAATGACCTCCTTCTTGACATATCCAACAGCTCATACGCTATCCTAACCCTCCGCGACCTTTCAGCTGCCTTCGACACTGTGGACCACCCCCTTCTCCTCAACACACTGTCCAACTTTGGCTTCACAGACTCTGTCCTCTCCTGGTTCTCCTCTTATCTCTCCGGCTGTTCATTCTCAGTCTCTTTTGCAGGCTCCTCCTCCCCCTCGCATCCCCTTAATGTAGGGGTTCCTCAAGGGTCAGTTCTTGGTCCCCTTCTGTTCTCGATCTACACTCACTCCCTTGGGGAATTCATTCGCTCCCACGGCTTCAACTATCATCTCTACACTGATGACACCCAAATCTACGTCTCTGCCCCTGCTCTCTCTCCCTCCCTCCAGGCTCGCATCTCCTTCTGCCTTCAGGACATCTACATCTGGATGTCTGCCCGCCATCTAAAACTCAACATGTCTAACACTGAACTCCTTGTCTTCCCTCCCAAACCCTGCCCTCTCCCTGACTTTCCCATCACTGTTGATGGCACTACCATTCTTCCCATCTCACAATCCCACAACCATGGTGTAATCGTCAACTCCCCTCTCTCGTTCACCCCTCACATCCAATCCGTCACCAAAACTTGCCGGTCTCACATCCGCAACATCGCCAAGATCCGCCCTTTCCTCTCCATCCAAACCGCTACCCTGCTCGTCGAAGCTCTCATCCTATCCCGTCTGGAATACTGCATCAGCCTCCTCTCCGATCTCCCATCCTCCTGTCTCACCCCACTTCAATCCATACTTCACGCCGCTGCCCGGATCGTCTTTGTCCAGAAACGGTCTGGGCATGCTACTCCACTCCTCAAAAGTTTCCAGTGGCTACCAATCAATTTACGCATCAGAAAAAAACTCCTCACCCTCGGCTTCAAGGCTGTCCATCACCTCGCCCCCTCCTACCTCACCTCCCTTCTCTCCTTCTACAGCCCAGCCCACACCCTCCGCTCCTCTCCCGCTAATCTCCTCACCGTGCCTCATTCTCACCTGTCCCGCCGTTGACCCCTGGCCCACGTCATCCCCCTGACCTGGAATGCCCTCCCTCCCAACATCCGCCAAGCTAGCTCTCTTCTTCCATTCAAGGCCCTACTGAGAGCTCACCTCCTCCAGGAGGCCTTCCCAGACTGAGCACCCTTCTTCCTCTCCCCCTCGTTCCCCCTTCTTCCCCACGTCCTACCTCCTTCCCTTCCCCACAGCACCTGTATATATGTATATATGTTTGTACATATTTATTACTCTATTTATTTATTTATTTTACTTGTACATATCTATTCTATTTATTTTATTTTGTTAATATGTTTTGTTTTGTTCTCTGTCTCCCCCTTCTAGACTGTGAGCCCACTGTTGGGTAGGGAATGTCTCTATATGTTGCCAACTTGTACTTCCCAAGCGCTTAATACAGTGCTCTGCACACAGAAAGCGCTCAATAAATACGATTGATTGATTGAAGTGCAGTCATAGGGTGGAGAGCCTTCAAGCAGACGGTGAGATTTTGTTGCTTGTTAAAAGACATAACTTGTCGTGAGAGGAGTTTGAGGAGAGGAACGATGTAGTCTGAGCAATGCTTTAGGAAAGGACTAGATGAATGGGGTATGCTTCTGTTTGTGTAGCTACAAGTGTCAATGAAGACATGTGAGCAAATGGAATCAGTTTGGTGTATATGTAGGCTTCATTATTGTTGTTTGTTTTATGGTATCGCTAAGGGCTTATTGTATGCCAGGTAGTGTCCTAAGCTGTGGGGTGGATACAAACTAAACATGTTGGATGTAGCCCATGCCCCATAGGGTGCACACTGTTGTAATCCCCAATTTAAAGATGATGTAACTGAGGCACAGAGAAGGCAAGTGACTGGCCCCAGGTCACACAGGAGACAAGAAGATAGCATAGGATTAAAATCCAGCTCCTTCTTTCTAAAAAGCCCATTCTCCCCCCACTAAATGGATAAATTTATGTACAAAGGCACTTCTCATTTAACTACAAAACCCCCGAAAAAATTTCACAATAGGCATGTACATATCTCTATGTTCTCTGACCTCTCCTATCCACTATTCATTTTAGTTTTAGTCTCCTTAAACAAAAATAATACTCTTGATATTTAGTAAATGCTTATTACGTTCCAAGCAAAATATTAAGTGCTGGGGTGGATTCAGGACAATAAAGTAGAACACAATCCGTGTCCCACAACGGATTCACAGATTAAGTAGGAGGGAAAGCAAGTATCGAATCCTCATTTTACTACTGAGAAAACAGAGGTGTAGAGAAATTACGTCACTTTCCCATGGCTATGCAGCCGACACGTGGTAAATTTGGGATTGGAGCCCAGATCCTCTGACTCTGAAGCCTGGTTTCATTCCAATAGCAGCCTGTTTCTACACAGTTCAAAGCTTGGTGTTTCCAATAAATTGGAAGTTCTTTGGGACAGTGATCATAAGTACTAATACCATGAACCCTGTAGGTACTCAGTAAATAGAATTGATTGACTTAGTCCTATGCCTTCACCTCCAACATCAGTACCTCTAAATTGAAGTCTTCCCTCTTCCTGTGAAGGGAGTAAACATCATTCCCCAGAAATGTTCAATATCTCCATGGTGAACTCAAAGATCATTTTGAATTCAATAACTGCCTTCTCTCAATAGAGAATCACCAGCAAGCGTCTTCTAGCATCACAGTCTTGTAGACTGTGATGCCGTTGTTGGGTAGGGACCATCTCTATATGTTGCCAATTTATACTTCCCAAGCGCTCAAGTACAGTGCTCTGTACACAGTAAGCGCTCAATGAATGCAATTGAATGAAGGAATTGAAGTGTCCTATCAAATTCTTCAATCATGCCATCAAATGAGTGTAAATTTGGCTCTTCCGTGATCCATTCCAAGTAAATGCTGCCTTCCAGGAATGCCGACCGACTCCACGGTGAGGGAATCCCTCCTGCTGGGATTCTCGGAAGGCCGGGAGCTGCAGCTGGTCTACGCCACCTTATTCCTCCTGGTCTACCTGGAGGCCCTGACGGGGAATCTCCTCATAGTCGCCCTCACTGCCCTCGACCGGCGCCTCCACAACCCCATGTACTTTCGGCCTTCTTCAACCTCTGTTACATCTCCGTCCCAGTCCCCAAGTCTGTCGTCATCTCCCTGACCGATCTTAGATCCATCTCTCTCCTGGGATGTGCCGCCCAGGTCTTTTTGGTGATTCTGTTTGCTGCTTTAGAGATAGTCATCCTCACGGCGTTGTCCTACGACCGCTACGCCTCCATCTGCCACTCCCTGCGTTATGAGCTCATCATGACCAATCCGGCCTGTGGAAGGATGGCGGCCGCCTCCTGCATCAGCGGGATGCTGTTTGGGGTCTCGCCTGCAGCTTCTACTTTGTCCCTGAGCTTCTGTGGGCCCAACAACGTCCAGCAGTTCTACTGTGACGTTCCTTCCCTGCTGAAGAACTCCTGCTCAGAGGACCACGTCGGCATCGATGTAAGCGTCACCGGTGGGGTAGCTTTAGGTGTCATGTGCTTCGTCTTCCTCATCATCTCCTACATGTGCATCTTCCATGCAGTGCTGAAGATTCTGGCCTCTGAGAGCTGGGCCAAAGCTTTCTCCACCTGCCTGCCTCACCTCGCCGTCGTCACCGTCTTCCTCTCTACTGGAGCGGTTGACTATCTCAAGCTCGTTTCAGACTCCCCCCGACTCGGGACCTGCTGTTTTCTGTGTTCTACACCGCGGTGCCTCCCGCCCTGAATCCCTTCTTCTACAGCCTGAGGAACAGGAACATGAAGGCCTCCTTGGGGAAAGTCCTAAAGGGGAGATTCCTCCTCCCTCCTGTAAGCGACAAAATATGTTTCCTTTTGCTGACTATCCCATTCCTCATTAACGTTCCGGCCGTGGGGATAGCCATATGAAGAGCTGCCCAAAGAGAAATTCCAGCGTCTAAGGATTTGTCGATGTCTGGGACAGATGTTGATAAGCCGTGTGTGACTGTAAGCCCGGTGTGGGAAGGGATTGTCTCTCTTTATTCTGAATTGTACTCTCCAAGCGCTTAATACAGTTCTGTGCACACAGTAAACACTCAATAAATATTATTGAATGAATTAATGAATGAATGCCACGTGATTGTTTGGGCGGCACCATGGCTTAGTAGAATGAGCATGTGGCTGGGAGTCTGGGAGTCGTGAGACTTGAAATGTCTGCCCGGTTATGCCCCCGGCCTGCTAAATGACCTTGGTCTAGCCACGTAACCTCTTTGGGTCTCTGTAAAATAGGGATTCAATATGAGCTCCCTCTTTCTCTTACAATCTGAGCCCCTGTGGCTCAGGAAACCTGTCTCACCTGATTAGTTTGTTTCTACTCCAGCACTTGGCAGTCTTTTGCAAGTAAGTTCTTAGTAAAGTCAATAATGATAACGTTGATACTACTACTGAAAATAACAGCAATTCTATGGCTTTTAAGATCACTCTTGGTGGTTATGAAAATCAGAAAATCGGAGGGTGACAAGGGACGCAATCATGGAAACTGTTCCCCACATTTGAATGCCTGTTTACTTGTTTTGATGCCTGTCATTCATTCATCCACTCGTTCAATCGCATTTATTGAGCACTTACTGTGTGCAGAGCACTGTACTAAGCGCTTGGAAAGTACAAGTCGGCAACATATAGAGATGGCCCCTACCCAACAACGGGCTTTCAGTCTCCCCCTTCGAGACTGTGAGCCCGTTGTCGACAGGGATTACCTGTATTGGAATTGTACTTTCCAAGCCCTTAGTCCACGTCCATGGAACCCGGGACATTAATAGGGCATGACATATCCTGCTTTTAAGAGGCCTCTGGTTCCTTTTTCAGAGACATACTTGCTCTGCTCACAGTAAGAGCTCAATAAATATGAATGAATGAATGAATTTGACTGATCAAATATTTGCCTCGAATCCATTCGTTCATCCATCCATCCATCCATCCGACCATTCATCCGTCCATCTGTCTGTCTGTTCACCCATCCATCCATTCAGTCATCCATCCATCCATCCATCCATCCATCAATCCATCCATCCATCGATCCATCTATCCATCCACCCATAATAAAAATAGTAATGATGGCATTTGTTAAGCGCTTACTGTATTTGAAGCACTGTTCTAAGCGCTGGGGGGAATACAGGTGATCGGTTTGTCCCACGTGGGGCTCACAGCTTTTAATCCCGTTTTACAGATGAGGTAACCGAAGTTCAGAGAATTTAAGTGACTTGATCAAGGTCACACAGTAGACATATGGCGGAGCTGGGATTAGAACCGATGACCTCTGACTCCCAAGCCCGTGCTTTTGCCACTGAGCCACGCTGCTTCCATCCATCCATCCATCCATCCATCCATCCATCCATCTATCCATCCATCCATCCATCCTTCAATTTACGCAGGCATATATCCATCCAAAATAATAATAATAGTGGTATTTGGTAAGCGCTTATTATGTGCCAGGCACAGTACCAATTGTCAGGGCAGCTACAAGCTAATCAGGGTTTAAACAGTCCCTATCCCACATGGTGCTCACAGTCTCAGTTCCTATTTTACAGATGAGATAACAGGCACAGAGAAGCGAAGTGCCTTGACTAAGGTCACACAGCAGACATTCCACCCATCCATCCATCCATCTATCCACACTTCTGCCCACCCACCCGTCCATCCATCCATCCATCCATCCATCCATCCATACATCCATCCATCCATCCATCTAATAACCCATCCATGCAGCCATCCATCCATCAATCCATGATATTTGTTGAATGCCTCTGGTTGTAAAGTACTGTAGTGAACACTTCAGAGAGGTCAAATAAATTAAACAACATCCCTGCTTTCCAAGAGCTTAAAACCTAACAGGGGAGACAGACACAGAATTAATTCATGAGAGAACAGAGAAGAGAATGAAAGAATGGTAAATAGATGACTACAAGCTTAAAGAGAACATTTTATACGAGCCACTATGTACAAAACTATAATGGCGGGTGTGAGTGCAAAAATGGAGAAGTGGTTTAAGATGCTGATCGGTTGTTGGGAGAAGATGACTTATGGAGAGGAAAAGTGAATCGTGTGAGGCATCCTGGAAGGGGGTACTCACTGGAGTATTGCGGAGATGATGAAAGGTTTAGAAATATTGAGATCTATCATTTCTCAATAAGGGAGAAGATGGCAGTCATTGCAATATTGATTAATCATTGCACTTCACAGTGCTGTGACTCAAAGGTTAATCATTAAGAAAGTGTTGAAGTCGGAGAAAAAAACATTTGATTGCCAATGCAAAACAGGGATGAAAACTTGCATTTGTATAACACAATTTCACACCGCTCAGAGACCTACACAGTTATCTACCGTTAACTACTGTGGCTGAGGTTGGCTAATCAGTCTGAGGAGGCTCACTTGTTAGAGCTGTTTACCTCTCAGGCCAATGAGGTGCCTCAAAGTTACTTTAACAACCAATTCGCAACTAGTCAGCCCACCCAAGCTATTTGGCTGTTTACTACTCTTCCCAGGCATCCCCTCTCCCATGACCCCCCTTAACAGTTCCGCCTTACTCCAGAGCTACCATCCATAGGGCTCCATCCTCCACCACCTCTGAGACATTTCTGCCCCGAGCCCCTGGACTCACCATGACATTAGCCTTTTGGATTTGATTTGACTGTCCCATGGAGAATTCATCCACCTGCGTGGACATCATCTGCCTATTTTATAGTTGTTTCTGCATGTTAATTGTTAATTTCTCTTTATGATGTCATCTGCTTATTTTATTTATGCTATATCACGTTAATTGTGAACTGCTCTCTGTGATGTCATCATATGCTTATTTTTTGCCATCTCATATTAATTGTTATATGCTCTCTGTGATATCATCATCTACTTAGTTTATTATTGCCATAGCATGTTGATTGTTAACTACTCTCCTTGATGTCATGTCATCACCTACTTATTTTACTATTGCTACTACATTATTGCAACTGTATGTTTATTGTTAACTTCCTGCTGTGCTGTCATTTACCTTGCTGGCCTCACCATGAACGATCAGTTCCGCTGCTCTTATCTGCCATTCCCAGTCCTCACCTTCCCAAGCCCCTCTCCCACCTATCTCTTCCCTCCCTTTCCCCGCCCCTACCCCTGCCCTTCACCCCCTCCACAAAATCCCTCTGTACCAGCGACAACCCTCAAGCCCTCCCTTCCAACCCCCTCCCTCCCCTCCTCTCCGCCCATGCCCCATCCCAGGTTTCCTTTCTCTTCGCTACCCCTCTTCCCCCTCTCCCCGCCCAGGCCCCCGCCAACTCATCCCCACCCCTCGCACCCTTCCACCTCCCTCCCCTCCCTCCACAGCTGCTGCCAAGTGTGGCCTTTGGAACCCCCGCTCCATTATAGGTAAGCTCCCTTTCATCCTGGACCTATTCCTTTCCAGCACTCTACTCCTCCTCGGCCTAACCGAAAAACGGCTCTCTCCGGATGACACGGTCTCTTCTGCTGCTCTCTCCAATGAATGCCTCTTCTTCTCCCACTCCCCCAGACTCACCGGAAAAGGAGGAGGTGTAGGTTTCCTTCTCTCTCCCCAATGTTGCTTTTGCAGTATCCCTCCTTCCACTTCCCTTTCCTTCCCCTCCTCTGAAGCCCACATTATTCGCCTCTACTACCCCCTCCAGATTCTTATAGCCGTCTTCTTGCACCCCCCCCCCCCGGCCCCACCTCCAACTTCTTTAATGATTTTGACCCCTTTCTCACCTTTCTTCTCTCCTTTTCCATGCCCACTTTCATCCTCGGAGACTTCAAGATCCACATGGATGTCCCTGGTGACTCCTCTGCTGCCCGCCGTCTGTCTCTCCTTGACGCTGCCAACCTCCTGCTCCACCCCACCTCACCCACTCACCAACCTGGTCACACCCTCGACCTTATCATCTCCTACTGCTGCACTATCTCCACCCTCACTAACTCTGAAATCCCCCTCTCTGATCATAACCTGCTCACCTGCCTCCTCACACACACCCCTTCCCCCTGTAAATCTAGATTACTACCCCACAGAGACCTCCGCTCTCCCAACCCCTTCCATCTTTCTCAGCGCATCACACCACACCTCGCCTCCCTATCCTCTCTACCCAATCTTGATGACCAGATTACTGCTCTCAACTCTACTCTCTCTACTCAACTCAACTCGCTCACTGCCCTTTCCCTTCGACGCTTTCGCACCACTAACCGACAGCCTTGGATCACTGCCACTCTCCTTCTCCTTCACTCTTGTATCGAGCTGCTGAACGCTCCTGGAGAAGGTTTAAACACCATTTAACCCTGTTCACTGTAACTTTATCCTTCCCTGCCTTACCTCTGCTCTCTCCTCTGCCAGGTTAAATTATTTTTCTTCCCTTATCGACACCCATGCCCATCACCCCCGTCTGCTGTTCCGGATATTTAACTCCCTCTTCATGCTCCCTGTTCATCCCCCTCCTTCATCCCTCACCCCCAACGATCTGGCCACCTACTTCATTAGGAAAATAAACACCATCAGGTCGCAGCTCCCTAAATTCACCCCTCCCCCTTTTCCATCCTCCCCGCTCTAAACTCTCTTCTCTACTTTTCGATCTTTACCAGCAGTATCTTCAGAGGAGATCTTTTCCCTCCTCTCAAGTGCCACCCCCTCTACCGCTTCGGACCCCATTCCCTCTCATCTTATAAAACCCTCATTCCTTCCCTCCTCACCTCCTTAACTTCCATCTTCAACTGCGCACTCTCCAACGGCATCTTCCCCTCTACATTCAAACACGCTCAACCCTCCCCATCCTAAAAAAATATCTCTCCTGACCCGACTGTCCCTTCCAGGTATCGCCCTATCTCCCTCCTACCCTTCCTTTCCGAACTCCTAGAGCGCGTCGTCTACACTCTCTGCCTCGAAGTCCTCAAATCCAACTCTCTCCTGGACCCCCTGCAATCTGGCTTCGGACACCTCCACTCCACCGAAGCTTTGCTCTCAGAGGTTTATCTCCCCCTTCTAGACTGTGAGCCCGTTGTTGGGTAGGGATGGTCTCTATCTGTTGGCAAATTATATTTTACAAGGGCTTAGCATAGTGCTGTGTACACAGTAAGCACAGTAAACAAGTGCGATTGAATGAATGAAATTGAATGAATGTTAAGGATATCCCCTCCAAGAGGCCTTTCCCGAATAAGCCCTCATGTACTTTTCTCCCACCCCTTTCTTCATCACTCTGATTTGCTCCCCTTTTCACCTGTCCAGTCCCAGAACACATATCTGTAATATATTTATTTATATTAATGTCTGTCTCCCTGTCTAGACTGTAATTTCGCTTTAGTAGGGAATGTGCCTGTTATATTATACTCACCCAAGTGTTTAATACAGTACTCAGAACACAATAAGTGTTCAATATATACAGTTCAGTGATTGAACGATTCATTCAATCATATTTATTGAACATTTACTTTGTGCAGAACACCACTTAACACAATTGATCCTGCCTGAAGGGATGAGAGAAGAAAAATAACCAAGCACAAAAGAGCCCCTTGAAAGATGGGGGTAACAATGATAATAGCATTTAGGAGCTTACTATGTGCCATGGACTGTACTAAGTCCTGCGGTAGAAACAAGATAATGGAGGTGGGCACAATCCCTGTCCTAGTTACAATCTAAGTAGGAGGGAGTAGGATTTAATCGCCATTTTATAATTGGAGTATCTGAAGCCCAGATAAATTAAGTGCCTTGAACAAGGTCACACATTGGACTCGTGGCAGAGCCGGGATTAGAACCCAGGTCGTCTGACTACCAGGCCCATACTCTTTCCACCAGGAAACGCTGCTTCTCTACATGGGTGAGCGTTGCTCGGAGTCAGTCCAAGGAGAGAGAAACCAAAAGATCAAAGTATCATGAGGAACCTTCTATCCTGGGTGAAATGACTCCCATCTAATACCCTCCTCATGGTGGCCGTCACGTCCTAGTTCCTCAGGCTGTAGATAAGGAGGTTCAGGGCTGGGGGCACCAGGGTATAGAACACAGACACCTGCATGTCCAGAGCTGAGGAGTCTGAAGGTGGATGTAAGGTACCATAGGTAGCCGTGGTGAGAAACAGAGTCATGATGGTAAGGTGAGGCAGGCAGGTGGAGAAGGCTTTGGCCCGGCCCTCGAAGGCCGGGATCCTCAGCACGGGCCGGAAGATGTACACGAACGAGACCACTATGGAGACGAAGCAGAAGACGCCCCAAACGGTCCCAGTGACTACAATCACAACGATGACAAGGTGCGCTTCAGAGCAGAAGGGTCGGACCACGACAGCGATATCAAAGAAGAACTCTGGGATCAGAAAGGACCCGTAGAAGTGTAAGATAACGTCCCAGCCCCTACCAAGCCAAGAGGCGGCGGCCATCTTCCCACGAGACCGTCGGTCCACGAGGACCTCGTAGCGCAGGGGGAGGCAGATAGCAGCGTAGCGGTCGTAGGAAATCGCTGTGAGGAGGAACAACTATGAACCATCAAAGAGAACCACGGAGAAGACCTGGGTGGCAAAGCCCAGGAAGGAAACGGATCTACGGTCGATCAGGGAGTTGTGGATGGATTTGGGGATGGTGACGGAGATGAGGCAGAGGTCGCTGATGGAGAGGCTCCTGGGGAAGACGTACATGGGTGTGTGGAGGTGCCGGTCGAGGATGGTGACAGCGACGATGAGGTGATTCCCCGTCAGGGCCAGCAAGTAGACCAAGAGGAACAGCGCGTTGTGAACCAGCTGAATCTCCCGGATCTCTGAGAATCCCAGCAGCAGGAACTCTTCCCTCTTGGTGACATTGACCATTTCTGGGGGATTGCCGAGGTAACCTGTTAAGAAACGGAGGTGGAATCTCAACCCCGCAGCATTTATGTCCATAGTCATAGTTTATTTATTCATATTAATGTCTTTCTCCCCCATTAGACTGAGCACTTACGATATGCAGAGCACTGAATTGAGCTCTTCGAAGAGAACAATATAGCAGGGTTGGTAGACACATTCCCTGACCACAGCGAATCTAAAGTCTAGAGGAATTACTCTGTCAATGAACGGTATTTATTGAGTGCTTACTGTGCGAGAAGCACTGTACTCAGCACTTGGGCGAATACAACAGAGTTGACAGACACAATTCCTATCCACATTGAGCTTATAGTCTTGAGCATTAATATAAATAAGTAAATTACAGATATGGACATAAGTGCTGTGGGACTAAGGATACAGTGCTTATGAAATGCCAAAAGCATTGAGAAACAAGTGTCCATCAATAATGCTACTTACTATGCACAAACCTTTTTACTAAGAGCTTGGGAGAGTACAATAGATTTAGTTGACATGATTCGTACTCTCAAGAAGCTGACAGTCGAATGGAGAAGGCCGACCCTAAAATATATTACAGACAAGATATATTGGAAAAGCAGCTTGCCGTGGTGGATAGGGCACGGGCTTGGGAGTCAGAAGGTCATGGGTTCTAATCCTACCTCTACCACCTGTCTGCTGTGTGGCCTTGGGCAAGTCGCTTTACGTCTCCGTGACTCAGTTCCCTCATTGATAAAATGGGATGAAAATTGGTAAAATGTGGGACGGGGCTGTGTCCAACTCATTTGCTTGAATTCACTCCAACAATCAATCAATCAATCGTATTTATTGAGCGCTTACTGTGTGCAGAGCACTATACTAAGCGCTTGGGAAGTGCAAGTTGGCAACATATAGAGACAGTCCCTACCCAACAGTGGGCTCACAGTCTAAAAGGGGGAGAAAGAGAACAAAACCAAACATACTAACAAAATAAAATAAATAGAATAGATATGTACAGGTAAAATAAATAGAGCAATAAATATGTACAAATATTTATACATATATACAGGGGCTGTGGGGAAGGGAAAGAGGTAGGATGGGGGGATGGAGAGGGAGACGAGGGGGAGAGGAAGTAAGGGGCTCAGTCTGGGAAGGCCTCCTGGAGGAGGTGAGCTCTCAGTAGAGCCTTGAAGGGAGGAAGAGAGCTAGCTTGCCGGATGGGCAGAGGGAGGGCATTCCAGGTCCGGGGGATGACGTGGGCTGGGGGTCGATGGCGGGACAGGTGAGAACGAGGTACGGTGAGGAGATTAGCGGCAGAGGAGCGGAGGGTGCGGGGTGGGCTGTAGAAGGAGAGAAGGGAGGTGAGGTAGGAGGGGGCGAGGTGATGGAGAGCCTTGAAGCCCAGGGTGAGGAGTTTCTGCCTGATGCGCAGATTGATTGGTAGCCACCGGAGATTTTTGAGGAGGGGAGTAACATGCCCAGAGCGTTTTTGGACAAAGACAATCCGGGCAGCAGTATGAAGTATGGATTGAAGTGGAGAGAGACAAGAGGATGGGAGATCAGAGAGAAGGCTGATGCAGTAGTCCAGACGGGATAGGATGAGAGCTTGAACAAGCAGGGTAGCGGTTTGGATGGAGAGGAAAGGGCGGATCTTGGCAACGTTGCGGAGCTGAGACCGGCAGGTTTTGGTGACGGCTTGGATGTGAGGGGTGAATGAGAGCGGAGTCGAGGATGACACCAAGGTTGCGGGCTTGTGAGACGGGAATGATGGTAGTGCCGTCAACAGAGATGGGAAAGTCAGGGAGAAGGCAGGGTTTGGGAGGGAAGACAAGGAGTTCAGTCTTGGACATGTTGAGCTTTAGGTGGCGAGCAGACATCCAGATGGAGATGTCCTGAAGACAGGGGGAGATGCGAGCAGCAGTTAGTACAGTGTCTGGCACATAGTAAGCACGCAACAAATACAACAATTATTGTTATTATTATTATTATTATAGGAGGAAGAAGGAAAGTGACTACATAAGACCGGGGTTTGAAAAAAGAAGTATGTGTTGTACAGGATGTTCTGAGTAAATAAGCATATGATTGGCATAAAGTGTGAGATGGTAGTTTCGGGATTAAAACCAGGGGAAAATCAAAATTAACCAGGGAGATCTTCCTGGAGGAAATGTGTTTTCAGACAGGGGTTGGAGGTAGGAGACAGGAGAGCGAGACCCAGTGAGTAGATGGGCTTGAAAGGGTCTAAGAGTGGAGACTGGGTCTACTGGGACAGGAGAGTGGAATAGAGAGGTTGTAGATATCTGATGGTGGGTATGTTGTCATCCTACATGTCATTCTGCAACAATCACCCCTAGAACATGTCAGCAGGGGACAGCTGATCATCTCCTGCCACTCGCTCCCAAGTCAGTAGGTCACAGTCCAGGGACTTTGGAATACAGGCATCATGTCCGAACAGCAGAAATTAGTAGCGGGATCGTAGGCTGAGAGAGGCTGAAGTGTGAATTAGACACGGGACAGAAGACCGCTTTCTGTCGTGTCCGTACCTGACACGGGACAGACAAACTTTGAACAGGGCTGCCCCATATAAACCTCCACCCCAATCCCATCTCTAAATTTCCTTCTGTCTAGTATATTTCCCCCATGTCTCTCACGCTTCAGTTTTAGCCACTTTCTTCTGCTGCCTTCGTGCTTTCAACTTCCATCTCTACACAGATGATTCCCAGATCTGTCACTTCTTTCTAAGCCACTTACTTGCTCCTTTATTCATCCTCCCTCCCATTTCCATAGCACGGATATAGATTCCCAAATCTACATCCCCACTCCTGAACTCTCTCCTTCTCTTCAGGTTGTATTCCTTCAGGGCATCTTTATTTGGATGCCCCACTCCCTCCTCAAATGTAACATGGCTTTAACAGAGCTTCTCATCTTCCCTCTCAAACACTGTTTTCCCTCAGACTTTTCAATCCCTATCTCCCTCAGGACATCTGTACTTGAATATCCCACTCATACCTCAAACTTAGTATGTCTAAAATAGAGCTTCTCATCTTCCACCCAATCCCTGTTCTCCATCAGACTTATCAATCACTGCAGACAACACCAACATCCACCATGTCTAGCAAGGTGGTAACATTGGCATTATCCTCCACTTATTTCTCTTCGGTCTTTCACCAAAGCCCGTCGGTTCTACCTTCACGAAATTCCTAGAATCCCCCCATTCCTCTCCATTCAAACTGCTATCACGTTAATCCGGACACTTATTGTATCCCACCTTGATTACTGCAACAGCCTCCTCACTGACCTCCCTGCCTCCAGTCTCCACCGTCTCTGGTACATACTCCACTCTGATGCCCAGGTTAGTTTATTAAAAATGTTTCGTTCACGTCTCCCCACTCCTCAAAAGCCTCCGATAATTGTCCACTGTCCTTCATATCAAACGGAAACTCCTCACCATCAGCTTTAAGGTACTCGATCTGCTCGCCCTTTTCTTCCTCAGTTCCTTAATTTGCCACACACTTCACGCCTCAAACACCAACCTACTCACTGTGCCTCGATCTCGTCTGTCTCACGGCTGACCCCTAGTTCACCTCCTCCCTCTGGCCTGGACCTCCCTTCCACTGCATATCCTACAGACTGCCACCACTCTCCCCATCTTCAAATCCTTACCCAAATCTCACTTCTTCCAGGAAGCCTTCCGACTACCACCTCAGTTCCCTACTCGCCTATGCACTTGGGTCTATAACCTTTCAGGATTTCGATGCTCATCCCTTCCAGCCCTGTAACACTTGTATGCATTATTCTTACATTCTGCCATCCCTTCTCTGTAATTCATTTTAGGTCTAGCCCCCTGCACTACATTGTCAGCTCCTTGAAGGCAGAGGAGGTCCAGCAGATGCTGTGCCTGTCGACAGACGATGAGAAGAAACATAGCCTAGTTGATAGAGTCCCGACCTGGGAATCAGAAGGACCTGGCTTCTAATTTCGGCTCCACCACTTGTCTGCTGTGCGACCTTAGGCAAGTCACCTCACTTTTCTGTTCCTCAGTTTCCTCATCTGAAAAATGGGGATGAAGACTGTAGGACAGAGATTGTGTCCAATCTGATAGGTTTGCATCTACCCCAGTGCTTAGTGCATAGTGGTAGTACATGGCACATAATAAGTGCTTAATAAATCCCTGTCCATTCCAGTCACCCACCCGGGGATCTGAAGGATGGAGAGCAATTGAGACGCCAGGGGGAGAGATTTGTTTTTTGTGGGGGACGTTAAGAGACAAGGTAACTGGCGCAGGTCTCTGCTGTCTTACAACCAACCCCATCCCCTCAGGTTCCGGACGTCTGCCGCAGGGGGGACTCCTGGAGACCTGGAGCGTGATGGTTTCTCGGCGAGGACGGGCCTTTCCGGACAAGCTCTCTGCCGCTTCGTGTGGGATTCCTCCCGGGGGACGGGCCACACATTGGGCTTGAGGGACCTCATTACGTCCTGTTAGGGGCTGGCTTCCCGTGGGGCCTGCATTGCTCATGCCCTGGCCCCATGGGCACGCTAGCGGCCCTGCCCCAAATGTCTGCCCCATGGGGCCACGTGACCCCAGCCGAATGTCTGTCATAGGGAGGAGTTCCAGTTACACTGTGAAGACTGTCACCGTGAAGACAGAATTCCTCCTGCTGGGATTCTCGGAGGTCCGGGAGCTGCAGCTTGTTCCGGCCGCACTGTTCCTTCTGGTCTAACTGGCGGCCCTGACGGGGAATCTCCTCATCGTCGCCATCACCACCCTCGACTGGTGCCTCCACACCCCCATGTACCTCTTCCTCAGGAATCTGTCTGTCCTCGACTTCTTCTACATCTACGTCACCGTCCCCAAATCCAACCACAAATCCCTCAGCAACAAGACATCCAACTCTCTAGAGGGTTGTGCCGCCCGGGTCTTCTCCGTGATCAGGTTTGCCGGCTCAGAACTGTCCGTCTTCACGGTGATGTCCTACAACCACTACGCTGCCATCTGCCTCTCCCTGACCTACAAGGTCCTCCTGGCTCAAGGGGCCTGTGGGAAGATGGCCGCCACCTCCTAGCGCAGCGGGGGCCTGTTTGCAGCAATGTTTTCAGCTGGGAGGTTCTCCCTGTCCTTCTGCGGGTCCAACACCGTCCCCCAGTTATTCTATGATGTCCCTCCTCTGCTGAAGTTCGCTTGTTCCGAGAAGCACATCGCCATCGACGCGACTGTAATTTGGGGGCAGCCTTTGCTGTCGTCTAATTCATTTCCATCGTCGTCTCTTACGCGCACATCTTCGAGGCCGTGCTGAGGATGTTGGTCATCGAGGGCCAGGCCAAAGTCATCCCCAACTGCCTGCCCCACCTTCTCGTCCTCGCTGCCTTCCTCTCTGCGGGTGCATTTGTCTACATCAAGCTCCCCTCAGACTCCTCCTTGATAGTGGACCTGCTGGTGCCATGTTCTACGCCGTGATACCCCCTGCTCTGAACCCCCTTATCTACAGCATGAAGAACCAGGTCATGAAGGCCGCCATGGGCAATATCCTAAAAGGGTCACTCACCCAGACTCTGTTCTGGGACAAAATGTCTCCTTCGTTGTGTAAATAATCTCACACAACCACTTAACCAAGGAATTGTTCTTTAACCAGACATTTAACTGTCCTACTGAGTTCACAGAAAACGCTGGACGTTGATGAATTGTCAAAGTCTGGGAGGGAGGCGGCTAAAACTGAAGTAGGACGGACAATCCAGTTTGTGGGAGGTATCATAGCCTAAAGGAAGAGGAATCCGTGTAGACTGTAAACTCACTGTGAGCAGGGAATGTGTTTAACAACTCTGGTAAACTTAACCTCCCCAAGTGCTTAATACAGTAAATCAAGTTTGGGGGCGGTTCTAATCCCTGCTCAGACATTTGTCTTCTGTGTGATCCTGGGCGAGCTACTTAACTTCTCCGTGCCTCAGTTATGTCATCTGTAAAATGGGGATTAAGACTGTGAACCCCACATGGAATAACCTGATTACGTTGCATCTACCCCACTATGATTAGAACAGTGATTGGCACATAACAAATGTTTAACAAATACCATAATTTATTTTTCATTTTATCATGGCCTAAAGGAATGGGAATCACTCTAGACTGTAAGCTCATTGTGGGCAGGGAATGTGTCTACCAACTCTTTTATACTGAACTTTTCCAAGTGCTTAGTACAGTGCTGGGCTCAGAGTAAGTGCTCAATGAATATAATTGATTGAGACGAGTTCTGTTGCTAGGTCTGCTACTGGCGTGCTGTGTGAACTGGGGACAGTGACTTAATATCCCTAGGATCTCTCTTCCTCTTACACTTTAAGCCCCTTCGGGACATGAATTGTGTCTGTACTGATTCTTTTGTTTCTACTCTAGCAAGTGGAATAATTCAGGCACACAATCTCAATAAATACAATAATGATATCATTATTAGCAATGACTAAAAAAATATAATGATATATATGCTCCCTAGCATGACTCTGGGAGTGGGTATGAAAGTTGAAAAATGAGAAGTATGGGAGGAGAGAAAGGATGACTGCATGCAGCTCCATCTCCCTTGTCAAATCCATCCTCTCTTGTCAAATCCATCCTCTCTCATCAATCCATTTTTCCTTCTTTATGTCCACCCATTCTTCCAACCATTCATCTATCCATTCATCCATCCATCCATCCAGAGCATGGGCTTGGAAGTCATAGGTCGCGGGTTCTAATCTCAGTCCCGCTTCTTGTCCGCCCTGTGACCTGGGGCAAATCACTTGACTTCTCTGTGCCTCAGGTCTCTCATCTGTAAAATGGGGATTGAGACTGTGAGCACCATGTGGGACAGGGACTGTGTCGAACCTGATTGCCCTATATCTACGCCAGCACTTAGAACAGTGCTTTGCACAGAGTTAAGAGCTTAACGAAGACCATAATTATTACTATCATTATTATCAATGGCATTTATTGACCTTATCCTGAATGCAAAGCAGTGCAGTAAGCTCTCAGGAGAGGTGAAAAGAGATAAAATTACATTGTTCCTGCTCTCCAGGAGATTATAATCTAATGGGGGAGATAGACACAGAGTGAATTACGTAGAGGAGGAAAGAGAGAAGGGGAAGATGAGAAAGAGGATGAATGCTTGATTCAAGAATACGGTTTGTATAGTCGGTATGAACAGCGCTTAAACGGATTTGCAATCAGGACAAATCAGAAGAGACAGCGCTGCCTAGTGGGTAGAGCGTGGGCCTGGTATTCAAATGGACATGGGTTCTGATCCCAGTTCCACAACGTGTCTGCTGTCTGACCTTGGGCAGGGTTGCCTAATTATCCGTGCGTCAGTTCCCTTATCTGTAAAACGGGGATTGAGATGTGAGCCCAACGGGGAACCTGGACTCTGTTCAATTTGATTATCTTGTATCTACTCCACCACGTGGTATAGTGTCTGATATATAGTAAACCCTTCAAAAATACCTTAAGAAAACGTTACAATTGTCTGATTAACTGACAGACTGAATGTCTCAGGTTTTGAATTAGACAAAGGTGATACCAATCACAGTGGCCAAAGACTGTCGATGAAAACAGGAACCATTGGGACGCTGGGTTGCGGATGCCGCAGTTTCCTTGGGAACCCCGAGGGCCGGTCCATCGCTGATGCTGCAGGGACAGGCCCTTGTATCCCAGGAGCCTCAGGAAGCACCTGAACAGAGGGTGCGTGGGTTGTCCAGGCCACGAGGTCCCTCGGCAGAGCCCCGAGCCATCCTCCTGGGATCGCCATCGGAGCAGCTCCTGCTTTATCTACAGGGACGGGGCCCTGTCTGGAGAGCTTTTCAGGGTCTGAAGGAGAGCAGAGAGGGATCGGGGGCTCCTCTCTGTTCCTTCCTGGCTGACTTAACCTAGGACTCTGCGGGGAAAGAAGGGACCAGCCCAGCCCTGCAGAGGTCAGCGACGTCCAGTCCCGGTGAGAGTGATGAGCGGTGAATGGGATGGAGGGGCAGGGAGAGGACTAGGATGAGGATGGAAGAGATGGAGCTAGTCTGGGGCCTATGTTGGTGTTCGGAACAAGGCCGAGGCCACTTGCAGGGGAGGCGGGCTTGTAGGAGGAGTGTTGTTTTCCAGTTCAGTAACCACCAACCATCACGCACATCTCCTCCTTCGGCCTCAAACCAAGCTACCATGCCAACGACCCACGGGACTACGGTGCTCCAGCACAGTGTCACGGAAAGTCACTTCGGCCGTCAGTGGGTCCCGGAATCCCTTGCAGTGGGTAAATGACAAGTAGGGCTGAGAGAGTGTGACCAGCTTTGGACCGCCACCAGCACTATCTGAAATTCTTCCTTGTAAGATATTTTCGCAAATATTGGAAGGAAACGAATAGCAGGAAAGGTTGTAATCCCTGCCCTCAGGAACCTTCCAGTCTACCGGGCTAGGTTGACACAATACAGTTTACTATCAGTCAATCAATGTGGAATCATATTTATTGAGTTTTTAATATGTGCACTAGGCCGTTAGGGGAGTAATAATAATAATAATGATAGCAGCACCTGTTAAGCTCTTACTCTGTCCCAAACACTGTCCTAAGCACTGGGGTAGATACACGTTAAGCAGGCTAGATGCAGGATGCAGTTCCATATGGGGCTCTCAGTCTTAACCCCCATTTTAAAAATGAGACAACTGAGGCTCAGAGTAGTTAAATGACTTGCCCATGGTCATACAGCAGACATGAGTCAGAGCCGGAATTAGAACGCAGGTTCTTCAGACTCCTTCTGACTCCCAAGCCTGTGCTCTATCCACTTGAAAGCACCATAACAGACACTTTCCCTTCCCCTTCTTGAAGGAAAGAAGGAATAGAAAGATGAAGATGTAATTATTATATAACATTTTACAGATGAGGGAACTGAGGCCCAGAGAAGTTAAGCAACTTGACCAAGTTCTCACAGCAGCAAAGGGACAGAGGAAGGATTAGCACCCACGTCCTCTGACTTCTTCTACGATATGCTATAGAACAGAGCTGGTAGATGTTTATACTGCCCTCAAGGAGTTCACAGTAAAGAAGAGAACTCTTGGACACATGATATTTTCCCCAAATGAGGATGGAAATGAGTTGATTCGCGCTTGAGTTAGGTGACGTAGGATTAGAGAGGTGGCAAATGAATCAGGAAAGCTGGTTGGAGGAGGGGGAGATCTTAGCAGTGCTCAGAAGTCAGAAAGAACTGTGTTCTCCCTGATTTTGAGTGGATAAGGGAGGGAGTTCAGGCTAGGATGGAAAGGGAGAGTCAATCATGAGTAACAACTAGAACGTTGCTCTGAGAGCTGAGAAAACGAGCTGAACGATGGAAAGGGGGTGAAGTGGAGTCATAGGGTGGAGAGCATTCAAGCCGATTGTGAGGTTTTGTTACTTGTGAAAAGGCACAACTTGTCATGAGAGGAGGTTGAGGAGAGGAGCGATGTAGGCTGAGCGATGCTTTAGGAAAGGACTAGATGAATTCTGAGGTATGCTTGTGTTTGTGTAATTACAAGTTTCAGTGCAAATATGTGAGCAAATGGAATCAGTTTGATGTATATGTGGGTTTCATTTTTTGTTTGTTCTATGGTAACGCTAAGAGCTTAATATTTGCCAGGTAGTGTTCTAAGCACTGGGGTGGATACAAACTAAACAGGTTGGATATAGTTCATGACCTATAGGGTGTTCACTGTTGTAATCCCCAATTTAAAGATGATGTAACTGAGGCACAGAGAAGGTAAATGAATGCCCCCAGGTCTCACAGCAGGCAAGAAGAGGAGACAAGATTAAAATACAGCTCCTTCTGTTTACAAGGCTCATTCTCTCTCCACTAAATGGATGAATTAATATTTAAACGCCCATTTCATTTAACTATAAAACTGCCGAAAAATTTTCACAAAAGTCATGTACATATCTTTATGTTTTCTGACCTCTCCTATCGACTATTCATTTTAGTTTCAGTCTCCTTAATCAAAAATAATACTCTTGATATTTATTAAGTGCTTACTACGTTCCAAGCAAGGTATTAAGTTTTGGGGTAGATTCAGGACAATCTAGTAGAAAACAGTCTGTGTCCCATAAGGGATTCACAGACTAAGTAGGCGGGAAAACAGATATCGAGTCCTAATTTTACTATTGAGAAAACTGAGGTGTAGAGAAATTAAGTCACGTTCCCATGGCTATGCACCCGACAAGTGGTAAAGTTAGGATTAGAACCCAGGTCCTCTGACACCGAGGCCTGGTTCTTTCCCAATAGAAGCCTGCTTCTACACAGTTCAAAGCTTGGTGCTTCCAATAGAATGGAAGTTCTTTGGGGGCCGTTATCATATGTACGAATACCATGAACTCTGTAGGTATTCAGTAAATAGAATTGATTGAATTAGTCTTATTCCTTCACCCCCAACATCAGTGTCACTAAATTGAAGTCTTCCCTCTTCCTATGCAGGGAGTCGACATCATTTCCCAGAAATATTCAATATCTCCACAGTGAATCAAAGATCATTTTGAATTCAATAACTGTCTCCTCTCCATAGAGAATCACCAGCAAATGTCCTACCAGTTCCTTCATTCATACCATCAAATGACTCTAACATTAGCTCTTTCGTGATCCATTGCAGAAAGTCAATGCTGGCTCCCAAGAATGTCCAGTGTCTCCACGGTGAGGGAATTCCTCCTGCTCGGATTCTCGGAGGCCCGGTAGCTGCAGCTGGACTACGCCACGCTATTCCTCCTGGTCTACCTGGAGGCCCTGAGGGGCAATATCGTCATTGTCGCCATCACCACCCTCGACCAGCGCCTCTGCATCCCCATGTACTTCTTGCTCAGGCACCTGTCTGTCCTCGATCTCTGCCTCGTCTCTGTCACCGTCCCCAAGTCCGTTGTCATCTCCCTGACCGATCGTAGTTCCATCCCCCTAATGAGCTGTGCTGCCAAGGTCTTTTTGGTGGTTCTCTTTGCAGTTTCAGAGGTGGCCATCCTCGCAGCCATGTCCTAAGGCCGCTACGCCGCCATCTGCCGCCCCGAATGCTGGGAAGACAGGGAAAGCTGTGCTCTGATGGACTGGAAGTGGGGAGGATGAAATGTGCGATGACGGATTATTCCTCCATTTTCCATCACTGAGATATTTTGAAAGGGGTTAGGCCATTCAGAGGAGAGAATGCAATGACTTCCTCATCTTCAGCTTGGTACAGTGTTTCAGCTCTCAGATAGAAGAGGATGAACCCTAGGCTACAACCTGTTCCTTCTGAAACCAGGGGTTTTCCCAAAGTGTCCATCCAGCCAGTATCAGTGAATCCTTCCCACCACCCCATTTTCAGAACCCCTAAGCCCTTCCCAAACTGATGCTATTAATAACAATAATAATAATCGCATTTGTTAAGCACTCACTATATGTCAAGCCCAGCATTTAGTACAATGCTTGACACGAAGTAAGTGCTTAAGAAATACCATATCAAAAATAGAATATATCCTCATAGCCTGACCGGGGGAGTATGATTTGTTAGAGTAACCAATGAAGGATCAGAGCCTCAGAGCCCTCAACACAGAGATAGGGAGTGACAGATTGGCAAGCTCAGTTAGTGTCTGGAGACTAGAAGCAGTTTGGCCTAGTGGAAAGAGCGCGGGCTTGGGAGCCAGAGAACCTGGGTTCTAATCCTGACTTCACCGCTTATCTTTTCTGTGACCTTGAGCAAGTCACTTCATTTCCCAGTGCCTCTGTACATATTTATTACTCTATTTATCTATTTATTTTACTTGTACATATCTATTCTATTTATTTTATTTTGTTAGTGTGTTTTGGTTTTGTTCTCTGTCTCCCCCTTTTTAGACTGTGAGCCCACTGTTGAGTAGGGACTGTCTCTAAATGTTGCCAACTTGTACTTCCCAAGCGCTAAGTACAGTGCTCTGCACACTGTGAACACCCACTAAATACGATTGCTTGATTGATTGAGGTCATCATGAACCATAGGACCTGCCTTGAGATGGCAGTCGTGTCCTAGATTACCGGGGCAATGTTCGGAGTCTTCGTTTCAGCTGCGACATTCTCCCTGCCTTTCTGCAGGTCCCAAAGTTTTTCTGTGACGTTCCGTCGGTAATAGAACTCTCCTGCTGTAAAACATTTGCTGCCTTCAATGTGGCTGTAGCCACTGGTGCCTGTTTTAGAGTCTTCTGCTTCATCTCCATTGTGGTCTTGTACGTGAGCATCTTCCGGGCCGTGCTGAGAATGCCGGCCTCCGAGGGCGGGGTCAAAGCCTTTTCCATATTCCTGCCCCATATCATCGTCATCACCTTTTTTTCTCTAAGGCCGCCTTCGCCCAATTAAAACCAACTCCCAGCTCGTCCTTTCAGCTGGACCTGCTGGTGTTCGTGTTCTACACCGCGGTGCCCTCCACCCTGAATCCCTTCATCTACAGCCTGAGGAACAGGGAAGTGAAGATGGCAATGGGGAGAGTCCTGGTTTGGACTTGGGCAGCCTGCAAAGATCTGTGACATTTGTCACTAAAGACATTTCCTGCCTGCACGCTGCCTGTTATCAATGGCTTTGACTAGTTTGGAGGAGAGTTTTTACCAGTTATTCTTGTCTGATATTTAAATCTAGCTCCCATGCCTGGGGATGGATGTCTGCATTTGGATTCACCCCCTTTATTCACCACCAGCAGAGGGTAGAGTACAGATCTCGGAGTCAGAAACACCTGAGTTCTAATCCTGCTCTGATACTTGTGTGCTGTGTGGCCTTGGGCAAATCACTTCACTTCTCTGGGTCTCAGTTAATTCATCTGTAAAATGGGGATGAATACTGTTGGCCCCATGTGGGACATGGACTGTGTCCAACCTGATTACCTTGTATCTACCCCAGTGGTGAATACAGTGCCTGGTACATAGTAAGGCTTCACAAATACCATTAAATAAAATGGAAGAGGTAGCTGCAGAAGGGTGTTTTGAGCTTAACTTTGATCCTCAAATCTGTCCCAGAAGACGGAGGCAGGGGTACAGGTTGAATTATTCCAAACACTTAATGTTCTCAGTTGTCACTAAATAAACTCCATTATGATTTCTCTTCCGGCTTTTACTGTTGTTAGTATTATTATTTATTCTATAATATACTCCAGTATTTAAGTATTAATTCAATCAATCAATTAATCAAATTGAAGTACAACAGAAGGCCAAGGTACATTCTTTGCACACAAGGAGCTTAAATGTTCCAAAATGTTACATGTGTCTTTGTCACACAGTCATTCAGTGGCAGAACTGGAATGAGATCTTGGGGTCCTTTTCTTTTTTTTTTTGCCACGTCAATCTGAATATTGCATTCAACAATTGCTAACCAAATAGGCTAGGGTGCCTATTCCCCCTACGACGAAATATCTCCAATCCCCAGCGTGGAAACATAAAGCTAGCATTAATCATGGAAAAAGAATGATGAGTCCGTTGAGGTTGTTCAAGGAAGGAGTCCCAGAGTGGGAACAACGTGGGACTGGGCAGTTATTCAGGTTGTGGGGCCGGGAACAAAGAAAGCCCACGATCCCGGCCTTCTGAGATTCCCAGATGGTCAGCCATCTCAGCGGAGGCCAGGGCCCGTTCTCCCACAGGGAATCCCCCAGAAAATAGCCCGGCTGTCTTTCGAGGGGGTGGTGCAGGCATCTGGAGGGCTGAGGGGGAGGGAGGATCCTGACTGCTCTCACTCCTTACACAGACATTCCTGTCACCCCCACCAGCGTCCAAGAACAATGAGATGAAGTAAGTCTCTCTCAGCAGAGGTCGGTGCTCGCCAGCCCAGGATAGGCCATGTGACTCTGGAGAGGAGCAGAGGAAAGGTGAGGGCCAGGGAAGGGAAATTTCACTGTAAGCCCAGAATAGGAGGATCACAGTTAGAATTTCTCCTATTCTTTCATGTTACTTACCTGAGGAGAGATGAACCATTCCAGCCAGTACCCTCCCCAGGGCCAGATGAGGGAATGTGGATCTTTGTGAGTGAAGGGAACTCAGCCACCAATCAGTTGTCAGTGGAAAGGGCCACGTTCTGGAACTCAGAAGACCCCCATCTCCACCACTGGCCTGCTGTGTGATCTCAGGAAAGTCGCTTAATCTCTCTCTGTGCTCCCGTTTCCTCATCTGCTAAGCGCTCAATACAATGCCTAGTATACAGTAAGTGCTCACCAGATATCATTGATTTATCAATCTGTAGCTTTAATTCAAACATCATAGCTTTCAGTAAGCATCGTGGCCTAATGGATAGAGCATAGGCCTGGAAGTCAGTTTGACCTGGCTCCTAATCTCGGCTCTGCCATGTGTCTGCTGTGTGACCTTGGGCAAGTCATTTCACTTATCTGAGTCTCAGTTACCTAATTTGCAAAATGGGGATTAGAAGTGTGAGCTCCATATGGGACAGGGACTGTGTCCAACCTGATTAATGTGCAAATACCCCAGATCTTAGATCAGTGCTTGGTCCACAGTAATACTATCGTAACTCATAAGTTGCCTGGATCCTTGGCTTCTTTCATCCAGTGTGGGCAGAGATCCAACAATCCATTATATTGTAAACTCCTCCAAGGCAAGGATTTCATTTTTACTCTCCCTCTCTCTTAGACTGTAAGCCTCAAGCATACCAGAGACTCTGTCCAACGTCCGTAACCCAGTGAGCAGCATACAGTAGGATCAAAATGAGGATTCAACATCAGTTCTCCCTCCTACTGAGCCTGGGGCCCTAAAAGGGACCTAATTATCCTCTATGTACCCCAGGACGTATTATAATGCTTGACACATAGTACGTGCTTAACAAATACCATAATTATTGTTATTATATTACCTATATCGTATATTAATATGTCTATTCTTATTATAGTGCTTATAAAAGACTCCAGGTATCTTACTGAGTTGCAAATTGTAAAGTAAGGAAAAGGAGCAGGTTTGAGCATAGGGTGAGGGATAGAAATAAGTTAAACTGGTCTCAAGACTGAGAGCTTACTGTGGGTAGGGCAAAAATCCACCAATTTTGTTGCATTGTTCTCTCCCAAGCGCTGAGCACAATGCTCTGCACAAGGTAAGCACTCAATAAATAGTATCGACTGATTTATTGTGGGTAGAGAACATGTCTACCGACTCCGTTGTATTGTGTTCTCCCAGACTGCCCATGGTAAGCACTCAGTAAATACCGCTGATGGATTAACTGTTTTCATGTGTGCAAGGAGGTTCTCTGTCAACCATGTTGTATTATATTCTCCCAAGTGCTTAGTACAGTGTTCTGCACTGTAAATGCTCAATAATTATCATTGATTGATTAATGTTGTCTTTGGTTTGTGACAGGTTTAGGGATAAGGAGGAAGTCATAATTAATTGTTGGCCTATCGAAGCATAAGACCAGTAATGACATATTCTTTGCCCACACAGTGCCTAGACTCTGATCAATTAATCAATCAATGTTATATATTGAGCGCTGAGCTATTGGGTGTAGAGCACTGTTGTATGCACTTGGGAGAACACAATACAGCAGAGCTGCTAGACATGTTCCCTGCTCACAAGGTTACGGTCAAAAGGGGGAGACAGACATTTATAAAAATAAAGGAAAGGGGAGGTAGACGTAGAAGTATTTACAGAAGAGCAAACTAGAGAGGTGGCTGTGCGATGGGGTAAACAATATACCTACCTAGAAGGAGTATCAGTCGGTCCATGATGGGTAGAGATGGTGGATGTGTTTGTCTGCCTGAGAGTTAACTGGGAAAAGCTCGTTGGAGGAGACAGGCTCTTTTGTGGGAGTTGGGACGTGGAAGGATTGTGGCCTGCCAGGAGGAGCAACACGGTGGAGTGGATAAACCACGAGCCGGGGAGTCAGAATGTCATGGGTCCTAATCCCGGCTCTGCTATTTGTCTGCTGTGTGACCTTGGGCAAGTCACTTCACTTCTCTGGACCTTCAGTTACCTCATCTGGAAAATGGAGGTTGAGACCGTGAGCCCCACGTGGGATCAACCCGATTTGCCTGTATCTGCCCCAGCGCTAAGTACAGTAACTCACACATAGTAAGAGCTTAGCACATACCGTAATTATTATTTGAGCGGTTGGGAGTTCTAAGGTCGGGGAACAGCCGGACAGAGGTTAGAGACGTGGGAGTAATGAGAATGAGGCAGAGCTGGAAGATTGGGCAGGGATGAATTAAAATAATATGTTGGGGAATAGAAGGTGAGACGAATAGATGTGAAAGGTAGAGGAGCTACTGAATAGGCATAAAAAGATAGGAAAGAATTTGACTAGTTCAAAATAATAATAATAATAATTACAATGGTATTTGTTAAGCATGTACTACGTGATAAGCACTGTAGTAAGTGCTGGGATAGATACAAGTTAATCAGTTCCCTCATGGACCTCACAATTTAAATAGGAGGGAGAACAGGCACTGAATCCCCATTTTGCAAATATGGGAACTGAGGCCTAGAGAAGTGAAGTGACTTGCCCAAGGTCACACAGCAGGTAAATAGCAGAGCGGGGATGAAAAGCCAGGTCCTCTGATTCCCAGGTCCGAGCTCATTCTGCGATGCTTCTCAAATGATGTGGAATTAAGCGACCACTATCCTTGCAGATATTTCCAAATGGAATAGACACCTAGGAGTCAGGAATGGTTTCCTGCTGGTCTGAACAGAGGCAGGTAAACTGAGAGAGATGGACACCGTTATTAGCTTGTAGCTATCCTAGCCCTTAATACAGTGCTTGGTAGAAGTAAGAACTTAACAAATACCATAAAAACCCCAAAATCTGAGATATACCCTATAACCCCAAGATTTTTCTCCTTTGTGCACTTTTCTCTGGATTATTATTCTCGTCCCTTTTTGAGTCCACTTCCATTTTCTAAATGTCCTTAGGCAGTCAATGACAATTTCCAGAAAATGAGCAGTGTCATTGTGAAGACAGAATTCCTCTTGCTGGGATTCTCAGAAGTTTGGGAGCTGCAGCTGGTCCACGCTGCGCTATTTCTCCTGGCGGACCTGACGAGGAATCTCCTCATCGCCCCCTTCACAGCCCTCGACCAGCCCCTCCACACCCCCATGTTCTTCTTCCTCAGGAATCTGTCAGTTACCTCATCTGGCCTCGACCTCTGCCTCAAATCTGTCATCCTCCCCAAGTCCATCCATAACTCCCTAAGCAATAATAACTCTATCTCCTTTCCTAGGCTGCATCGTTCAGTTCTTTATATAGATCTTGTTTGTGGTTTCTGAGTATTTCGTCCTCACGGCGATGACCTACGACCGCTACCCCGCCATCTGCCTCTTCCTCCGCCACGACATCATCGTTAACCGAGGGGCCTATGGGAAGATGGTCGCCGTCTCATGGCTCACCGGAGTACTGATTAGGGTCTTGTTTTCAGCTTCGACCTTCTCCATGTCCATCTGCAGGTCTACCGTTGTCCCCCAGTTCTTCTGTGACATCCCCGCTCTGCTGAAGATCTCCTGTTCCGAGGACCACGTTGCCACGGACGTGAGCATAATCACAGGGGTGGCGTTAGCCGTCGTCTTCTTCGTGCCCATCGTCGTCTCATATATCCTCATTTTCTGGGCCGTGCTGAGGATGACGGCCACTGAGGGCCGGGCCAAAGCCTTCTCCTCCTGCATGCCTCAGCTCACTGTTGTCATTGCTCTTTTTCCTCTACCGGGAGTTTCGTTTACCTCAAACCGCCCTCGGAATCCCCCTCGACGCGGGATCTGCTGGAGTTCATTCATTCATTCATTCATTTAGTCGTATTTATTGAGTGCTTACTGTGTGCAGAGCACCGTACTAAGCGCTTGGGAAGTACAAGTTGGCAACATATAGAGACGGTCCCTACCCAACAGTGGGCTCACAGTCTAGAAGGGGGAGACAGAGAACAAAACAAACATATCAACAAAATAAAATAAATAGAATAAATATGTACTAATAAAATAAAGAGTAATAAATATGTACAAATATATATATACATATATACAGGTGCTGTGGGGAGGGGAAGGAGGTAAGGCAGGGTGTGGGGAACAGCAGGGCCAAGTAGACAAGGAACCAAGAGGAGAGCGCTGGCCAAAAGGCTGGTCTCTGTTATCACAGCCTTGTACAGGCAAGAGTTACTTGTTATCGGCCCTATGGCCTTGCATAGACGGATGTTGCTTGTTACTGGCTTTGAAGGTTACGGAATTGCTGTGTTAGTTATAAACACAGGAACATGGAAAAATACAGAATGTGACTGAAAGGTATAAATGTCTTGCTGCTTAACCCAATAAACGGTTTCGTGCTTACCCAAGCCGGAGTCCGTGCCTTCAGACACCACAAATGGCGCCCGAATCGGGAATATAAATCTGACTTTATGATCTGGTGGTTTACCCGCGGCTGGACGGAGGATATGAGTTAGTAAAAACTCCGGCCAGAGACGTTAGGACATCACCATCCGCAGGACGGAGAGGTGAGCAGCCGTGGAAGTATTGACAGCATGGGGCAATCAGCCACGAGAGAGCAAAAATTACAGCTCAAAATATTACAGCGTATTTTGAAGGAGCAGGGGTTCAAGGTGCCACATGTGCAGTTGGTCCAGTTATTAGTATGGATTCGGGATCATTGTGCATGGTTCCCTGAAGGCGGTTCTTACGATCTTACCTTATGGCAAAAAGTGAGCCAGGAGCTACAGACTCGTGAAAGTTTGTCCCAGCCCCTACCCAAAGGGGTACTGATTACATGGAGAACTGTTTTTACGGGGCTGCGGGCGCTGCATCCCGCTGAACGGGTGTTGCAGGAGACGTCGGCGGCGCGCGACTTGGGGGCAGGGAGTGATCAGTAGGACCCCCTGTCCTTTGAAGTTTTGCCTCCAACAGAAGAGTTGGAGCCGATGTACGCTACTGTTCCGGATCCCGAGGACCTCTATCGGGACCAGGATCATAATGACTCTGGCGATCCTTCTGACTCTAGGACTGCAGACTCGAAGGAGGGATGTGATCTATACCCGCCTTTGGCCCCTCTTACAACGACGGCTGCTGCCGCACCCACAGCAAAGAACCTTTTGCAGACCCAATGCCTGCAGGCAGTATCCCGTTCGTCGATCGTTCCCCCTCCCCCCTTGCTCCCCCTTTGTCTGCTGCGCCACCGTATGTATATGCTGTGCCTGCTACGGCTCAGCCTGCCTATACCGGGGCCCTTTCGGGCTGCCGGCTCAGTATGACTCTCTCCCTTATGAGTTGATTAACGAGTTGCGGAAACGTGTTCGCAATTATGGGTTACAGTCGTCCTATACAGTGAATCTAATAGTGGCTGTCTCTGAATCGTATGTGATGACACCCCATGACTGGCACACTTTGCTGCGTTTGTTGCTTAGCCCGACATAGTACTCTTTGTGGGACTCTGAGTATCGGGAAGCTGTTGCCCTGCAAGTTATGGGTAATCTTGCTAACAATATTAATCTTGGGGTGGATGATTTAGTAGGGCAAGGACAGTTTGCCACGTCCCAAGCACAGGTTCAATTAAACCGGGTGGCCTTTACCCAGGCTGCCTCCTTAACCATGAAAGGCGGTAGTCGTCTGGAAAGGTGCCTCGGGCCCTTGGGAATCGGACGTTTTCCAAGTACAGGGATCAACCCAGATTGTGGAATTGGCCGCCACTGTGCGCACCTTTGAATTATTTGCATCCGAATCTCTGAATCTGATAGTAGACTCCGCGTACGTCTCGGGTGTAGTCCAACGCCTCGAAGGGGCCTTTATTAAGGAAGTGGAGAATCGCCTCTTATTCCAATTGCTTTTCCGATTATCGCGCCTGTTAACACAAAGGTCTCACCCGAATTTTGTCGTCCATATTAGATCACATACGGCATTGCCTGGTCCACTGACCGAGGGCAATGCTGTAGCGGACGCTTTAACAATGCTTGTAGTACGGCCAAATCTGTTAACACAGGCCCGGTTTTCACACATGTTTTTCCACCAGAATGCGCGGTCTCTGCGCAAACAATTTTCGCTGACTATTCAACAAGCAAGGCATATTGTTCGCGCTTGTCCTCGTTGTCAGCAACTGTCCTCAGTACCTATTCCTGCAGGGGCAAATCCCCGCTGCCTTTGATCAAATGACATTTGGAAATCCGATGTCACTCATGTGGCCGAATTTGGTAGAATGTGTTATTTTCATGTTACTGTTGACTCCTTCTCACATCTTGTTGTAGCCACTGCCAATGCAGGTGAAAAGGCTCGTGATGTGGTTCGACATTGGTTGCACTCTTTCGCCGTCATGGGGGTCCCAGTTACTGTTAAAACTGATAATGGTCCCGCCTATGTCTCTCGTAGGGTACAACTCTTTCTCCAAGATTGAGGGGTGCGTCATATCACTGGTATCCCTTACTCCCCTACTGGGCAAGCCATTGTGGAACGGATGCACCACACGCTTAAAGCTTTGTTGTTTAAACAAAGAAGGGGAATCCCACGGGAATGACTCCCCAGGAACGGTTATACAAGGCTACATACGTTTTAAATTTTCTAACCTTGTCTGATTTGTCCCTTACGGCAGCACAGCGCCACTTTGGACGAGATACTACGTGGCCCGAACGGCCCCGTGTGTATTATAGTCCTCTTGGGTCGGGACAGTGGCAAGGACCTGCACCTCTGATCACCTGGGTCCGTGGGTACGCCTGTGTTTCTCTGCCTTCCGGCCCCTAGTGGCTGCCGGCGCGTTGTGTCAAGCCCTTCAAGACAGAGATACCACAATCTGCGGAGGACCACCAGGATGGCGAAGGCGCGGGCGGCGCCCCCTGATGCGGGGCTCGATACGCTAATAATGACAGCAACATCGGCTGTATTCCGATGTCGCCTCAGCAACACGTGATAGTGAGGGACAAACGTGGAACAAAGAATTACGCTTTAATAAGCATCCTGGGTGTGTCTGGAGCATCGTCTCTCCACAACCTGATGGAAGTGGGGATATATACCCCCGACTTGCCCCGTTGTTCGGAGGACCCACTCGCAGACAACGCATGGATAAACTGGCAGCCATGTTGCGGGCTCGGTCCTGATCCTGTTGGCGTCAACAGAACTACGGGAACTATTTTGGACTGGGGCCCTCATGGGGTTTTGTGGGACCCGGCAAGCAACCACTCTGTTGGGTTCGGCATCCATAACCATAGTGTATCCTGGCATGGCGGTGGGTTGGCTGGGCCTCTTTTACAGTTTTATGTGCCCGCCAACAACACCGCCTCCGCATTGCATACGGGAATTTGGCATTTAGGCTTCACGTTTATTAATCGTACCTTATGGAATCTCACCCTGTCTAATCATACTGCTAACGCTACACAGTTATGATTTGCACTTCACATCCCTACGTCTTTGCGATGGCACAAGCGGCTACCATAAGCCAGTGCAACCACACTTACTGTATTAACCTGACCAATGTACGGTATGGGAATTGTTTCTCTTCTTTAGATGCACTACATAACAATCTTACCTTTATATTTCCCTTGCGTTGCTCACTAATGGTATAGTTATAAATAAAGGAGGGGGAGATGTGGGGAACAGCAGGGCCAAGTAAACAAGGAACCAAGAGGAGAGCTGTGGCCAAAAGGCTGGTCTCTGTTATCACAGCCTTGTACAGGCAAGAGTTACTTGTTATCGGCCCTATGGCCTTGCATAGACGGGTGTTGCTTGTTACTGGCTTTGAAGGTTACGGAATTGCTGTGTTAGTTATAAACACAGGAACATGGAAAAATACAGAATGTGACTGAAAGATATAAAAGTCTTGCTGCTTAACCCAATAAACGATTTCGTGCTTACCCAAGCCGGAGTCCGTGCCTTCATACACCACGGCAGGGGGGATGGGGAGTGGGAGGAGGGGGAAAAGAAAGAGGGGGCTCAGTATGGGAAGGCCTCCTGGAGGTGGTGAGCTCTCAGTAGGGCCTTGAAGGGAGGAATAGAGCTAGCTTGGCGGATGTGGGGAGGGAGGGCATTCCAGACCAGGGGGATGACGTGGGCGGGGGGATCGACGGTTGAACAGGCGGGAACGAGGCACGGTGAGGATACTAGTGGCAGAGGAGTGGAGGGTACGGGCTGGGCTGTAGAAGGAGAGAAGGGAGGAGACATAGGAGGGGGCGAGGTGATGGAGAGCCTTGAAGCCGAGGGTGAGGAGATTTTGCCTGATGCGTAGGTTGATTGGTAGCCACTGGAGATATTTGAGGAGGGGAGTAACATGTCCAGAGCGTTTCTGGACAAAGACAATCCGTGCAGCGGCGTGAAGTATGGATTGAAGTGGGGAGAGACAGGTGGATGGGAGATCGGAGAGGAGGCTGATACAATAATCCAGACGGGATAGGATGAGAGCTTGAACGAGCAGGGTAGCGGTTTGGATGGAGAGGAAAGAGCGGATCTTGGCAATGTTGCGGAGGTGAGACCGACAGGTTTTGGTGACGGCTTGGATGTGAGGGGTGAACGAGAGAGCGGAGTCGAGGATGGCACGACGGTTGCGGGCTTGTGAGACGGGAAGGATGGTAGTGCCGTCAACAGTGATGGGAACGTCAGGGAGAGGGCAGGGTTTGGGAGGGAAGACAAGGAGTTCGGTCCTGGACATGTTGAGCTTTAGGTGACGGGCAGACATCCAGATGGAGATGTCGTGAAGGCAGGAGGAGATGCGAGCCTGGAGGGAGGGAGAGTGAGCAGGGCCAGAGATGTAGATTTGGGTGTCATCAGCGTAGAGATGGTAGCTGAAGCCGTGAGAGTCCACGTTCTACCTGCACCGTGGTGTGTGTCCCCCTCAGTCGCCTCATGTACAGCCTGAAGAATAAAGATGTGAAATCTGCCCTGGTGAAGGTCCTAAAGGGTACACTCTCCCTGCTCCATCTCTGGCGTAAAAAGTGTGCTTTTCCTTGCCAATGATCTCAGCTGTTCTCAGAGGGATTGTCAAAGGATTTGTACAGATTTACAGTCACCCTTCCGGTCTAAGGACAGAGTCCCGACAGGGAAGGTTTTCCTATGTGTGCTGCTGTGGCTGAGATAGCCCTTCTTCATGTTCAGGATTTAGAGATCTTTCCTTGATCCCGCATGGGAGAAATGCAAAGTACCCCTGTAAATTGTAAGCTCCATGTGGGCAGGGAACATGTCGACCAACTTTATTGTATTGTATTCTCCCAAGCACTTCGTACCATGCTCTGCACATAGTAAACACTCAATAAATACCACTGCCTAATCGTTTGCTTTAGACAGTGCTCCACACAGAGTACGTACTCAATAAATACCATTGACTGATGGTCTGATTGATTGATTAATATCTGTATCCTTCTCTAGGCTTTTAAGAATACTGCTCTAGCAATATAATAATAATTTTGGTATTTCTTAAGTGCTTACTATGTGCAAAGCACTGTTCTAAGGGGAAGGGAGGGTAAAAGGCGATCAGGTTGTCCCATGTGGGGCTCACAATCTTAATCCCCATTAGCAGCAGAGCCTGGATTTGAATCCATGACCTCTGACGCCTAAGCCAGTGCTCTTTCCACCGAACCGCGCTGCTTCCCTAGACTTGTAAGCTCATTATGGGTAGGGAATATATCTACCAACTCAGTTATATTCTATTCTCCCAATTAATACCATTAATTTATCGATTGTTTTGTACAGTGTTCCACAAAGAATAAGTGTTCATTAAACACCATTGCTAAATTGTCTGATTGATTAATATCTGTATCCTCCTCTAGCTCACTGTGGGCAGTGAATGTGTCTGCCAACTCAATTACACTGTACTCTCCCAAGCACCTATTACAGTGTTCTGGACATGGAAAGTGCTCAATAAATACCATTGATTGAGTGATCGATTGATTAATGTCTCTATCCCCCTCTAGCCTCTAAGCTCATTGTGGACAGAAAACCTGTCTACCAGCTCTGTATTACTGTACAATCCCAGGCACTTAGTACAGTGCTCTGCACACAGTATTCGCTCAGTAAAGACCATGGATTGATTGACCGATTATATGATGAGGTGGGGTGAGTGGGGACAGAGAAAGGGCTTATAGAAGAGGGTACCAAGACCCAAGCGACACGGTTACCATATCCCCAATTCCTGGAAGTTTGCCCCAGGCAACTCACAACAGTTCAACTCAGTAGAAAGAGCTCGGCCTTTGGAGTCAGAGCTCATGGGTTCAAATCCCGGCTCTGCCAATTGTCAGCTGTGTGACTTTGGGCAAGTTGCATAACTTATCTGTGCCTCAGTTACCTCATCTGTAAAATGGGGATTAAGACTCTGAGCCCCCTGTGGGACAACCTGATCACCTTGTATCCCCCAGTGCTTAGAATAGTGCTTTGCACATAATAAGCGCTTAACAAATACCGTTATTTTTATTATTATTATTGGTACCCCTCCCTATAAAATCCTTATGTTCTCTGATGAGAATCACTGGTGTCTACTCTCTTCACTAAATTGTGAACTCCCTGAGGCCAGAATGTGCATGTCTTCCTTTCTTTGGAATTTGTTAAGTGCTTAGTATGTGCCAAGCGTAGTACTAAATGCAGATACAAGATAATCAGTCATCTGCTCAATTGTATTTATTGCGGGCTTACTGTGTGCAGAACACTGAACTAGGTGCGTAGGAGAGTACAATGATACAATATAAAAGAAGCATTCCCTTTCCTCCATAACGAGTTTACAGGCTAGAGAGGGGGACAGACGTCAATATTAATAAATACTGGATATGGGTATAAGTGCTATGGGGCTGGATGAAAGAAGGGAGCAAATCAGGATGGCACAGAAGGGAGTGGGATAAAAGGAAATCAGGGCTTATTCAGGGAAGGCGTTTTGGAGGAGTTGTGCCTGAAATAAGGCTTCAAAGAGTGATCATCCATCGGATATGAAGACAAAGGGCACTCCATCTCCGATACAGGATGTGGGCGACAGGTCAGCAGTGACATAGACGAAATCATAGTACAGTAAGTAGGTTAGGTGAGGTGTGCAGGCTGAGTTTCAGCAGTGAGTTGAAGTAGGAGGGGGCAAGCTGATTGAGTGCTTTAAAACCAATGATAAGGAGTTTCTGCTTGATTTGGAGGTGGAATCCGAAGCAGGTTCCTGGAGGTTCCTGAGGAGTGGGGAAACATGGCCTGAACATTTTTGTAGTAAAATGATTCGGGAAGCAGAGTGAAGTATGGATTTGAATGGAGAGACTAAAGAGACAGGGAAGTCAGCAAGGCGGCTGATGCAGTCATCAAGGTGGGACAGGATAAGTGATTGGATTAATGTGGTAGCGTTTGGGTGGAGAGGAAAGGCAAATTGTTTTATTTCAATATGTAAGTACTATGTCAATCAAATTGAGTATACAACAGAAGGGCAAATAAGGCACTTACACTCTGAGGGACTCAGAGTCCTATGTAAGATAGGAACTTTATCCAACATGATTACCTTGTAACTACCCCCAGCATTTAGCCACATGTTAGCTAGGTGACCTTGGACAAATCACTTTACATCTCCTATGCCTCCATCTCCTTTACTGTAAAATGGGGATTCAATCCTATGCCCCCCTTACTTAGACTGTGAGCCCCATGTGGACAAGGACTATACCCAACCTGATTATTGCTTCCTTCATTCATTGAATCGTATTTATTTAGCACTTACTATGTGAAGAGCACTGTACCATGCACTTGGAAAGTACAATTCAGCCAAAAAGAAAGACAATCCCTGCCCACGGCGGGCTCACAGTCCAGAAGTGGGGAGATGGGCATCTAAAGAGTAAACGGGCATCAGTAGCACCAGTATAAATAAATTGAATTATAGATATATACATATCATTAATGTAAATGAATAGAATTATAATTAGGTACAAATATACACATGTGTTTCAGCAGGGGACAAGATAGTAGAGAAAAGGAAGCAAGTCGGGGTGATGAGGAGGGGAGGGGGAGCAGAGGAAAAGGGGGACTTAGTCTGGGATTAGCTTGTATCCACCACAGTACAAACTTAATAGTTCGCACAAAGTAAGCTCATAGCCAATACCTTAAAAAAATTCCTCACTGGCCTCTGGAAGGATTCACCCTCCTCCTAGCTGGGTCTATAAAAATATGCATAACCGCAGAGGTGGTGAAAAAGTGCTGAAGAGGTAATTTAATAAATCATTCAATCTGTAGCATTTATTGAACTCCTAAGGTGCGCAGAGTCCTAGGCTAAGATCTTTAAGAGACTATTGTAGGCTATCAAAACATAAACCCTCGCCTCAATCTAGAGGGGGGAAACAGACGCTGACTTTGACTCTTTCTTATCCCGCTTCTGCCCAGCACAGGTAAATCAAGTTTGTCTGACGCTTCGAGAATATCTCTCAATCGCATAGCTTTAATCTTCATTGGCATACGCAAACTCTCCTGCCACGGGAAAGCATTGATTCGTAGGAGAAATTCCACTGAGAAGAATTGATGATTGTGCCGGGGTTTTTCCCAGAATCAGTCAGGCTCTCACATCCCTGACAGTCACGTTCCTGCTCAAAACGCTTTTGACATACAGGAACCACTGACAGCCAAAGTGACTGTAGCATTGTGCCGATGCTCGGTTGTAGCTTCCGAGCCTGGCGGGCTGTTGCCGTGGTAGCCAGGGTGGGGATACTGGAGGGAAGAGAGCTGTGTCCGTGATGGGGCCACTGGTGGATACAGTACGGGCCTGGGAGTCAGAAGGATGTGGATTCTTATTCCTGCTCCCTCACAAGTCTATTGTGTGACCTTGGACAAGTCACTTCACTTCCCTGTGCCTCAGTTACATCATCTGTAAAATGGGGATAAGACTGCGAGCCTCATGATGGACAAGGACTGAGTCCAACCTGATTAACTTGTATCTAACCCAGCGCTAAGAACAGTGCTTGGCACACAGTAAGCGCTTAATATGTACCAAAATTATTTATGATTTATTGTTGCTGACATGTCATTCCCCTCCTACAAGCCTGCCCATTTTGGGGTACTGTCTTGGTCTGAACTGCTCTCTCCCCCCAACTTGTAGACTGTGAGCCCGTTGTGGGCAGGGATTGTCTCTGTTTCTGAATTGTACTTTCCAAGCGCTTACTACAGTTCTCTGCACACAGTAAGCGCTCAATAAATACGATCGAATGAATGAATCAATTCTAACCTGTTCCCCGAGTGAGGGAATCTCCCCAGAATGGCTTCATCTCTGGCTTCATCCTTATGGTTTCATCCTACATCTCTCCACCCCGGCTCACTCTCACCAGGGCAGCTGGAGCTGGCAGGGGGAACCGACCTCCTCTGGAATGGGCTGGTCTCCTCTTTCTCCTCGGACTCCTGGTTTCGGTCAGCCATGAAGCGACGACCAGGAGCACTCAGCCACTCTCCGCTCTCCCATGGATGCTGACGTACTCTCCAGGTGGACCCCGTCCCAATAGATAAAGCAGTCGCTGTTCCGAGGGGAATCCTTGTAGGACCGGCTTGGGCCTCGTGGGTCAGGCGACGCGAGAACCCTCTGGAGATAAGAGCATGGCACTCCCAACTGCAACAACGGTTCTGGCCCATTATGTTCCCATGGCAACATGAGCATCTTCTTCTACCAAAGTATACGCATACGCAGAGAGAGAGGGAGAGAGTGATATGCTTCTGACTAGGAGAAACAGCATGATTTAATGGAACGAATCTGGGCATGAGAATCCCAGCTCTCCCAAATGCTTGGCGAGTCACCTCGTGCAAGTCACTTCACTTCTCTGGGCCTAATTTTCCTCAGCTGTAAAATGGAGATGCAATATCAGTACTTCCATCTATATGAACAGTTCATGTGGGAGAGTGATTGTTTGCAACATGAATGATTTACATCTATCCCAGTACTTAGAACAGTGCTTGAAACGAAGTAAGTGCTTAAAAAATACCATAACGAAAATAGAAATAGAATAGATCCTTATATCCTCACTGGGGGAGTATGATTAGTTACTCAGAGGAACGAGTGGAGAATCAGATTGGCAAGCTAGTTAGTGTCTGGAGATTAGAAACAGCTTGGCCTAGTAGAAAGAACCCAGGCCTGGGAGTCAGAGAACCTGGGTTCTAATCCTGACTCCTCTGCTCATCTGCTGTGTAACGTTGGGCAAGTCACTTCATTTCCCAGTTCCTCAGTTACGCACTCTGAAGGACTGAGAGTCTCTTGTAGGATAGGGACTGTATCCAATCCGATTATTTTGTAGCTACCCCAGAATTTAGCCACATGTTAGCTAGGTGACCTTGGACAAGTCACTTTACTTCTCCTATGCATCAGTCACCTTATCTTTAAAATGAGTATTAAATCTTTTGCCATCCTTATTTTGACTGTGAGCCCCATGTGGCAAGGGCTATACCCAACCGGATTATTAATTCCTTCATTCATTCATACATATATATTGAACGCTTACTATATGCAGAGCACTGTACTAAGCACTTTGAATGTACAATTCAACAACAGACAGACAATCCCTTCCCACAACGAGCTCACAGACCAGAAGCGGGAAGACAGGCATCAAAACACGTAAACAGGAATCAAGAGGTTATCATTTCCTGCCTTAACTCAGCCCTCTCCTCTGCCAGACAAAACGATTTCTCCTCCCTTATTGACACCCATGCTCATCATCCCCGCCAGCTCTTTCGTACATTTAACTCCTTTCTCAGGCCCCCGGTTCCTCCCCCTCCTCCGTCCCGCACCCCCAAAGATCTTGCCTCCTACTTCATTAACAAAATTAAATCCATCAGGTCTGACCTCCATAAAGTCACTCCCCCCCCTTCCTCCAACCCCCCGGCTCACAACACTCTCTGCTACTCTCCCATCCTTCCCAGCAGTATCTTCAGAGGAGCTCACCTCCCTCCTCTCAAGTGCTACTCCGGCCACCGGTGCTTCTGACCTCATTCCCTCTCATCTCGTGAAGTCTCTCGCTCCATCCCCTCTCCCCTCCTTAACGTCCATCTTCAACCGCTCACTCTCCACTGGTTCCTTCCCCTCTGCCATCAAACATGCCCATGTCTCTCCCATCCTAAAAACCCTCTCTTGAACCCACCTCACCTTCTAGGTATCACCCCATATTCCTCCTACCATTCCTTTCCAAACTCCTTGATCGAGTTGTCTACACGAGCTGCCTCGAATTCCTCAACACCAACTCTCTCCTCGACCCCCTTTAATCTGGCTTCCGTCCCCTACATTCCACGGAAACTGCCGTCTCAAAGGTCACCAATGACATCCTGCTTGCCAAATCCAACAGCTCATACTCTACCTTAATCCTCCTCGACCTCTCAGCTGCCTTCGACACTGTGGACCACCCCCTTCTCTTCAACATGGTATCCGACGTTGGCTTCACAGACTCCGTCCTCTCCTGGTTCTCCTCTTATCACTCCGGTCGTTCATTCTCAGTCTCTTTTGACCATCCCCTTACTCTGGGGGTTCCCCAAGGTTCAGTGCTAGGTCCCCTTCTGTTCTCGATCTACACGCACTCCCTTGGTGACCTCATTCGCTCCTACGGCTTCAACTATCATCTCTACGCTGATGACACCAAGATCTACGTCTCTGCCCCTGCTCTCTCCCCCTCTCTCCAGGCTCGCATCTCCTCCTGCCTTCAGGACATCTCCATCTGGATGTCTGCCCGCCACCTAAAACTCAACATGTTCAATACCGAACTCCTTGTCTTCCCTCCCAAACCCTGACTTTCCCATCTTTGTTGACGGCACTACCATCCTTCCCATCTCACAAGCCCGCAACCCTGGTGTCATGCTCGACTCTGCTCTCTCATTCACACCTCACATCCAAGCCGTCACCAAAACCTGCCGGTCTCAGCTCCGCAACATTGCCAAGATCCGCCCTTCTCCATTCATACCGCTATCCTGCTCGTTCAAGCTCTCATCCTATCCCGTCTGGATTACTGCATCAGCCTTCTCTCTGATCTCCCATCATCGTGTCTCTCTCCACTTCAATCCATACTTCATGCTGCTGCCCGGATTGTCTTTGTCCAGAAACGCTCTGGGCATGTTACTCCCCTCCTCAAAAATCTCCAATGGCTATCAATCAATCTGCGAATCAGGCAGAAACTCCTCACCCTCGGCTTCAAGGCTCTCCATCACCTCGCCCCCTCCTACCTCACCTCCCTTCTCTCCTTCTACAACCCACCCCGCACCCTCCGCTCCTCTACCGCTAATCCCCTCACCGAGCCTCTTTCTCGCCTGTCCCTCCATCGACCCCCGGCCCACGTCCTCCCCCGGGCCTGGAATGCCCTCCCTCTGCCCATCCGGCAAGCTAGATCTCTTCCTCCCTTCAAAGCCCTACTGAGAGCTCATCTCCTCCAGGAGGCCTTCCCAGACTGAGCCCCTTCCTTCCTCTCCCCCTTGTCACCCTCTCCATCCCTCCATCTTACCTCCTTTCCTTCCCCATAGCAGATATATATATATATACATATATATATATATATATGTATATATATATATATATGCATGCATATATGTTTGCACCTATTTATTACTCCATTTATTTATTTATTTTACTTGTACATATCTATTCTATTTATTTTATTTTGTCATTATGTTTGGTTTTGTTCTCTGTCTCCCCCTTTCAGAATGTGAGCCCACTGTTGGGTAGGGACTTTCTCCATATGTTGTCAACTTGTACTTCCCAAACGCTTAGTACAGTGCTCTGCACACAGTAAGCGCTCAATAAATGCGATTGATTGATTGATTGATCTATTGATGCTTGTTTACTTGGCTTGTTGTCTGTCTCCCCTCTTTTAGACTGTGAGCCCATTGTAGGGATTGTCCCTCTTTATTGCTGAATTTTACTTTCCAAGCACTTAGTACGGTGCTTTGCACGCAGTAAGCGCTCAGTAAATATGATTGAATTAATTAATTTCCTATTCAGAATCTTGTAGCACCTATGACCTTGATTACTCACAAACCCCCTTAGCATTTGTGCAGATACTGTGTATACCTTATTATTTACACAGTAAAATATCTCCTTTTCTTTCTTCCTCTTGTCTGTAGTTTATTCTGGTGGCTTTTTCCCCTGTTAGATTGTAAGTTTGCTGAAGGCATGGATTGTGTCTTCTAACTCTTTGTATTCTCCCAGGTGCCTAGAAAAATGCTCTGCACATAGTCAGAGTCTACTAAATACCATTGATTGACTGAATGATCATTCCTATGACTTCCATTGTTCTCTTCAAAGCACCTACTACAGTGCTCAGGCACAGTTGATTCACAATAAGTGCTCCTGAGTGGTAGACAGCGAACGTGTCTATCAACTCTATTATACTCGTCTCTCCCAAACTCTTCGTACAGTGTTCTGCACATGGTAAGCACTCAGTGAATATGATCAATTGATGCCCACGTGGGTAACTTATGCTTGGGTACAAAGATCAGGTCCCTGACCAATAATGGGATCATTCAAGTCAGAAGATGACGATTTTCTCCCCAAAATGGAAGCCATTCCCTCCAAAGATCCTCCCCAGGCAGGTCATCATGATCCGTTCCTCAGGCTGTAGATGAGGGGTTTGAGGGCGGGGGGGCACCACAGTGTAGAACACGGACACCAGAAATTCCAGTGTTGGGAAGGCCTCTGTTGTTGGCTTGGGGTGATTGAAGGCAGACATCATGAGAAATACGGTGACCACCAGAAGGTAAGGAAGGCGGATGGAGAAGACTTTCGACCGTCTATCGGCTTATGGAATCCTCAGCACAGTGGAGAAGATGGAGGCGATGCCATGATGAAGACCAAGCACACAAAACCCAGACAGTAACCAATAGCAACACTCACATCGATGGCGACGTGGTTCTCGGATCAGTTGAACTTCAGCAGCGAGGGGACGTCGCTGAAGAACAGGGAGAAGGTCGAAGCTGAAAGCAAGACTCCAAACAGACACCCGGTGAGCCAGGAAGGAGCTACCATCTTCCCACAGGCCCCTTGGTTTATGACGACCTCATAAACCATAGTGAAGGAGACTGCACGTCGTGACATAGCATTCTTAGGACATTGCCGTGAGGATGAACATCTCTGAAACAAACATCTCTGAACCGCCAAACAGAACCACAGAGAATTCATGGGTAGCACAACCCAGGAAGGAAATGGATCTACTGTAGTCCTGGCCCTCACAATCTAAATAATTGTCCAGTACGACGTGGTTCCCACTCTGGGATTCCTTCCTAGAACAACGTCAACGGACTAACCATCATTCCTTTTCCAGAATTAGTAAAAAACCCTGAACATATGAACCTCATTTCATGCCAGGAATTAGGACCATCTGAATATCTCAGCCGAATCAGCGTGGCCTAATGGAAAGAGTCCGGGCCCTAGAGTCAGAGGACCTGGGTTGTAATTCCAGCTCCACTGCTGGTCTTCGTGGCTCATTGGAAAGATCACGGGCTTTGGAGTCAGATGTCATGGGTTCAAATCCCGGCTCCGCCACTTGTCAGCCTTGTGACTTTGGGCAAGTCACTTAATTTCTCTGGGCCTCAGTTCCCTCATCTGTAAAAAGAGGATTAAGACTGCGAGCCCCCGTGGGACAACCTGATCACCTTGTATCTACCCCAGCGCTTAGTACAGTGCTTGGCACATAGTAAGCGCTTACCAAATACCAACATAAGCGCTTAGTACAGTGCCAAGCGCTTAGCACAGTGCTCTGCACACAGCAAGCGCTCAATTAATACGATTTAGTGAATGGTCTGCTGTGTGACCTTGGGCAACTCACTGCTGTGTGCAAGTCACTTCACTTCCCTGTTCCTCAGTTCCCCACTCTGAAAAATGGGAATTCAATACATGTTTTCCGTTTTACTGTGTGCCCCATGAGGGATCTGATTATTTTGTATTTACCCCAGTGCTTAATATAGAGCTTGGTACATAGTAAGCACTTAACAAATATCATTTTTAAAAAATGGAGGGAGGGTAGAGGAAGGAAGCAGAGAGTTTTTGGAGGAATGAAATCTAACCGTGCTCATGGACCTTGTTCTAAGGAACAGCAGTAGGGCATGGGATGGGAACTGAATGACCTCCCAGAACTTTATTGCAGACTGTGGTGGCAACCAGGATCAGAAGCCATTTTAGAAAGATCTGGTACAGGACCCATTTTAGGATGCAACAAGGAGTGGCCATTTTGGGAGTGGAAGCAATCAATCAATCATATTTGTTAAGGGCTTACTATGTGCAAGGCAATGTACTAAGCATTTGGGAGATTACAGTATAACAGAATTGGTAGACATGTTCCCTGTCCACAGCGAGTTTACAGTCTAAAGAAAGAGACAGACACTAATATCAATAAATAAATGACAGATATGGACATAAGTGGTGTGGGGCAGAGAGTGGAGTGAATAAAGCGTGAACATCCAACTGCAACGGTGATGCAGAAAGGAGTGGGAGAAGAGGACTTAATCAGGGAAGGCCTCTTGGAGGACATGCGCCTTCAATATTGCTTTGAATGTGGGGAAAGTAATTGTCTGTTGGACGCGAAGAGGGAGGGTGTTCCAGGCCAGAGAGAGAACGTAGACGAGGGGTCGACGAGGGGTCGAGGTACAGTGAGTAGCATTGGAGGAGCAGTGTGTGTGGGCTGCGTTTTCGTAGGAAAACAATAGCAAGGTGATTTAGAAAGGATTATTTGACTCTTGAGAAATGGGTCTTAGCTCAAAACCTTCCTCAGAGCGACCCTCATGTCCCTGTTTCTTAGGACCAACCTCTTACACCCAGCAGCTTCCCCAAGGCAGCCTGCATGTCCCTGTTCCTTAGACTGTAGATGATTTAGTTCAGGGCGGGGGGCACCACAGAGAAGAACACGGACACCAGCAGGTCGAGGGTCGAGGGGGAGTCTGACACGGGCTTGAGGTAAACAAAGCCTCCGGTCGAGAGATAAACAGTGACGACGGCGAGGTTGGGCGGGCAGGTGGAGAAGGCTTTTGCCCCACTGTCGGTGGACGGGAACCTAAGCACGGCCGAGAAGATGCGGACATAGAAGACGACGATGGAGATGAAGAAAACGAAACAAAAGCCGATACCCATAGCCACGCTGCGTGCGACAACCTGCGTTTTCGAACAGGAGATTTGCAGTAAAGAGGAGACGTCTCAGAAGAACTGCTGGATCACATTGGACTCACAGAAGCTTAATGTGAACGTCGCGGCTATGTACATCACCCCGAAAAGCCCTCCGCTGAGCCAGGAGATGGTGGCCATATTTCCGAAGGCCCCTGGATCCATGACGATGTCGTAGCGCAGGGGGTGGAAGATGGCGGTGTAGTGGTCGTAGGACATCGCCATGAAGACTGACAGCTCTGAAGCAGCAAACAGATCCACCAAAAAACCTGGGCCACACAGCTTCTGAAATAGATGGATCTGTTGTTGATCAGGAAGTTGTGGATGGATTTAGGGGCGGTGACAGAGATGTAGCACATGTCGAGAACGGTCACGTGGATGAGGAAGAAGTACATTGGGCTGTGGAGACTCCGTTCGAGGGCGGTGACGGCGTCGATGAGGAGATTCCCCGTCAGGGCCGTCAGGTAGACCAGGAGAAACAGCGTGGCATGGACCAGCTGCAGCTTCGGTACCTTCGAGAATCCTAGCAGGAGGAAATCCGTCACTGCCTTGTCGTTTGCATTATGTTCTGAGGACTTCCTGAGGGTACCAAGAAAACAATTGAGTATCATTCCGAGAAAAACATAAACAAGTGACATTGTTAGGTTGCATCGGACCTCCAGATTCCTCTTTCTCCTGCCTCTGTCCTGTAATGAAAACAAGCATTCAAACCGATTTATTCTTCCTAGAACGTTCCCTGTTCTGAAATGTTTGTGAGGATTGAGATACTGCAAGTCCTATTATTTAGTCACACTAGACTATCTGCCTAGAACCCCCTCTGCCTTCATGTCTGGCAGAGCACCATTCTCAGAAAAGAAGTCACTTAGTTTCTCTTTTATTAAAAAATGGTGCTCGTTAAACCCTTACTATATGCCAAGCACTGTTTTAAGCACTGGGGTCGCTCCAAGCTAAACAGGTTGAAAACAGTCCCTGTCTCACTTGGGGCTCACAGTCTTCATCCCCATTTTACAGGAGAGATAACTGAAGCACAGAGAAGTTAGGTATCTGGCCCAGAATAACATAGCAGACAAGGGGCAGAGCCGGGATTAAAATTCAGATCCTCTGACTCCCAGTCCTGGGCTCTATCCACGCACCGAGCAGCTACCATTCGAGGAAAGATGCCGATCCTGGTTCTGACCTATGGCCTTACATAGTCAGTCAACATCGATTGCATCTGTGAGGCAAAACAAAAAAGCTTCCATCTTGCCTCTAAAGGCTCCCCTTTCCTGTTTTTCAGACTCATCGGGCCAGGCCGGGAGGATAGGAGGGGACTCTCTCTGTTGCCTTCGGCTGGTATCAGCTGGGCCCGGCACGCCTCCCATCTGTCTCCAGGTTGTTCCTGGCTGATCCCAGAATGCTCTGGTGCAGGTACCAAGTATTTATTTTCCAACACGGCACGGCCCTGCTTCCGGAAGGATCATCTCCGCAGAGCGCCGCCATAGAAGCCTGGGATTCCATTCCGGAGTGGCCGACAGCCAGCCCGCCATCACACCGCGCGGCCCTGCTGCTTCCAGAAGGCTATTACCCGCAGAGCGCCGCCAAAGGCGCCCGGGACTCCGTTCCCGAGTGGCCCACCCGCCATCACACCGCACGGCCTTGCAGCTCCTGTTAGGATATCCTCCTCTCAGAGCGCCGCCACAGGAGCCCGGGACTCCATTTCCTAGAGGCCCGCCCGCCAGCCATCACACCGCGTGGCCCCGTTGCTCCCGGAAGGATCCTGTCCTCTGGACGACGCCACGAGGACCGGGGCTCCCCCACCCTCCCTCACTCCCTCCGTCTGCCCGTTCGTCCTTACCTGAGCAGCCTGCTATCGGGCGCTTATGCCCCACGGCCGGGCTCCTGGCCGTCCCCGGCCCAGGCATCTGCATCCCCGCCCGAGCACACCGAGGTCCCTGGGCCGGGTTCTAACCCCCCCATCTTCGCTACACCCATCCCTCGAAGTCACCTCCACTCTGTCCAAGAAGCTAACTTTGATCGTGGGACATTGTGTCCCCCTGCTTGTTCATGGGTCATTGTATCCCTTGCTTGTCCGTGGGTCATTGGGTCTCCCTGCTTCCATCTCCCCACCACCACTGCTTAAGCGACCATCTTTGAGGAGACCCCCACTCCCTCTTTCCCGGTCCCGACCTCACTGATTCCCCCCAGCCCACGCCTTCCCTTCCCCGGGAAAAAGTCCCTTGTTATCACCAAGTTACTTTAAGGACAACCTCATTCGCACCTAGTCAGCCCTCCCATGCTGTTTGGCTATTCACTCCTCTCCACAGGCATCTCCGCTCCGTGACTCCTTTAACAGTTCCGCCCTACTCCAGAGCTGTCATCCATAGGACTCCATCCTCCTACACCTCCGAGACAGGTTTGCCAAGGGACCCTGGACTCTGCTTACCATTAATCTTTCTGACCTGATTTGACTGACCTATGGACAATTCATCCTTCTGCTTTGAGCATCATGTGCCCATCTTAGGGTCGCTTCTGCATGTTAATTGTTAACTGCTCTCTGTGATGTCATTGTCTGTTTATTTTATTATTTCACCGAATGCTAATTGCTAGCATCTCTCGATGAGGTGATCACCTGCTCATTTTACTGCCATCGCATGTTAATTGTTAGCTGTTGTCTGCGATATCATCTGCTTATTTTTTGCCATCACATAGTAGTTGTTATCTGCTCTCTGTGATATCATCTTCTGCCCATTTTATTATCACCATAGCATGTTAACTGTTAACCACCCTCTGTGATGACATCACCTATTTATATCATTGCTACTGTGTTATTGCTTCTGCATTTCAATTGTTAACCTCCCGCTGTGCTGACCTCACCATGAGCTATCAATTCCCCTGCTCCCAACTGCCATTCCCATTCCTCATCTTCCCCTTCCCCTCGCCTCCAACCAGGATCCCTCTGTACTAGCGGCAACCCTCAACTCCTCCCTCCCAGCCCACTCCTTCCCCTCCTCCCAGCCTCCACCCCATCTCAGTTCTCCTTTCTCATCGCCACCCATTTTCCCACTCTCCCTGCCCAGGCCCCTGCCAACTCATCCCAATCCAAACCCTCCCCACCCCTCGTACCCCTCCCCCTCCCTCCCCTCCCTCCACAGCTGCTGACAAGTGTGGCCTCTGGAACCTCCGCTCCATTATAGGTAAGCTCCCTTTCATCCTGGACCTATTCCTTTCCAGCTCTCTACTCCTCCTCGCACTAACTGAAACATGGCTGTCTCCGGACGACACGGTCTCTTTTGCTACTCTCTCCAGTGGAGGCCTCTTCTTCTCCCACTCCCCCAGACTCACCGAAAAGGAGGAGGTATGGGTTTCCTTCTCGCCCCGCAATGTCTCTTTTGCACTATCCCTCCTCCCCCTTCCCTTTCCTTCCCTTCCTTTGAAGCCCAAATTATTCGCCTCAACTACCCCCTCCAGATATTGTAGCCGTCATCTACCGCCCCGGCCCGGCACCACCTCCACCTTCTTTAACGATTTTGACCCCTTTCTCACCTTCCTTTTCTCCTTTTCCATTCCCACCCTGATCCTCGGAGACTTCAACATCAACATGGATATCCCTGGTGAGTCCTGTGCCACCCGCCTTCTATCTCTCCTTGACGCTGCCAACCTCCTGTTCCACCCCACGTCGCCCACTAACCACCGTGGTCACACCTTTGACCTCATCATCTCCTACCGCTGCACTATCTCCACCCTCACCAACTCTGAAATCCCTCTCTCTGATCATAACCTTTTCACCTGCTTCCTCACTCACACTCCTCTCCCCTGTAAATCTATATTACTACCTCACAGAGACCTCAGCTCTCTCGACACCATCCATCTTTCTGAGCGCCGCAAACCCCGCCTAGCCTCCCTTTCCTCTCTATCCCATCTTGATGATCAGATTACTGCTCTCAACTATACCCTTTCTGCTCAGCTCGACTCGCTCGCTCCCCTTTCCCTTCGCCGTTCCCTTACCACTAACCCACAGCCCTGGATCACTGACACTGTCCGCCTCCTTCACTCTTATGCTCGAGCTACTGAACGCTACTGGCGATAGTCTAAACACCAAGCCAACCTCGTTCACTTCAAGTTTATCTTTTCCTGCCTTGACTCTGCCCTCTCCTCTGCCAGACAAAACTATTTCTCCTCCCATATTGACACCCATGCCCATCATCCCTGTCAGCTCTTCCGTACATTTAACTCCCTTCCCAGACCACCTGTTCCTCCCTCTCCTCCTTCCCTCACCCTCAACGACCTGGCCTCGTACTTCATTAGACAAATTAACTCCATCACGTCTGAGCTCCCCAAAGTTACTCCTCCCTCTTCTCCAACACCCCGGCTCTCAGCCCTCTCCGCTACTCTCCCATCCTTCCCAGCAGTATCCTCAGATGAGATCTCCTCCCTCCTCTCAAGTGCTACAGAGGCCACCTGTGCTTCTGACCGCATTCCCTCTCATCTTATGAAATAGCTCGCTCCGTCCCTCCTCCCCTCCTTAACTTCCATCTCCAACCGCTCACTCTCCACTGGTTTCTTCCCCTCTGCCTTCAAACATGCCCACGTGTCCCCCATCCTAAAAAACCCTTTCTTGATCCCACCTCCCCTTCGAGTTATCGCCCCATCTCCCTCTTACCATTCCTTTCCAAACTCCTTGAACAAGTCGTCTACACCCGCTGCCTCGAATTCCTCAACGCCACCTCTCTCCTCGACCCCCTCCAATCTGGCTTCCGTCCCCTACATTCCAGCGAAACTGTCCTCTCAAAGGGTACCAATGACCTCCGGCTTGCCAAGTCCAAAGGCCCCTACTCTATCCTAATCCTCCTCGAAGTCTCAGCTGCCTTCGACACTGTGGAACACCTCCTTCTCCTCAACATGCTATCCAACCTTGGCTTCACAGACTCTGTCCTCTCCTGTTTCTCCTCTTGTCTATCCGACCGCTCATTCTCAGTCTCTTTTGCGGGCTCCTCCTCCCCCTCCCATCCCCTTACTGTAGGGGTTCCTTAAGGGTCAGTTCTTTGTCCCCTTCTGTTCTCGATCTACACTCACTCCCACGGTGAACACATTCGCTCCCACGGATTCAACTATCATCTCTACGCTGATGACACCCAAATCTACATTTCTGCCTCTGCTCTCTCTCGCTCCCTTCAGGCTTGTTTCTTCTCCTGCCTTCAGGACATCTCCATCTGGATGTCTGCCCGCCATCTAAAACTCAATATGTCCAAGACTCAGCTCCTTATCTTCCCTCCAAAACCTTGCCCTCTCCCTGACTTTCCCATCACTGTTGACGGTACTACCATCCTTCCTGTCTCACAAGCCCGCAACCTTGGTGTCATCCTCGATTATGCTCTCTCATTCACTCCTCACATCCAATCTGTCACCAAAACCTGCCTGTCTCACCTCCACAACATCGCCAAGAGCATCCCTTTCCTCTCCATCCAAACCACTACCCTGCTGGTTCAATCTCACATCCTATCCCAACGAGATTACTGCATCAGCCTCCTCTCTGATTTCCGATCCTCCTGTCTCTCCCCACTTCAATCTATACTTCACGCTGCTGCCTGGATCACCTTTGTGCAGAAATGCTCTGGGCATGCTACTCCCCTCCTCAAAAATCTCCAGTGGCTACCAATCAACCTACACATCAGGCAAAAACTCCTCACTCTCGGCTTCATGGCTCTCCATCATCTCTCCCCCTCCTACCTCACCTCCCTTCATTCCTTCTACAGGCCAGCCCGCACCCTCCCTCCTCAGCCGCTAACTTCCTCACTGTGCCTCGTTCTCGACTGTCCCGCCGTTGACCCCCGGCCCACGTCCTCCCCCTTGCCTGGAATGCGCTCTTTCCGCACATCCGCCAAGCTAGCTCTCTTCCTCCGTTCACAGCCCTACTGAGAGCTCGCTTCCTCCTGGAGGCCTTCCCAGACTGAGCCCCGTCCTTCCTCTCACCCTCCTTCCCCTCCCCATGCCCCTCACCCTGCCTCCTTCCCCTCCCCACAGCACCTGCATATATGTTTGTACAGATTTATTACTCTATTTATTTTACTTGTACATATTTATTATTCTATTTATTTTACTTTGTTAATATGTGTTGTTTTGTTGTCTGTCTCTCCCTTCTACACTGTGAGCCGGCTATTGGGTAGGGACCGCCCGTATATGTTACCAACTTGTACTTCCCAAGCACTTAGTACAGTGCTCTGCACACAGTAAGCGCTCAATAAATACCATTGAATGAATGACTGAATGAATGAATCTGCCCTCCCTCACAGAGGCTTAAATACTCTGCCATCGAAACTGGCTCTGTGGAGAGAAGGGACGGGTCCCTCTGGGAGGACCCACTCGGAATTCCTTTCAGGAGTTGCTTCATAGGAACCCAGCCAGTGTGTGGAGAAGCAGCGTGACCTTGTGGATAGAGCATGGGGAGAGGGAGTCAGGAGATTTGGGTTCTAATACTAACTCAGTAAACTGTCTACTCAGGGAACTGGGACAAGTCACTTCACTTCGCCGCGCCTCAGTTCCCTCATCTGTAAAATGGGGATTAAGACTTTGAGCCCCATTTGGGACGATTGCTTGCATCTATCCTATTACATAGAAAAGTGTCTGGCATATGATAAGCACTTAACAAATACTGAAAATATGATAATCATCATCTCTGCCTAAGCCACCCCTTTTCCTCAGCTCCCCCTCCTTGTCTCCTCGACTCGCTCCCTTTGCTCTACCCCTCCACCCATGCTCACAGCACTTGAGCACTTGAGAAGATCTATAATTCTATTTATATTAATGGCTGCTTATATTAATAACTATATTAAAGACTGTTTACTTGCTTTGATGTCTGTCTCCCCCCTTCTAGAATGTAATCCCTGAGTAGGCAGGGATTGTATTTCTTTAGTGCTGAATTGTATTTTCCAAGCGCTTAGTACAGTGTTCTGCACAGAGTAAGCGCTCACTATAAATGATTGAAACAATTAATGAATGAATATTATTATTATTATTATTATCAATCCAACCTCTACCAGTTATCTGCTCAGTAACTCGATCTATATCATTATTATCTTTTCAATGGTATTTGGTCAACATTTACTATGTTCCAGGCACTGTACTAAGCTCTGGGTTAGGCACAAGGTAATCAGGATGGGCACAGTTCCTTTCCCATTTGGGGCTCACATTCTTAATCCCCATTTTACAGATGAGGCAACTGAGGCACAGAGAAGTGAAGCGACTTGCCCAAGGTCGCAAAGCAAACAAGTGGAAGATCAGCTCCTTTCGATTCCCAGGTATGTGATCTACTCACTAGACCATGCCTTTTCTCTTATCCCATCCCGTAGTACTGTACTTGAAACACAGTAAACATTTACGTCCTATTAAAAAAATAAGGTTACAGTCTTTCCCTCTAGATCCTCCTTTCTCCCTGGGTAATTATGACCCAGGATAATAATAATTCTGGTATTTTGTAAGCGCTTACTATGTTCCAAGCTCTGTTCTAAGCACTGAGAGGTACAAGGTAATCAGATTGTTCCACATGGGACTCACAGTTATAATCCCCATTTTACAGAAGAGGTAACTGTGGCATAGAGAAGTTAAGTGACTTTCCCAAAGTCACAGAGCTCACAAGCGGTGGAGCTGGGATTAGAACCCATGACCTCTGACTTCAAAGCCCTGAGCCACGCAGCTTATCAAGATCTTTTCTATCTGGTCCTCTAATGACCTCTGATTGTGGCCCATTTCCTGTAGCAATGATTTCTGGGTAATCCTCCTCCTCTACATCCCTACCTCCTTGGCCCTGGCTACCTTGTCTTTTCTAGATCACCATCAGCCCCATAGCAGCCTCTCTGCATCCTCTGACCACTCCACCCTTGCTTTCAGGGATCTGTCTAATTTCTCTCTGCCCATCTCCCTTCTCCTCCTTCTTCGCCTCTCTCATCGTCTCCTCTGAGCTCTGTGGATTTCTGTCCCCATGCATTGTTAGGGATTGGGACAGCAATCAATCAATCAATCAATGAGCTTTTATTTAGCATTTGCTGTTTGCAGTGCACTGACTAAGCACTTGAGAGAGTACAAGGCATAGGAGTTGGTAGAAATTATACTTGCCCTACAGGGGGAGACAGACCTTAAAGTGGATTAGGGGTAGGGGAAATAGTTGATCATAAGACTATTTATACAAGTATCGTGGGGCTGGGGTGAGTATCAAAGTGTTTAAGGGATATACAGCCAATTTTAGAGTCGAAGCAGAGGGGAGAGAAGACAAGAGAAATTCATTCATTCATTCAATTGTATTTATTGAGCGCTTACTGTGTGCAGAGCACTGTACTAAGCGCTTAGAAAGTACAAGTTGGCAACATATAGAGAGGGTCCCTACCCAACAGTGGGCTCACAGTCTAGAAGGGGAGACAGAGAACAAAACAAAACATATTAACAAAATAAAATAAATAGAATATGTACAAGTCACGAACTGTCCTCAAGGCGGCCTTCATATCCCTATTTTTCAGGTTGTAGATGAGGGGGTTCAGGTTGTGGAGCACCATGGTGTAGAACACGGACACCAACAGGTCCAGCGTCGAGAGGGAGTCTGTCACGGGTTTGAGGTAGGTGAAGATTCCGGTCGAGAGGAAAAGGGTGACAACGACGAGGTGGGGCAGGCAGGTGAATAAGGCTTTGTCCCGACTCACGGTGGACGGGAACCTCAGCACAGCCAAGAAGATGCTGACGTAGGAGACGACAATGGAGACGAATGAGAAGAAACCAAAACCGATACCCATAGCCTCGATGACGTCAACGACAATGTCCGTTTCAGAACAGATCTTCAGTAAGGAGGGGACGTCGCAGAAGAACTGCTGGATCATGTTGGACTCACAGAAGTTAAATGTGAACATCCCAGCTGTGTACATCGCCACAAACAGCCCCGCGCTGAGCCAGGAGGCGGCAGACATCTTTCAGAGGCCTCCCTATTCATGACTACGTCATGGCGCAGGGGGTGGCAGATGGAGGCATTAGCGGTCGTAGGACATCGCCATGGGGATGGACAGCTCTAAACCACCAAACAGAACCACCAAAAAGACCTGGGCAGCATCTGAAATAGATGGTTATGTTGATGCTCAGGGAGTTGGAAATCAATTTTTGAACGGCGACGGACATGTAGCAGATGTCGAAGATGGACAGGGTCCTGAGGAAGAAGTACATAGGGTGTGAGGCGCCGGCCAAAAGCGTTGTCGGCGATGATGAGGAGATTCCCCTACAGGGCCGCCACATAGAGCCGAAGGAACAGCGCTACGTGGACCAGCTGCAGCTCTAGGACCTCCAAGAAATCCAACAGGAGGAATTCTGTCACAACTGTGTGATTGGCCATGTGGTCTGAGGACTGCCTAAGGGTACCAAGAAAACAGTTGAGTATCTCTCCAAGAAACACTTAGGAAAAGTGAAATTGTTAAGTTGCATCGGACCTCTCAGATTTCTCTTTCTTCTGCCTCTGGCCTGGAATTAAGACAAGCACTCAAACCAATTTATTCTCCTAGGAACGTTCCGTGTTCCTAAAGGTTTGTGAAGATTGAGATACTGCAACTCCTTTTTTTATCCATTCACAGTAGCTTATCTGGCCTGGAACGGACTCTCCCTTCATATCTGACAGACCATCACTCTCCTCTCTCAAATAAACACAAAGATAAACAAGAAGTGGCAGGATGTCTTAAAGACAGGCAGACGCAGAGAAATGGAGATAAGGAGACTGAAGCATAGAGACCACACAAAACTCAAGGAGATACCTAGACCAAGAGAAAGAGTTTTAATTACAGCTCTGCCACTAAGCTTTCAGTGTGAACTTCTGTGAGACCTTGGGCCAGTATCATAACTTCTCTGGTCTCAGTTCCTTCATTTGCAAATAGTGATTAATTACCTTTTCTCCCTGCTACGTAAACTGCAAGCCCCGTGTGTGAGAGGGTTCTGATTACTAGAGAAGCAGAATGACTTAGTGGATACAGCGCAAACTAGGGAGTCAGAAAACGTGGGTTCTATTCCTGCCTCCTCCACTTGTCTGCTCTGTGATCTTGGGCAAGCCACTTAACTTCTCTGTGCTTCAGTAACCTGGACTCAACATGTCCAAGACTGAACTCCTTGTCTTCCCTCCCAAACCCAGCCCTCTCCCTGACTTTCCCATCTCTGTTGACGGCACTACCATCCTTCCCGTCTCACAAGCCCGCAACCGTGGTGTCATCCTCGACTCTGCTCTCTCATTCACCCCTCACATCCAAGCTGTCACCAAAACCTGCCGGTCTCAGCTCCGCAACATTGCCAAGATCCGCCCTTTTCTCTCCATCCAAACCGCTACCCTGCTCGTTCAAGCTCTCATCCTATCCCGTCTGGACTACTGTATCAGCCTTCTCTCTGATCTCCCATCCTCATGTCTCTCCCCACTTCAATCCATACTTCATGCTGCTGCCCGGATTGTCTTTGTCCTGAAACGTTCTGGGCCTGTTACTCCCCTCCTCAAAAATATCCAATGGCTATCAATCAATCTGTACATCAGGCAGAAACTCCTCACCCTCGATTTCAAGGCTCTCCATCACCTCTGCCCCTCCTACCTCACCTTCCTTCTCTCTTTCTACAGCCCAGCCCGCACCCTCTGCTCCTCTGCCGCTAATCCCCTCACCATGCCTCGTTCTCGCCTGTCCCGCCATCGACCCCCGGCCCACGTCATCCCACGGGCCTGGAATGCCCTCCCTCTGCCCCTCCGCCAAGCTAGCTCTCTTCCTCCCTTCAAGGCCGTGCTGAGAGCTCACCTCCTCCAGGAGTCCTTCCCAGACTGAGTCCCTTCCTTCCTCTCCCCCTCGTCCCCCTCTCCATCCCCCCATCTTACCTCCTTCCCTTCCCCACAGCACCGGTATATATGTATATATGTTTGTACATATTTATTACTCTATTTATTTATTTATTTTACTTGTACATATCTATTCTATTTATTTGATTTTGTTAATATGTTTGGTTTTGCTCTCTGTCTCCCCCTTTTAGACTGTGAGCCCACTGTTGGGTAGGGACTGTCTCTATATGTTGCCAGCTTGTACTTCCCAAGCACTTAGTACAGTGCTCTGCACACGGTAAGCCCTCAATAAATACGATTGATTGATTGTAAAGTGGGGATTATGACTGTGAGCCCCACGTGGGACAACCGGATTACCTTGTATCTACCCCAGTGCTTAGAACAGTACTTGGCATATTGTAAGTGCTTCACAAATACCATTATTATTATTATCTTGTATCTCTGCCTGCACTTAGTATTAGGCTCGTTCTAAGTGCTTAACTAGTACCAATAAAAGAAATACTGGTTCTTCATTCTACTTAGAGTATGAGCTCCATGTGGGACATTTTCTATGTCCAATCCTGTATCACCTCCATGACTTAGAACAGTTCCAACGCTTAGTACAGTGTCTGGCACATAGTGAACACATAACCAATACCATAATCATTATTATTGTTATTATTATTACAAGACACTCACTAAGCGCTTAACAGTACATAGAAAAATACCTGTTCTCCCCCCAATTTGGACCGTGATCCCCTTGTGGGACATGGACCCTGTTCAATCTTGTAATATCTTAGAGCCTAGCACTCTGCCTAGAATAGAGTAAGTGCTTATCAAGCTAAAGAAAGACAAGGATCAGGCAGAAACTCACATGAACAACAAAACAACTGAAGGTCACTGAAATGGATTTCCTGATGCACGTTTGCACTTACCAATGGATGGAAACAGGAGATTTCTGGTTACATTTCTCCCAGACTTGAAAACCTCCCCTCAATCTCTAGGTTTCAAGCTCGTTGTGGTCAGGGAACCTGTCTCCCAACTCATATTGCACTCTCCCGAGCGCTTAGTACAGAGCTCTGCTTACAGGAAACGTTCAGGAAACACTACTGATGGATTAATTAAAGCCTGTCTCCCCCTCTGGTCTGTATGCTCATTGTAGCGAGAGATTGTATCTCCCAACAATGTTATATTGTACTCTCCCGAGCTCTTAGTCCAGTACCCTGCACAAAGTAAGCGCTCAATAAATTTCACTGAATGATTGCTTCTTTCCTTCTACAGCCCAGCCCGCACCCTCCACTCCTTTGCCGCTAACCTCCTCACTGTGCCTCCTTCTCACCTGTCCAGCTGTCGACCCACGTCCTTCCCCTTGCCTGGAATGCCCTCCCTCCGCACATCCGCCAAGCTAGCTCTCTTCCTCCCTTCAAAGCCCTTCGCAGGCTGGAGGCTTCGCAGACTGAGCCTCCTCCTTCCTCTCCCCCTCCTCTCCCTTCCCATCCCCCCCACCTCCTTCCCCTCCCAACAGCACCTATGTATATGTTTGTACAGATTAATTACTTGTATTTATTTTACTTGTACATATTTACTATTCTATTTATTTTATTTTGTTAATATGTGTTGTTTTATTGTGTGTCTCCCCCTTCTAGACTGTGAGACCGCTGTTGGGTAGGGGCCGTCTCTATATGTTGCCAACTTGTACTTCCCAAGCGCTTAGTACATTGCTCTGCACACAGGAAGCGCTCAATAAATACGATTGAATGAATGAATGGTTGTATCCGTGGGATGACATCACTCTCTTGTTGAGGAGTTCCCGAAAGATGGTGTCTTTCATATTCTGTGGTTCTTTCGAGCGGCAATTTATGATCCTTCCCACTTGGATTCTCTTTTCCCTTTGGAGAAAGCAGGATTCCTCTTTTGGTCTGAGGGACCTCGTGATTGAAAGCCCCCAGAATCTACTGTGCTGTCAAATACGATGGAATGAATGAATCATCCTGGCTTCCCCACGAGGATAGTTAAGCTACTCTCAACCCCACAGCACTTCATATTTATAGATTATGAATTGTACGTCGTGAATTATTTATTTAGATTAATGCCTGTCTCTATCAATAGACTTTTTGCTTCTTTTGGGTAGGGAAGGTGTCTACCAACTCTTATACTGCAATGAAAATAATAATCATCATCATCATAATAATGACGGTATTTGTTAAGCACTTACCATGTGCCAAGTACTGTATTAAGTGCTGAGGTGGATAAAAACAAACTGTGATGGATGCAGTCCCTGTCCCACGTGGGACTCACAGTCTCGATCCCCATTTAACCGAGGAGGTAACTGAGGCATAGAGAAGTGACGTGACATGCCCAAGGTTACACAGCAGACAGGTGGCACAGCCAGGATTAGAACCCGTGAACCCAGGCTCATGTTCTATCCACTATGCCATGCTGCTTCTCTGGCATACTGTACTCTCTCAAGGGCTCAGTACAGTGCACTGCACAAAGTAAGCGCTCAACAAACACCATTGATGTTGATGATTGATGATTGAGGTTTTAAGTGGAGGAGGCTGGTATGATTTCTTTTTACCAGTACCATCTCCGCATAGATTCTAAGATGTCTTCTCACGGGCTATTTTTCTGTCATCTGAAATCATTTCTGTGATCAAGAGTCTCTTTTTGATTCCCTCTTTATGATCTAGGATCCCGCCTTAAGTTACTTTTCCCTCTCTCTGCCTGTGCTGTTGTCCTCTTATTCACTGAAGATAATAATGATTATAAAAAATAACTGTGGCATTTGTTAAGAACTTACTATGTGCCATGCACGGTATAAGCAATGGGGGTAGATACAAGCTAATCAGGTTGGATACAGCCTCTGCCTCACAAGGGGCTCACAGTCTTCATCCTCATTTTACAGATGAGGAAACTGAACCACAGAGAAGTGACTTGACCAAGGTCACGGAGCAGACAAGTGGTGGAGAGGAGATTAGAACCCAGGTCTTCTGACTGCCATTTGTAAAATGGGGTTTAAGACTGTGAGCCCCACGCGGGACAACCTGATTACCTTGTATCTACCCTGGAACTTAAAATAGTGCTTGGCACATAGTAACCGCTTAAGAAATACTGTATGTATTAATCAATGTCTCCTAATTCAGAGACTTTTCTTCTTCTTCGGGCAGTCAGTATTTTTTCCACAGCGGCTGGTTTGCCACCCGCATCCCACGTCTGGTCGCTCCTCTCACACCTAGCCTTCCCATTCCATCGTCTCTGCCTTCCTGGCTTTTTATCTGGCCCTTCCTTACAACCTGGATTTCTATTCTATATTTTCCATTCCGTGATTTCTGATTGGGAAGCCACATAACCTAAGTAGAAAGCGTTCGGACATGGGAGGCAGAGGACCTGCGTTTTAATCCCAGCTACACCACCTACTCTCTTTTTGGTGGTATTTTCTAAGCGGTTATTGTGTGCCAGGCACTATCCTAAGTGTTGGGGTAGATACAGGCTACTCAGTTTGGACACAGTTCATGTTCCACATGAGGGTTACAGTCTTAATCCACATGTTACAGATGAGGTAACTGAGGCAGAGAGAAGTGAAGTGACTTGCTCAAGGTCACAAAGCAAATAAGTGGTGGAGCTGAGATTAGAACTCATGTCCCCTGGCTTCCAGGCCTGTGATCTTTCCCCTGAACCACGCTGCTTCTCACACATGGACATATTCTCATACTCTAATGCTATTCCTAACGGAAATTCATTTAAATATCTATTTCTCACACTAGACTGTAAGCTTCTTGAGGGCTGACATTGTGCCTACCCACTCTGTTTTACTGGACTCTCCCAAACATTTAGTACAGCTCTCTGCACACAGTCATTTGTAAGCTCCGTGTGGGCACAGATCCTGTCTATCACCTCAATTGTGCTCAGTACAGTGTTCTGCAACCAGCAAGTCCTCAGAAACTACCATGGATGGATTGAACTATTGGCTTTGACTCACCGGGCCGGTCCAAGATTGGGGATGCTGAGTTCCTCCTCTTCATCTCCTCATGCGGGTTTGTGGCCTTGATGGGAAAGAATCTGGCATAAAACCAGTGCTCCGGGTTCCTCGGAGACAGCAGTTGCTGTACTGGGCGGGGTGGAGGGAGGGGGTTCCCACGGGAGGGCCATCCCCAGGGTTTTCCCTGAGAGACTCTTTCCCTGGAAAACTCAGGAGACCAGAGGTGACATTATCACCGACGTTCAGCAAAGCTCGGTCTGTTCCACTAATGTTATCTCCCTCACCTTTGAGAATTCCATGGTCACAAATTCACTCAATCGCCTTTGTTTGGCGCGTGTGAAGCACTGTAGTAAGTGATTCAGGGAGTAGAATACAACAATATATAGACATAGTCGCCGCTCACAATGAATTTCTAATATAGAAACATTCTGATAATGAACGAGACTCTGGCAAGCTGCCTATTTATACAACCTCCTCTGAACTCTCACTCCCTTCACCTTTAGAGATTTATTAAGAGCACCTCTCCCCAGGAGCCCTTCTCCGATTAAGCCCCCATTTCCTCTTCTTCCATTCCTTTTATGTTGCCCTTGCACTTGGATTTTCACCCTTTATTCATCCCGCTCTCACCCCTCTGCACTTATGTTCATATCTGTAATTTGTTTATAGTAATGCCTGCCTCCTCCTCTAAAAGGTAAACTTGTTGTGGGCAGGGAATGTCTGCTTGTGGTTGTACTGTACTCTCCCAAGAGCTTAGTACAGTACCCTGCACACAGGAAGTGCTCAATAAATATGATTGATTCATTGGCAATAAGCGCTTTACAAATAGCCAATCTCCACAGCCACCATTGTTAGTAGATGGCTGGAGTTGTAATCAATTCAGGCATGGAGGACCTGGATCCTGAGGTCTCAGTAACGAGACCAGCCATGTTTCTCCACAGGAGATTTCTTTATAATAATAATAATAATGGCATTTGTTAAGCACTGGGGGAGATACAAGGCAATAATGATGATGATGATGATGATGATGATGATGATGATGATGATGATGATGGCATTTGTTATGCACTTACTATGTGGAATGCACTGTTCCAAACGCTGGGGAGGATATAAGGTGATCAGGCTGCTCCACGTGGGGCTCACATTCTTAATCCCCATTTTACAGATGAGGTAACTGAGGCACATAGAAGTTAAGTGACTTGCCCAAGGTCACACAGTTGACAAGTGCCTGAATCAGGATTAGAACACATGACCTCTTACTCCCAAGCCCGTGCTCTTTCCCCTGAGCCACGCTGCTTCTCTGAGCCACGCTGCTCACCAGTTAGTCCCGTGGGACTGATGCTAAGGGTGGGGACCAGCCGTTATTCGGGCTAGAAGGGCCCATGACCTCATGGAGAAGGATCATCTACTGCGCCATTTTAGGGGTATTTCCCTGCTATCATTCTTCTCAGGGCGGCCCTCATGTCCCGGTTTCTCAGGCTGTGGAAGAGGGGGTTCAGAGTGGGGGACAGCACGGTGTAGAACACAGACACCAGCAGGACTAGGGCCGAGGGGGATTCAGACACGGGCTTGAGGTAGGCAAAGGTACCATTTGCTATGGATAATGTCACGACGGCAAGGTGGGGCAGGCAGGTGGAGAAGGATTTATCTCAGCCCTCGGTGGCCGGCATCCTCAGCACTGTTCAGAAGATGCATATGTGCGAGATGACTATGGCGACGAAATAACCGAAGGTGTGGCCGACATAGATGGTTTATGACACAGATTCCTGGAGATTTACACTGTGCTCTGCGGGACTGATAAACTGAGGGATGTCACAGAAGAACTGCGGGAGGACCTCCCGCAGGGATGAAGAAGTTGGCGATGTTTTGCATCATGGCGCTCAGTGATCCAAAGAGCCACTAGGCAGCCGCCATCTTCCCACAGGCCACAACATCCATGATGACCCAGTAGCGCAGGAAGAGGCAGATGGCCGCGTACCGGTCGAAGGACATCGTCGTGAGCAGGGGAGTGTCTGCACAGACACAGAGTATGAACGCATAATACATAGTACATGAACACAAAGTATGAGTGCTTACTGTGTGCAGAGAACTATACTAAGCCTTTGGGAGAGTACAATAGAACAGGTTGACATGATCCCTTCCCTAAAGAATCTAACAATCTAGTGTTGGAATTATTATCATTATTTATTATTAAGTGCCATTGAGTCGGCACTTATGTACATTCCAATCAATCAATCATGTTTACTATATGCAGAGCACTGTACTAAGCACTTGAGGAGGGTACAGTGTAAAAGAGTTGGTAGACACATTCCTTACCCCCAAAGAGCTTAGTTAGAGTCCAGAGGGGAAGACAGACATTGGTATAAGCATAAAAATTGCATCTCTGTACAGAAATGCTGTGGGACTGAGGGAGGGGCGAACGAAGTGTACCATATCCACAGACTTATTATATCATAGTACATTATATTGTATTGTATTATATAGTGAATTACAGTTCATGAGTTACATCCAGAATTGATTTATTTGTGTTTATATCTAGCTCCCCGTCTAGACTATAAGCACATTGTGGGCAGGGAATTTGTCTACCAACTCTGTTATATTGTTGTATTGTTATATTGCAGAGAAGCAGGGTGGCTCAGTGGAAAGAACACAGGCTTTGGTGTCAGAAGTTGTGGGTTCAAATCCTGGCTCCGCCACTTGTCAGCTGTGTGACTTTGGGCAAGTCATTTAACTTCTTTGAGCCTCAGTTCCCTCATCTGTAAAATGAGGATTAAGACTGTGAGCCTCCCGTGAGACAACCTGATCACCTTGTAACCTCCCCAGCGCTTAGAACAGTGCTTTGCACATAGTAAGCGCTTAATAAATATCATCATCATCATAATTAAAACAGTACTTTGAACATAGTAAGCGCTTAACAAACACCATAATTATTATTATTATTACTCTCCCAAAAGCTTATTCGAGTGTTCTGCACACATTAAAATCTCCATAAATCAATCGATTGCTCAGTGATAGGTAATGGGTGCAGTTTGCTGGACTCACCTGTTTCTGCTGGGAAAATTCTGTAAGGTTCCAGCCTCCATTTGAGCAGGTGTCTGGTCAAGGAAGGACAACCCATAGCTGTGTCTGGTTGTTTGGGGGCCTCAAGACACAGGGGAGAGACTTTGGGCTTTATTGCCCAGCAGTCTTCATGGACAAGGGGCTTGGCATCCTTGGGGTGAGCCCGGAATGCATACCTCTGTGGCCCCAGAGTATGCCGCAGTGGAAACAGAGTAAGGGAAAAGGTGATATCAGCTCTGTGATCTCCCCCGCGTCCAAACTCCCCAGACTGTTGAGATGTGTGAGGAGGATGAAACGGTTGCGACAGTGACTGTGCTGCCCTATTTTTTTTTTATGGCCTTTGTTAAGCGCTCAATATTTTCCAGACACTGTACTAAGTGCTGGGGTAGATACAAACTAATCAGGTTGGACACAGTCCATGTCCCACATGGGGGTCACATTTTAATCCCCATTTAAAGATTAGGGAACTGAGGCTCTGAAAAGTGGGTAGTCCCTGGAGTCCCACAGACGTGAGGAGAGTTGATATGGGCGGGGGGAATGACGTTACCAGCTCTGATTTCCCCATCTGGATTCTGCACCTTATGGGGTGGGAAAAGAGGGTCTCAGCGGGGCAGTCTACTGGAAAGGGCCCTGGAATGGCCCCTCTAGACTGTGAGCCCGTTGCCGGGTAGGGACCTTCTCTACAAGTTCCCAGTTTATACTTCCCAAGCGCTTAGTACATTGCTCTGCACACAGTAAGGCTCAATACATACGATTGAATGAATAAATGAATGGAAAGCTTAGTTTGGCTTCTTGCCTGCTATAATCTTGGGCAAGTTAATTAGCCTCTCCATACCTCAGTTTCTACAATTCTACTCTCCCAAGCATTTAATCATTCAGTCAGTTAAGCAGCTGGGAGAGTTCCATATCATAATAGTAATAGTTATGGCGTTTATTAAGTACTTACAATGTTCCAGACACTGTAGTGGATACAAGGAAATTGGGTTGTACACATTCCCTTGTCCAACATGGGGCTCGCAGTCTCAATCCCCATTATACAAATGTATACAAACAGAGGTACAGGGAAGTTTAGGGACTTGCCCAGGGTCACAAGCAGACATGTGACAGAGCCAGGATTAGAACCCATGACCTTCTGACTCCCAGGCCAGTGTCCTATCGACTGTGCCATGCTGCATCTCCTGTGAATTAAATGAACATTCACTGTCCACAACAAATTTACTGCCTAGAGGGAGAGACAGACATTGATATAAATAAATAAATTCCAGGTATGAAAATAAAAGCCGTGGGGCTGAGGGAGAGGTGAATAAAGGGAGCAAATCAGGGCAAAGCAAAAGGGAGAGGGAGAAACGGAAATGAGGGCTTAGTCAGGGAAGTCCTCTTGGAGGAAATGTCTCTTCAATAAGGCACTGAAGGGGGCAGGGTCATTATCTGTTGGATTTGAGGAGGGAGGGTGTTCCAGGGCAGAGGTAGGATGTGGACGAGAAGTCATCAGCACGATAGATGAGATTGAGGTACAAGGAGAAGATTGGTGTGAAAGGAGTGAAGTGTGTGGGCTGGGTTTTAATCCAGTGCTCAACACAGAGTGAAGGAATATCAAATTCCCAAAGGTCACAGATACAAGCGTATAGATGACATAGAAGGGAGAAAGAGCAGGAGAAATAGGGGCTTATTCGGGGAAGGCCTGTTGGAGAAGATGGGATTTTAATAAGGCTTTGAAGGTGGGGATGGTGGTGGTTGGTCAGATATGAAGGGGGAAGATGTTCTAGGTGAGGGGCAGAATTTGGGCGAGGGGATGGCGGTGACATAGATAAGATCGAGGCACAAATTGTACTACTTGAATGAGTCAGTCAGTGGTATTTATTAAGTGCTTACTGTGTGAAGAGCATTGTACTAAGCGTTTAGGAGAGGACAGTACAATAGAGTTGATAGATATATTCCCTGTCTACCTCTATCCTAATCTAGCACGAGGGTGTTTTTTTTTTAGCAAAGTGCTTGGCACATAGTAAGCACTCAATAAATAAGGCAGAGGACAAGGGTTCTAATTTCGGCTCTGCTATTTGTCTGCTGTGAGATTTTGGGCAAGCCACTTAACTTCTGTATGCCCCAATTACCTCATCTGTCAAATGGGGATTAAGACTGTGAGCCTTATGTTGGACACTGGACTGTGTCCATCCTGAGTAGCTTGTATTTACCCTAGTGCTTACAGCAGAGCCTGGCACCTAGGAAGCACTTAATAAATATCATTAAAAAATGAAAGCACTCAATAAATATGATTAATTGAATAGGTGCTGAAATCTTTAGAGTGCACATATCTGTCTCCTCCAAGGGATCTACGCTTAGTATAGTGCTTTTCATACAGTAAGCACTCAATAAATACAGCTTACTGATTGGTGGATAGAGTCATTGCTGATCTTCCACTTTTGAACAGACTAGAGGCATCCATTATACATGAAAAATGTCCATCTCAGGACTCTCCCAGTGCGGCCTTCATTTCCTGGTTCCTCAGGCTGTGAATGAGGGGGTTCATGGTGGGGAGCATCATGGTGTAGAACACAGACATCAGCACGTCGAACATCGAGGAAGAGTGTGAGGGCGGCTTGAGATAACCAAACACACCTGTGGAGAGGAAGACAGTGACAGTGATGAGATTGGGCAGGCAGGTGGAGAAGGCTTTGGCAGGCCCTCGGCGGCCAGCATCCTCATCACAGCCCAGAAGATGCGCATGTATGAGACGACAGTGGAGACGAAACAACCGACGCCCAGAAACACGCTAAGGCCCAGAACAGCGATCTCATCACTGTAGCATCTGGAGCAAGAGAGCCGGATGAGGGAAGGGATGTCGCATAAGAACTGACGGATGGAGTTGGTGTTACAGAAGAGGAGGGAGAAAGTCACGGACGTGTTGATGCCTCCGTTCAGCCCTCTGCTGAGCCACGAGGTGGCGTCCATATTCCCACAAGCCCCTCGTTCCATGATGACCTCGTAGCGCAGGGGGTGGCACATGGCAGCATAGCGGTCATAAGACATCCCCGTGACCCGGGTTCCTTCGACACCCCCAAGGATGATTACTAAGAAGACTTGAGGGATGCAACCCGGGACAGAGATTTCTCTGCAGTCGGTCAGGGATTTGTGGATAGATTTGGGGACGGTTACAGAGATGGGCCTGAAGTCAAGGACGGACAGGTTCCTGAGGAAGAAGCACATGGGGGTGTGGAGGCTCCAGTCGAGAGTGGTGACAGCGACGATGGGAATATTCCCCATCAGGGCTGCCAGTTATACCAGGAGGAACTGTGCGGCCTGAACAAGTTGCAGGCCCCGGATCTCCGAGAAACCCAGCAGGGAGAAACCCAACAGGAGGAATTCCTTGTGAGGAAATAGGGTTTGTACGTATTTATTACTCTACGTATTCATTTTACTTGTACGTATTTATTCTATTTATTTTATTTTGTTAATATGTTTTGTTTTGTTCTCTGTCTCCCCCTTCTAGACTGTGAGCCCACTGTTGGGTAGGGACCATCTCCAGTGCTGCAAACTTGTACTTCCCAAGCGCTTAGTACAGTGCTCTGCACACAGTAAGCGCTCAATAAATACGAATGAATGAATGAATGAATGAATGAATGAATTGATGGATGGAGGTGAAAATATTGTTATCCAAACAGTGTAGTCTAGTGGTTAGAGCATGGGCCTGGAAGTCAGAAGACCTGGGCTTTAATCCCGGTTCTGCCATGTGTCTGCTGTGTGACTTTGGGTAAGTCACTTCACTTCCCTGGGTCCCATTTACCTCAAATGTAAAATGAGGATTAGATCCTACTCTTTCCTCCTTTTCATTTTCTCCTCTTCTCCCCTCTACCCAGGGCGTGGCATCTACAAATGAAAGACATTCAATCCATACTATTGATTGATTGATGGACTGACTATTGGAAAATGCTGTTCTGGCAAGGAAATATTAGAGAAAAATGCCAGCAACTTTAATTTTTCTAGTTAATCTGCAACTATAACTGAACCCAAGCTCCTCCAGTTTTCAGTTCCATGGCACACAATAACATTGATAATAATAATAATAATAATAATAATAATGGGATTTGTTAAGCTCTTAGTATGTGCCAAGCACTGCTCTAAGCACTGGGATAGATACAAGCAATCAGGTTGTCCCACGTGAGGCTCACAGTCTTAATCCCCATTTTACAGATGAGGTAACTGAGGTACAGAGAAGTTGAGTGATTTGCCCAAAGTCATACATCTGATAAGTGGCAGAACGGGGATTAGAACCCACAACCTATGACTACCAAGCCCACGCTCCTTCCACTAAGCCACACTGCTTCTCACAGTCAATTAATCAGTGAATAGATCAGTGGTATTTATTGGCTATTTGCAGCGCACTGTACTAAAACGCGTGGGACATCACGACACAACAGAATTAGCACACATGTTCCCTGCCCACAATGAGCAGACAGTCTAGAGGGGAAGACAAACATTAATATAAATAAATAAATATGGTACAAGGCAGCATATCACAGGCCATGGCAGGTTAAGACCTCTCAGGGCAGGGTCTCTGCAACCTCCAAGGGACCCTCAAACTAACAAGCCTGGAAGAAGCAGCATGGCCTAGTGGTAAGAACATGGGCCTGGAATTCAGAGGAGCTGGGTTCTAATTCTGGCTTTGCCAACTGCTTGCTGTATGACCTTGGACGAGTCACTTAACTTCTCTGTCCCTCAGTTCTCCTCTTCTCTGCCTTACTTAGACTGTGAGCCCAATGCAAGACAGGGACTATATCCAACCTAATGAACTTGTAATATACTCCAGCTCTTAGAAGAGTATTAATAGAACAGTGGCACAGTACAGAATGTAGAGCAGTAGAATAGAACAGTAATTAGAATAATAATAATAGTAATATGCCATAATAGTGAAGGAATGGTAATATTGATATAGTAAGCACTTAACGAATACTACTTAACACATAGAAGCAGCGTGGCTTAGTGGATAGAGCCCGGTCTTGGGAGTCAGGGGTCATGGGTTCTAATCCCAACTCCACCACTTGTCAACTGTGTGACTTCGGGCAACTCACTTCACGTCTCTGTGCCTCAGTTCCCTCATCAGTAAAATGGAGATGAAGACTGTGAACCCCACGTGGTACAACCAGATTACCTTGTATCTACCCTAGGGCTTAGAACAGTGATTGACACATAGTAAACGCTTAACAAATATCACCATCATCATAAAAAGCCTCTCCGTTCTCAGTCCCAGCTTCAGTACAGAACATCTCTACCCAGCCTAGTCATTCCGTGTCCTGTAAATAGTACCCTGAGCTTGGTCTAATAAAAACAGCATAATCCTGGCTCTGCCGCTCGCCTGCTGTGTGACCTTGGGCAAGCTACTTCGCTTCTCTGCATCTCAATCTCCTCAACTTAATACCCAATTCATTAAAATCAGGAAAATCAAGTTCACCTTCCTCATGGGTCTTCTTAGAATCAGGCCTGGAATGAAATGAGAGAGCTTTGCTTGCTCCCTCTAGACGATCAGCTCGTTGTGGACAGGAAATGTGTCTACTGACTCTATCGTAGTCTTCCAGTTGCTTACTTCAGTGTTCTTCACACAATAGCTCAATAAATACCACTAATTCATTGACTAACGTCTGCCTCCCCAACTACAGTGTAAAATTGCTGAGCCAGGGATTATATCCCCCAACTCTGCTATATTGGACTCTATCAATCGCTTTCAGTGCCCTGCACACAGTAAGCGCTAGATAATGCCACTGATTGTTTGACTAACATCTGTCTCTAATTCTAGACTTTAAGCTCGTTGTGGGTAGTGAGTGTGCCTACCCACTCTGTACTAGTGTATTCTCCCAAGTGTACTCTCCCAAGTGCTTCGTGCAGTGCTCTACACCCAGTAAGCACCCACTGATTGATGGATTCTCTCCTTAGCTCTCACAATTACTCGGATCTCAGCCACCACACTCACGATTTCCAGAAAGTGCTCTAGATCTCTGATGCTCATCCCATCTGAGCCCCTGATGGTAAATACTCTCAGATCAACGTGCTGCACAAACAGAGGAGCCGGTTTTATGAACTGAAAAATGTACGACTCTCATCTTGTCCCATCCCCTGGGGATCCTGCCTGCTCACAGAGGCTAGCATTCCCATTGGGCTGTTATGTTCAACCTCTAGAAGTAGAAACCTCTAGAAATCTCTCACGGAAGAGATTGGACCATCTAGATTTATCCACCTAGATTTATAATAATTATTAATATTATCATCATTGCTGTTGCATTTGTTAAGCACTCACTATTCTATTCTGATATTTGTTTAGCACTCACTCTGCTGTTATTGCTGTACATATTAAGCACTCACAATATTATTATTATCACATTTGCTAGGCACTCATATTGTTTTTATTATGGCATTTGTTAAGCACTTAGTAAATCCTTATTATGGTATGCGTTAAGTACTGAGTATATTATTTTGGCATTTGTTATACACTTACTATATTATTATTATGGTATTTGTTAAGCACTCAGTACACTATTGTTATTATGGAATTTATGAAGCTCTCACTATATTATGATTATGACATTTGTTAAGCATTTATTATATTAGTATTATGGCATTTGCTAAGCACCCACTATATTATTATGGCATTTGTAAACATTTACTATATTATTATTGCGGTATTAGTGAAGCATTCACTATCTTATTATTAAGGCACTTAATAACAATAATAATACTAATGATAATGGTATTTGTTATGTACTTACTATGGGCCACTAGGCACTGTTCTAAGCGCTGGGACATTGTTCCCTCAATATATTATTGATATGGCATTTCTTAGGTACTAATTATGCTAATATTATTGGATTTGCTAAGTACTTACTACATTATTATTACGGAATTTGTCAATTACTATATTATTAGTATCATGGCATTTGTTAAGAACTTACTATGTTATTATTTTGGTATTTGTTAAGCCCTCACTATATTATTATTATGGCATTTGTTACGCAATTATATTATTATTATTATGATGATATTTGTTAAGCACTCACTATATCATTATTACGGCATTTGTTAAGCCCTTACTATATTCTTATTATTAGTGTGGAAGCTTCTTCGAGGATGAAGGACAACTATCAATCAATAAATGGTATCTATTAAGGAATTCAGTGCTTAGTACAGTGCTCTGCACATGGTAGGAACTCAATAAATACCATAGATGATGATGATGATGCAGAGCACTGTACTAAGTGCTTGGGAGTATTCGATACAACAGAGTTGGCAGATGTGATTCCTGTCCACTTTTAGATTGTGATCTGCCTGAGGGACGGGGACTGTGTTTAATCCCCTCATGTGTACTTTCTCCAATCCTTTATTATTCATTCAGTTGTATTAACTGAGCTCTTACTATGTGCAGAACACTGCACTAAGCGCTTAGTACAGTGCTCTGCCCACAGTAAGCACTTAATGAATACAACTACAACTTATACTATGTATCTGAATATGAATTCCTGGACCCCTGGTTAAGTGGATTGTCCAAACAGCGGTTAGAATAGTGTTTGACACATAGTAAGCACTTAATAAATACTATTACGACTTTTACTGTGTACCTGAATGTGTACTTCTGGACCACTGGTTAAGTGGATTGTCCAAAGAGCACCTAGAACAGCGTTTGATGCATAGGAAGCACATAACAAATGCCACAAAAACAAACAAACAAAAAAACTCCAGGTGTACCTGGAGATTAGCAAAGTCCTGGCAGGAAGTGCAGTGTGTCTCAGGTGGTTTAACTCTGTCTCTGAGCTCTTTGGCTGTCCCTGGACTAGCAGCCCAACTAGTAAATGTGGTGATGGAGAGAAAACAGTGATACAACGATGTCCTGCAACAACTCCCAACCGGAGAGGAATAAAACAACCTACCCCCTCTATGGCTCAGCTAGTTCCAACCTCTCGTCGAACAGACTGGAGGTGAAAATCATAGATTTGCTCTTGGGTTTCCAACGTTTGGAGAAGAGGAGGTGGATGAGATTAGTCGACTCAGTCCCTACCATCTCATTTGGTCACTGGTACATGATAACTCTATGTGCTATTCTATCAGTTGTCAGGTTGTCAGTAGAAATGTTGGGTGTGGGGTTTGGCGGACACAGTGTAGATGTCATGTGGCCTAGTGGAAAGATCCCTGGCCAGGGAACCAGAAGAATCTGAGTTCTAATCCCTGCTCTAACGCTTGTCTGCTGTGCCTTGGACAAGTTATTTAATGGCTTCTCTGTGTCTCAGTTACCTCAACTGTAAAATGGGGATTAAGACTGTGAGCTCCATGTGGGACAGGGACTGTGTCCACCTTGATTAGCTTGAATCTACCACAGTGCTTAGTATAGCTCCTGGCACATAGTCAGTGCTTAACATATACCATAAAAAATATATTTTTCCTGAATGGATCCAGACGGTCTCCATGCATCTCTAAACTGGATGCTCATCTATTTTTATTTATCTAGTATTTATTATGCACTCCCCAAGTGTCAAGCACTGTTCTAAGCACAGGGGAAGATAGAGGTTAATCTGTTTGGACACAGTTCCGGTCCCACATAGGGCTCACAGTTTAAGTAGGAAGGAAAACAAGCTCATTGTGGTCAAGGAATGTGTCTATCAACTCTTGTACTCCCCCAAATGCTTAGTATAGCATACATTGAGTGCTCCCCCTTCTAGACTGTGAGCCCGTTGTTGCGTAGGGACTGTATATGTTGCCGAATTGTATTTCCAATCGCGTACTACAGTGCTCTGCACACAGTAAGCGCTCAATAAGTACGATTGAATGATTGAATGAATGAATGAATACCACTTGTTGATCAATATTGATGTGGGGATAAAGAGTGCATACTAGTGGAAAGTGCAGAGGGATGAGAGTCAAAGGGGTGGGAGTCACTTGCCTGCTGTGTGATCTTGAACTAATCACTTAAATTCTCTATGATTCAGTTTCCTCATCTGTAAAATGGGCATTAAAATACTTGTTTTCCTTCCTCGTAGATTATGACCCCTGCGTGGGTCAGGAACTGTTTCTGATCTGATTGGATTTTATCCATTCCAGGGCTTGGAACATAGTATGTGCTCAACAAATACCACAAGTAGTATTCAAATCTGGTGAATCCAACATATTATTATTATTATGGTATTTGCAGCCTAAGAAAAAATGGGTAACCTCAAACTGGCTGTGTGTCATCAATCAATCGATCAATCAATGATATTTATTGAGTGTTATCAGTTATTCGCATTTATTAAGCCCTTACTACGTGCAGAGCACTGTACTAAGCACTAGAGAGAGTATAGTACAACAGAGTTGGTTGACATGTTCCTTGTCTACAAGTAGTTTATAATCTAGAAGGGAAAGCAACCATTGATTAATCAAGCCATCAGTCAGTGGCATGAATTGAGCGCTAACCATGTGCAGAGAACTGTACTAAGCACTTGGGAGAGTCAAATATGTGCCACCATGATCTTGCCCATTAGAGGAAAGTAGGACTAGTAGGACAAGTATTTACAAGGAGCTTACTGTGTGATGATTTGACACATTTATAATGGTTAAAAGCGGTATTCTCCTACACAGCTAAGACATCTTATCTCTGGGAAAGAAATGGCCAATTTCACAGCTGTGACAGGATTCCTCCTGCTGGGATTATCCGAGGTCCCGGAGCTTCAACTGGTCCCCTCACGCTGTTCCTCCTTGTCAACCTGGTGTCTCTGATGGGGAATCTCCTCATCATCGCCACCACTGCCCTCAACCGGCGCCTCCACATCCCCATGTACTTCTTCCTTAGAAAACTGTCCATCCTCGACCTCTGCTACATCTCTGTCACCGTCCCCAAATCCATCCACAACTCCCTGACGGACTGTAGAGAAATCACCTTCCTGAACTGTGTCTTTCAACTCTTGTTCCTCCTGCTGTTCGCCTTTTCTGAGCTGTACTTCCTCATGGCCTTGGCCTGCGACCACTATGCCGCCATCTGCTGCCCCCTGAGCTACGAGGTCATCGACCGAGGGGCCTTTGGGAAGATGGCGGCCGCCTTCTGGCTGGGTGGTACCGTGAGCGCAGCCATGCACGTGGCCACCACCTTCTCCATCGGCTTCGGCGCATCCAACGTGATCCACCATTTCTTCTGTGACACTCCCCAAATGATGGAACTTTCAGGTCTCAGTGGGAACCTCCATGAAATTGGAGTCACGGTCTTCTCCGCCATTCTCAACGTCTCATGTCTTGTCTCCATCGTCGTCCAGTAGGTGCACATCTTCCGGGCCATGCTGAGGATGCCGGATGCCGAGGGCCGGGCCGAAGTCTTCTCCACCTGCCTGCCACACCTCGCCGTGGTGATTTCATTCACCTCCATGGGGACTGTCACCCACCTCAAGCGCCCTCTGACTCCTCCTCGACACTGGACTTGCTGATGTACATGTTCTATGCCATGAAGCCCCCCGCCCTGAATTCCTTCATTTACAGCCTGAGGAACTGGGACAGGCAGCTCTGAGGAGGGTGTGAGAGGATGGCTCTGAGAAACAGGGACACATGAAGTTCGTCCTGGGGATGCGTACCTTGGCGGGGGGGGCGGAAACTTTTGATGAAACACATCATCTACTTCTAGGGAAGGTTCAGGCAATCGATCAGTCAAACTAGCAAACATTTTTGAAGGTTGTTGTTAGCACTTCCTGTGTGCCATGCACTGAACTAAGTTCTGGGGTCGATACAAACTCATCAGGCTGGACACGGTTCCTGTCCCACATGGTAATAACTCCTAGGTTACTAGTGGAGCCCTGAAACAAACTTCATTTAATAGTATCAATGGCATTTAGTGAGCACTTACTCTGCAGAGCACTGTTCTAAGCACTTGGGACAGTACAACACTGTTGGTAGAAATGTTCCTCGACCATATCGAGCTCACAAACTATGTATGCAGGAACCACTGAACTTAACCACCCAGACCTGTAATTCTATAGCAAAGCATACAAACCTGAGTAGCGGTGTGAAGAGTGGAAAACGCACAGGGCATGGTGTCAGAAGACCCTAAGTACTAATCCCAGGGTCTCCACGTGCCTGCTCTGTGACCTTGGACATGTCACCTCACTTTCCTGTGCCTCAGTTACCTCATCTCAAAAATCGGGATTAAGATTGTGAACCCAATATGGGACAGGGGCTGTTTCCAACCTGATTAGTTTGCATCGACTCCAGCCCTTACTACAGTGTCTGGTCCATAGTAAGTGCTTAATCATAACAACAAGAAGGAGAAAGAATCAGAAGCAGTCAATTGTGTATCTGTAAACAGACTGGCCTTTTTCTCAGCAGGAACGAAAGTCATAAATTAAAATGAAAAACTCTGAACTCTTCGCATTGCACTTAGAACAGCAACAACAAGCAGGAGAAAGAATCAGAAGCAGTCAAGGATGTGTCTGTGAACAGACTAGCCTTTGTCTCAGCAGAAACTAAAGTCATAAATGAAAATGAGACACTCTGAACTCTTCGCATTGCACCTAGAACAAGCAGGAGAAAGAGTCAGAAGCAGTCGAGGGTGTGTCTGTAAACAGACTGGCCTTTGTCTCAGCAGAAACTGGCCTTTCCAGACTAAGCCCCCCTTTTCCTCAGCTCCCTTTCCTGTCCGCATCACCTCAACTCACTCCCTTTGCTCTTTCCCCCACCTCTCCGCACTCCACAGAAGTTATGTATTTATGTATATATATAATTCCATTTATTTATATCGATGCCTGTATACTTGTTTTGATGTGTGTGTATCTATAATTTAATCTATTTATATTGATGCTTGTTTACTTGTTTTGATGTCTGTCTTCCCCCTGCTGGACTGTAAGACCTGTGTGGGCAGGGATTGTCTCGCTTTATTGCTGAATTGTAGTTGTAAGCGCTCAATGCAATTGAATGAATGAATGAATGCAAGATGAAGATCAAGGTTGAAGATCAAGGAAGAAGACCCTTGTCACGCTGTCCACCCCATTATTCATTTATTCCCTCAAACATATATAATAATAATAATAATAATAATAACAATAATAGCGTTTATTAAGTGGTTCCAATGTGCCAAGCACTGTTCTAAGTGCTGGGGTAGATACAAGGTAATCAGGGTGTCCCACTTGGGGCTCACAGTCTTAATCCCCATTTTACAGATGAGGTAACTGAGGCACAGAAAAGTGAAGAGACTTGCCCAGGGTCACACAGCAGACAGGTGGCAGAGCCAGGATTATAATAATAATAATAACAATAATAATAATAATGGTATTTGTTAAGCGCTTACTATGTGCAAAACACTGTTCTAAGCTCTCGGGAAGTTACAAGGCGATCAGGTTGTCCCATGGGGGGCTCACAGTTTTAATCCCCATTTTACAGATGATGTAACGGAGGCCCAGAGAAGTTAAGTGACTTGTCCAAAGTCACACAGCGGACAGTTGGCAGAGCCGGGATTTGACCCATGACCTTCTGTCTCCCAGGCCCGTGCTCTGTCCAGTAAGTCATGCTGCTTACTATGAGCTTATTCTGGGCAAAACACTGTACTAAGCGCTTGGAAGAGCATGATACAACAATAAGCAGACGCATTTCCTGTGCACAACAAGCTCACAGAGCTTCTGGAAGGCAATGCTAAGCATGTGCCTTGGTTTTGTTGCATTATCCCGAACACGCAGCATGGAATTCGTCTCTCAGTAATCAGTCGATCAAGAGTATTTGTAGAGTGCTTACTGTGTGCAGAGCCCTGTACCAAACTCTTGGAAAAGCACCATACACTCGAATTAGAAGTTGCAATCCCTGCCCGCAATGAATCCTCAGACTACAGGATGAGATAGACATAAATACATTGGAGATAGAATACAAGGATGTGTATGTATGAACTGTAGACTAGACTGTAAGCTCCTATTAGGAACGTGTAAGCCATTTCTGTTATATTATACTCTCCCAAGCTCTTAGTATGGTGCTCTTCACACACCAAGCACTCAAATACGATTGGTTGATTCACGTGGGACTGGGGTGAATATTAAAGTGCTTAAGGAATATGCAACCACAATCATAGATGATGCAGAAGGAAGGGAAGGTAGTGGAAATGAAGCCGTGATCAGGGAAGGCATCTTGAGGGTTTCATCACTCGATAATTCCACTGATGATGAAGCCCATAAGATAATAATAATATTAATATTAATAATAATGGTATTTGTTAAGTGCTTACTATGTGCCAAGCACTATTCTAAGCGCTGGGGCAGATGCAAGGTTATCAGGTTGCCCTATGTTGGGCTCACAGTCCTACTCCCCATTTTACAGATGAGGTAACTGGGGCACAGAGAAGTTAAGAGACTTGCCCAAAGTCACACAGCTGACGAGTGGCAGAGCTGGGGAATAATGAATTTGAGAATGCATTGAAGTGCTCAGAAGCTGATTACTAAGGTGCTCAGAAGCTGATAGCTAAGGCATCTTTCTCCCCAAGCCTCTCTCCCAGGAGTTCCTGCTCTGGCCTCCTCTCTGCCCAACTAACTGTTGCAGCTGGAGGGCGCGAGAATCCCAGGGGGCCGCTCCACATCTATGCCAACATATCTCTCCCTTTGACGATCCCATGCTCAAGAAACATTGGTTTCCCCAACCCACAAATGCGAAGAGCACCTGGAGAGGCATTCTGGTCCTTATCTCCTGATCGCCTATCTCAATTCCTTAGATCCTACAGAAAGGGCAGTAGGACCCTGGAAAGACAAAGAGATGTAGAGCAGAGGCGATTGGAGGAATTAAATTTCCTTGGACGTCAGCTCGACTCCTAACCATCTTCCCATGGGCCACCCACTCCTGGAGAGATTGGAACAAATGGCTGGGGATAATCATTTCTCCGCCTCCCAGCTCAGCTGTTTCCAGCTCAGCTTCCTTTTCACATCCTCGCTCACGAGGCTAAGGATGAATTCTCCAAAACTTACTCCTACACAGCTCATACAGTAGAATCATTTCTTCAGACCAGAGTGGGAATCTGTTTGCCTTTCATTTCGCACCAGGACTGGTGATTAGGGATGAAACAAAGAACCCAACACTCCCCCCCTGGCCATTTTGTAGCTTTTGGCATATTTAAGAAAATGGAAATTCGGTATATGTGCTACTAATCCAGAGTATTTATTGAGCACTCCTTCTGTGCAGAGCAGGGGAAAGTGCAATATAGGACAGGATCTCTACCCTCGAGGAGCTTATGGTCTAGTCTGCCCTGTGTGGATTACTTCTGGCCCTACCTCAAAACTCCACACTGCCTGCAAAACCACAGACGCTGAAGAAATCAGAGAGAAAGCCTTGACCATCACTAGCCCGCAATTGCTAGCCCTGTCCCAGCCGAACAGAGATGGTCCACTCCTAAATGTGAGTCCAGGAGTGGCTTGGGGAGAGTGTCAAGGGAACCAAGAGTGTGAGCTGAAGTTCTCATTGACCTCAGGGAGCTGAGGAGTGGAAAGCCCTAAGGAAGAGCTGAGGGGTGAGAAGTGGCGTTGGACTGCGGATAGATCCAAGACCTTGGAGTCGGAAGGATCTGGGTTCGAATCCTAGCTCAGCCACTTGTATGCCACCTGCTGTGGAACTCTAGGGCAACTCACTCCACTTCTCTATGCCTCCGTTTCCTTATCTGCAAAATTGGGTTTCAGTACATGTTCTCCCTCCTACCTAGACTGTGAGCCTCATATGGGATCTGATTATCTTTTGTGTACCCCAGAGTTTAGTATAGTGCTTGGCATACAGTAAGCACTCAGCAAGTGCTGCCTACTTGTTTTGTTTTGTTAGCTGTCTCCCCCAGTCTACACTGTGAGCCCGTTGTTGGGTAGGGATTGTCTCCATCTGTGGCCTAATTGTACTTTCCAAGCCCTTAGTACAGTACTGTACACACAATAAGCGCTCAATAAATACGATTGAATGAATGAATGAATGAACGAGCTAGAGTAATCCATCAGTGGTATTTATTGAGCACATATTGTGTAGAGAGCACTGCATCAAGTTCTTGGGAGAGTCCAATATAGCAGACTTGATAGACACATTGGTCCTCAGAGAAGGTCGAAAGGAACAGAGAAAGATGGGAAAGAGGGATAGAAAGGGAATGGTGCTAGAAAAATCGATGGAAAATCTAATTTATCTCTAGCTCTCTATTTCTGTTAGAACCTTTTGGGATGCAGAGTCCATAGCCTACGTCTCACTTTTCAGTGTTAAATGACCAGAAATTCATTCTAAGAATCTACCCTCAATCCCTCCTGCTTCATGGTCAGCTACTGACTCTTATCCTGGCTCAAGAGGAGACAGAATGAAAATCCTTCCCTTTCTGAAGGGAGAAGACCCCTTGAAAGAGTCTCCACTCCAGGGTAAGTTTTTCTAAAACTTACCATTTCTTCAAGAGATCAAATTTCATCCCCTTTTCTCGCCCCTCTCCACATCCTTCCACCTTTCACTGGAGCTGAGGTGTCCAGAAGGGAAGCGAGGACAGCAGCGTTGCTCAGTGGAAAGAGCCTGATCTTGGGAGTCAGAGGTCATGGGTTCTAATCCCGACTCCACCACTTGCCAGCTGTGTGACTTTGGCCAAGTCACTTAACTTCTCTGTGCCTCAGTTTCCTCATCTGTAAAATGGGGATTAAGACTTTGAGCCTCAAGTGGGATAACATGAATACCTTGTATCTACCCCAGCGCTTAGAACAGTGCTTGGCACATAGTTAGTGCTTAACAAGTACTATCATTATTATTGTTATTATTATTGTTGTTGTTATTATTATTATTATTATTATCTTAGAATCAGAGCTCCTTGCGGGCAAAGAACCCAATCTATTTCAATCCCAGATCTTAGTACAGTGCTTTGCACGTAGAAAGAGTGAAATAAATACGAGTCCTATTACATCTGAATGTGAATGAAACTGCACAGGGTGCTCGATCAATGCTACTGTTGCGTGACCTTGGGCAAGCCACTTAACTTCTCTGTGCCTCACTTACTTCATCTTTAAAACATGAGCTTCATGTGGAACAACCTGATTACCTTGTATCTACCCCAGCGCTTAGAACAGTGCTTTGAACATAATAAGCACTTAACAAATGCTATTATTATTTTTGTTTTTCTTATTATTACTACTACTACTACTCACTTTTTCTCTGGTTCTCTTTCGCACTTATTCTCTCCTTTTTTATTCTCCCTTTCACTCCTTCATACGATTTTTCCTTCTTTCTTTTTTCCTCATCCTCGCTCTCATTTTTTCTCTTATCCTCTTGCTATTTTTTTCTGTACCACTCTCTCAAAATTTCCTCATATGTAAACTGGGGTTAAGATAGATTTTGTGAGCCCTGTGTGAGCCAGGGACTATTTCCAATCTCATACCTTGTATCTAGCCCAGAGCTTAGCACATAGTAAGCGCCAGGTAATTTTGTAATCGTATTTGTTAGGCACTTACTATGTGTCAAGCACTGTCCTGAGCACTGGTAAATAGTAAATATTACTATTCTTCTTATTAATGATGATGATAATATTATTGTTCACAGAGCCAACCTGTTTCATTATCCGATGTGCCTTATTTACAGGTGATTTCATTAATGGACTAAAGTTTCAATAACGGAGAGATAGGAGTTCATTTGCATATTTACTCAATCTGTTCTCAATCCTGAAAATTAAAAACAGTTGAAATTTTTATCTCAACTTTAACTCAATGCGTTCTTTGGAAATAAATATGTGAATGGCTAGACATTTTTCCTAATAGTTGGACCCGAATGACACTTGTGTCAATGGGAATTTGATAGTCATTGCTTTTCGTGAGGTTTTACCATAAGAAGCAGCGTGGTCTAGTAGAAAGAGCCCAGGCCTGGGAGACAGAGGACCTGGGTTCTCATCACAGCTCTGCCACTTGTCTGCGGTGTGACCTTGGACAAGTCACTTCACTTCTTTGTGCTTCATTTCTCCCGTTCTCCCTCCTATTTAGACTGTGAGCCCCATGTGGGATAGAGATTGTGTCCAACATAATTGACTCATATCTATCCAAGTTCTAAGAAGAGTGTTCGACACATGGTAAGCACCTAATAAATAATATTTTTAAATCCCTGCCTCTGCCTCCCAAGAACGTGTGACCCATTGGCAAGGGGTGAAGTGTGGGAGGTCAACAAAAGGTTAATAATTATGAGTCATAATAATAATAATAATAATAATAATAATAATAATAATGGTATTGGTTAAACTACTAAATTCTGGGGTGGATGTAAGCAAATCTGGTTAGACAGAGTTCCTGTCCTACGTGGGGCTCACAATCTTAATCCCCACTTTACAGATGAGGTAACAGAGGCACAGAGATGTGAAGTGACTTGCCCAAGGTCACATTGCAGACAGGTTGCAGAGCGGGGATTAGAAGCCATGACCTTCTGACTTCCAGGCATGTATTCTATCCACTACACCATGCTGCTGCTAGGTCATGAAGATCGGTAAACTACAGACTAGGACAACAAGGGTTTTGATTTCAGGGAAGATAATAAATGTGTTTGTCAAGCACTTACTCTGAGCCAAGCACTGTGCTAAAGACTGTCGTTGAAAACAGGAAGCGTTGGGACGCTGGGATGCAGATGCCACTGTTTCAACGGGAAGCCGGAGGACCGGCACTATGGTTGATGCTGCAGTGACTCGTCACCCAGGAGCCTCAGAAACCACATGACCCTAGAGGGTGTTTGGCTTGTCCCGGCCACGGCGTCCTTCGGCAGGGTCCCAAGCCATCCTTCAGGGAACCCCCTTGGAGCAGCTCCTGCTTCATCTACAGGGGAAGGGGCTGTCTGGAGAGCTTCTCAGGGTCTGAGTGAGAACGGAGAGGGATCGAGGGCTCCTCTCTATTCCTTCCTGGCTGACCGAATCCATGACTCTGAAGGGAAAGAGGGGACCAGCCCAGCCCTGCAGAAGTCAGTGACCGCGAGCCACATGCCTCCCCGGTGAGAGTAAATGAGGGTGAGTGGGATGGAGGGACAGGAGGAATGACGATGAGGAGGGAAGATATGGAGCCAGTCTGGGGCCTAAATTGGGGTTCGGAACAGGGTGGTGGGCCCCAGAAGGGCAGGAGTGCTAGCAGGAGAGGAGGTGTTTTCCAGTTCAGTAACCCATAACAATCACACACATCTCCTCCTTCCTCATCAAACCTAACTACCATACCAATTACCCTCCCAACTACGGTGCTCCAACTGCTCCAGCACAGTGTAAGTAATATGGGCAGTCACTTTGGCCTTCCGTGGGTCCCAGAATCCCTTTCAGAGGGTAAATGACATGCAGGGCTGAGAGGGTGTGACCGGCTTTGGACCGCCACTGGCACTATTTGCAGTTGCTCCCTGTGAGAGTTTTTCCCAAATGTGGGGAGAAAGCAAGGAGCGGAAAAGTGTGGAATCCCTACCCTCATTGGCTTTCCAGCCACCTGGGCTACGTTGACACAGTATAATTTACTATCAATCAAGTAATCTTGAATCATATTTATTGAGAGCTTATTGTGTGCACTAAGCCCTTGGAGAGTAGTAATAATAACAGTAGTACTTGCTAAGCTCTTACTATGTCCCAAGCATTTTCCTAAGCGCTGGGGTAGATACAAGTTAAGCACAGTCCATGTTCCACATGGGAATCACAGTCTTAACCCCCATTTTACAGATGAGGTAACTGAAGTTCAGAGAAGTTAAATGACTTGCCCGTGGTCACACAGCAGACATGAGGCAGTGCCGGAACTAGAACCCAGGTCCTTCTGACTCCTTCTGACTCCCAAACCTGTGCTCTAACCACTTTCGAACACCATAACAGACACATTCCCTGCCCCTTGTAGAAGGAAAGAAAGAATGGAAAGATGAATATGCAATTATTGCATGCCATTTTACAGAAAAGGAAACAGAGGCCCAGAGAAGTGAGCTACTCGACGAAATACACACAGCAGCAATAAGAGAGAGGCAGGATTAGAACCCAAGTCCTCTGACTCCCACTAAGCTAAGCTCGGGTGAGAACAATTAAACAGTGCTGATAGATCAATCAATCAATCAATCAATCAATCAATCGTATTTATTTAGCGCTTACTATGTGCACAGCACTGTACTAAGCGCTTAGGAAGTACAAATTGGCAACATATAGAGACAGTCCCTACCCAACAGTGGGCTCACAGTCTAAAAGGGGGAGACAGAGAACAAAACCAAACATACTAACAAAATAAAATAAATAGAATAGATATGTACAAGTAAAATAAATAAATAAATAAATAGAGTAATAAATATGTACAAACATATATACATATATAAAGGTGCTGTGGGGAAGTGAAGGACGTAAGATGGGGGATGGAGAGGGGGACGAGGGGTAGAGGAAGGAAGGGGCTCAGTCTGGGAAGGCCTCCTGGAGGAGGTGAGCTCTCAGCAGGGCCTTGAATGGAGGAAGAGAGCTGTGGTAGATGTATGCTACATCTAGAGGTAGAAGTGTATGCTACCTAGAAGGAGGTCACAGTGAAGAAGAGAACTCCTAGGCCCATGCGTTTTCCACTACTTTAGGATCGAAATAAGTTAAATCATACTTGAGTTAGGTGAAACGGGTTTAGAAGGCTTGGAAATGTATTGGGGAAGCTGGTTGGAGGAGGGAGGATTTTAGCGGGGCTCAGAATTCGGGAAGACCTGTGCTCTCTCTGATTTTGAGTGGATAAGAGATGGAGTTCCAGGCTAGTATGGAAACGGGAGAGTCGATCATAGGTAACAACTAGAAAGTTGCTTTGAGAGCTGAGAAGACGAGTTGAACGATGGAAAGGAGGGGAATTGCAGTCATAGGCTCGAGATCCTTCAAGCCGATTCTTAGTTTTTGTTGCTTGTGAAAAGACACAACTTGTCCTGAGTGAAGGTTGAGGAGAGGAGAAGATGCAGGCTGAGCGATGCTTTGGGAAAGGACTCAATAGTTGATGAGGTATGCTTGTGTTCATGTGAGTTCACGTGTGAATGCAGATATTGAGCAAATGGAATAAGTTTGATGTATATGTGAGATTTTTGTTGTTGTTTGTCTTATGGCATCGTTATGTACTTATTATATGCCAGGTACTGTAATAAGCACTGGGGTGGATGCAAGCTAATCAGGTTGGACACAGTCTATGCCCCACATTTTGCTTTCAATCATAATTCCTAATTTACAGAGGAGGTAACTCAGGCACAGAGAAGGTATATTACTGGCCCTACGTCATTCAGTAGACGAGCGGTGGAGACAGGATTAGAATGCAGATCCTTGTGTCTACCAGGTTCATTCTCTCACCAGTAAATGGTTGGTTTTATGTATGAAAGTACTTCTTGTTTGACTCTAAAACCCCCGAAAAAAAATTCACAACAGTCATGTTCTTTATGTCCTCTGACCTCTTCTATCCCCTATTCATTTTAGTTTCAGTCTCCTCAACGAAAAATAATAATTTTGATATTTATTAAGTGCTTACTACTTTCCAAGCAAAGTATTAACTGCTCGGGGAGATTCAGGACAATCCGGTAGAACACAGTCCGTGTCCCATGAAGGATTCACAGACTACGTAGGAGGGAAAACAGGTATCGAATCCTCATTTTACTATTGAGAACAGAGGCATACAGAAATTAAATCACTTTCCCATGGCTATGCAGACGACAGGTGGTAGAGTTGGGATTGGAAGCCAGGTGACTCCCAAGCCTGAGTACTTCCCAGTAGCACCCTGCTTCTACCCAGTTCATAGCTTGGTGCTTTCAATAGAATGTAAACTCCTTGGGGGCAGTGATCACATGTACTATTACTGTGTCCTCCTTAGGTACTCAATAAATAGAATTGATTGACATTCTTATTCGTTCACCACCAACATCATTGTCTCTCAATTGAAATCTTCCTTACATCTTCCTTTTCAGGGAGTCGACACTATTTCCCAGAAATGTTCAATGTCTCCACAGAAAACTCAAGTATCATTTTATATTCAATAACTGTCTCCTCCCCATACTCACTGTCAGGTGTCCTGTCAATTCCTTCACTCATCCCATCAATTGACTCTAACTCTGGATCTTTGCTGATCACATACAGAAATCAGTGCTGCCTTCCAGATATGTCCAACGTCTCCACGGTGAGGGAATTCCTCCTGCTGTGTTTCTGCTGGGTCCGTGAGCTGCATCTGGTCCACGCCGCGCTGTTACTCCTAGTCTACCTGGCGGCCCTGACAGGTAATATCCTCATCGTCACCGTCACTGTCCTCGACCGGTCCCTCTCCACCCCCATGTACTTCTTCCTCAGGAACCTGTCTGTCATCGACCTCTGCTACCTCTCCGTCACCGTCCCCAAGTCTGTTGTCATCTCACTGACCAATCTTAGATCCATCTCCCTCCTGGGATGTGTGGCCTAGGTGTTTTTGGTGGATGTGTTTGCTGTTTCAGAGCTGTTCGTCCTCACGGCGTGTCCGATGATCGCTATGCCGCCATCTGACACCGCCTGCACTATGGACTCATCATGAACAACACGGCCTGTGGAAAGATGGTGGCTGCGTCCTGGCTCAGCGGAGTGCTGCTTCGGCTTTTTCTCTGGGATTCTGTGGGTTCAACATCGTCCAGCAGTTCTTCTGTGACGTCTCCACCCTGCTGAAGATCTCCTGATCCGAGAACCACGTCGCCATCAATGTGTCACCGGTGGGGTAGGTTTAGGTGTCGTCTGCTTCGTCTTCATCATGATCTCCTACATGTGCATCTTCCAGGCCGTGCTGAGGATGCCGGCCTCTGAGAGCCTGGATAAAGCATTCTCCATTTGCCTGCCCCACGTAGCCTTCTCCACCATGTCCTCTGACTCCCTATAAGCTGTTCTTGGAAGAGTACAATAGAACAGAGCTGGTATGCTGCCCTCAAGGCGTTCAGAGTGAAGAAGAGAATTCCTTGGCCCATGCTTTGTCACTAAATGAGGATGTAAATGAATTGATACGCGCTTGAGTTAGGTAAGGTAGGTTTAGAGAGCTGGAAAATGAATCGCGGAAGCTGGTTAGAGAAGGGGGAGCTTAGCAGTGCTCAGAATTCGCAAAGAATTCTGCTCTCTCTGATTCTGATTGGTTAAGGGAGGGAGTTCCAGAGTAGGATGGAAAGGGAGAGTCGATCGTGAGTAACAACTATAAAGTTGCTTTGAGAGCTGAGAAGACGAGCTGAACGATGTAAAGGGGGTGAAATGCAGTTATAGGGTGGAGAGCCTTCAAGCAGATTTTGAGTTTTTGCTGCTTGTTAAAAGACACAACCAGTCGTGAGAAGAGGTTGAGGAGAGGAGTGATGTAGGCTTAGCGATGCTTTAGGAAAGAACTAGATGAATGATGAGGTATGCTTATGTTTGTGTTATGTTTGTAACTACAAGTGTCAATGCAGATATGTGAGCAAATGGAATCAGTTTGGTGTAAATGTGGGTTTCATTTTTGTTGTTTGTTTTATGGTATTGCTAAGGGCTTATTATATGCCAGGTAATGTCCTAAGCAATGGGGTGGATACAAGCTAAATAGGTTGGATATAGCCCATGCCCCATAGGGTGCTCCACTCTTGCAATCCCCAATTTAAAGATGATGTAACTGAGGCACAGAGAAGGTAAGTGACTTGCCCCAGGTCACACAGCAGACAAGAAGAGGATACAGTATTATAATCCAGCTCCTTCTTTCTAAAAAGCTCATTCTCCACTAAATGGATGAATTTATGTATAAAGGCACTTCTCATTTTAACTATAAAACCACCGAAAAATTTTCACAATGGGTATGTACATATCTTTATGTTCTCTGACCTCTCCTATTCACTATTCATTTTAGTTTCAGTCTCCTTAAACAAAAATAATACTCGTGATATTTATTAAATGCTTACTACGTTCCAAGCAAAGAATTAAGTGCTGGGGTAGATTCAGGACAATAACGTAGAGCACAGTCCGTGCCCTACAAGGGATTCACAGATCAAGTAGGAGGGAAAACAGGCATCGAATCCTCATTTTATTATTGAGAAAACTGAGGTGTAGAGAAATTGTCAACTTCCCATGGCTATGCAGTCGACAAGTGCCAAAGTTGGGATTAGAACCCAGATCCTCTGACTATGAGACCTGGTTTCTTCCCAATAGCAGCCTGTTTCTACACAGTTCGTAGCTTGATGCTTCCAATAGAATGGAAGTTCTTTGGGAGCAGTGATATAATAATAATAATAATAATAATAATAATAATAGCATTTAATAAGGGCTTACTATGTGCAAAGCACTGTTCTAAGCGCTGGGGGGTGATACAAGATGATCAGGTTGTCCCACAGGGGGCTCACAATCTTAATCCCCATTTTACAGATGAGGGAACTGAGGCCCAGAGAAGCCAAGTGACTTGCTCGAAGTCACACAGCTGTCAGTTGGCAGAGCCGGGATTCGATCCCATGACGTCTGACTCCAAAGCCCGGGCTCTTTCCACTGAGACACGCTGCTTCTCTACGTACTCATATGTACTAATACCGTGAACTTTGTAGGCACTTAGTTAATAGAATCGATTGACTTAGTCTTATGCCTTCACCTCCAACATCAGTGTCTCTAAATTGAAGTCTTCCCTCTTCCTGTGCAGGGAGTCAACATCATTCCCCAGAAATGTTCAGTATCTCCATGGTGAACTCAAAGATCATTTTGAATTCAATAACTGTCTCCTCTCAATAGAGAATCACCAGCAAGCGTCTCCTAGCATCTCCTAGCCTCACAGTCTTGTAGACTGTGATGCCGTTGTTAGGTAGGGACCGTCTCTATATGTTGCCAACTTGTACTTCCCAAGCGCTTAGTACAGTGCTGTGCACACAGTAAACGCTCAATGAATACAGTTGAATGAATGAAAGTGTCCTATCAATTCCTTCACTCATGCCATCAAATGAGTTTAAATTTGGCTCTTCCGTGATCCATTGCAAGTAAATGCTGCCTTCCAGGAATGCCGAACGCCTCCACGGTGAGGGAATTCCTCCTGCTGGGATTATCGGAAGGCCGGGAGCTGCAGCTGGTCTATGCCACCCTATTCCTCCTGGTCTACCTGGAGGCCCTGACGGGGAATCTCCTCATCGTCGTCCTCACCGCCCTCGACGGTGCCTCCACACCCCATGTACTTCTTCCTCAGGAATCTGTCCTTTCTCGACCTCTGCTACATTTCCGTCACTGTCCCCAAGTCTGTTGTCATCTCCCTGACAGATCGTAGATCCATCTCCTTCCTTGGCTGTGCCGCCCAGGTCTTTTTGATGTTTCTGTTTGGTGCTTCAGAGCTGGTCGTCCTCACGGTGATGTCCTTCGATCGTTGCGTCGCCATCTGCCATGCCCTGCGCCATGAGCTCATCGTGAACAACTCGGCCTGTGGAAAGATGGCGGCCACCTCCTAGCTCACTGGGGTGCTGTTCGGGGTTTTATTTGCAGCTTCGTCTTTCTCTCTGAGCTTCTGTGGGTCCAACATCGTCCAGAAGTTCTTCTGTGACGTCACCTCCCTGCTGAAGATTTCCTGCTCAGAGGACCACGTGGCCATCGATGTGAGCATCAACGGTGGGGTAGCTTTAGTTGTCGTCTGCTTCGTCTTTACCATCATCTCCTACGTGCGCATCTTCCATGCCGTGCTGAGGATGCTGGCGTCTGAGGCTTTGGCCTTCTCCACCTGCCTGCCTCACCTTGCTGTCGTCACTGTATTCCTCTCTACTGGAACGGTTGACTATCTCAGGCTCGTGTCAGACTCTCCATTGAATCTGGACCTGATGCTTTCCGTGTTCTACAACGAGGTGTCCCCTGCCCTGAATTATCTCATCTACAGCCTGAGGAATAGGGACATGAAGGCTGCCCTGGGAAGAGTTCTAAAGGTGAGATTCCTCCTCCCTCCTCTAAGAGACAAAATTTCTGTTTCCTTTTGCTGAACTACCCCATTCCTCATCAGGATTCTGATCGTAGGATTATCCAAATAAAGAGCTGTCCAAAGACATAGTCCAGTGCCTGTGGATTTGTCACTGTCTGGGACAGAGGCTGGTTAGACGTGTGTGATCATAAGCCAGGTGTGGGCAGAGATTGTCTCTCCTTGTTCTGAACGGTACTTTCCAAGCGCTTAGTACAGTGCTCTGCAGACAGTAAGCACTCAATAAATATGATTGTACTAATGAATAAATGACTGACAATTGATTGTTTGGGTGGAATCATGGCATAGTGGAATGCGCATGTGTCTGGGAGTCATGAGAATTGTAAGGTCTGCCCGGTTCTGTCACCGGCCTGCTGTATGACCTTGGTCCAGCCACGTAACCTCTTTGGGTCTCTTTGTAAAATCGGGTTTCAATATGTACTCTCTCTTTCTTTCACAATCTGAGCCCCTGTGGGTAAGGAAACGTGTCCCAGCTGATTAGTTTGTTTCTGCTCCAGGACTTGGCAGTCTTTTGCAAGTAAATTCTTGATACATTTAATAATGACAATGCTGATACTATTACTGATAATAACAGTGATTCTATGAATTTTAAGACCACTCTTGGTGGTTATGAAAATCAGAAAATCGGAGGGTGCCAAGAGAGAAGGGACAGAATCATGGAAACTGTCCCCACAATTTGACTGCCTGTTAACTTGTTTTCATGCCAGTCTCCCACTTCTAAACTGTGAGCCCGTTGTGGCCAGGGATTATCTCTGTTGCTGAACTGTTCTTTCCAAGCTCTTAGTATAGTGCTCTGCACACAGTAAGCGCTCAATAAATGCAATTGAATGAATTAATTTGACTGATCAAATCCTTGTCTCTAATCCATTCGTTCATCCATCCATCTGTCAATCAGACCATCCATCCGTCCATCTGTCTTTCTGTTCACCCATCTGTCTGTCCATCCATCCATCCATCCGCCCATTCACCCATCCATTTGTAATAATAATGATAGAGGTACTTGTTAAAAGCTTAATATGTGCCAGACACTGTACTAACTGCTATAGCAAATACAAGCTAATCAGGTTTTACACAGTCCCTATCACACATGGGGCTCACAGTCTCAATCCTCATTTTACAGATGAGGTTACTGAGGCACAAAGAAGTGAAATGTCTTACTTAAGGTTACGCAGCCCAAGGTTACGCTTCCGTCCATCCATCTACCCACCCACCCTCCCACCATCCATCCATCTAACAACCCATCGATGCATTCATCTATTCATCCATCCATCAAACAGTGATATTTGTTGAATGCATCCTGGGGTAAAGTCCTGTAGTGAACACTTCAGGAGGATCAAAATAAATTAAACACCATTCCTGCTTTCCAAAAACTTAAAATCTAACAGGGGAGATAGACACAGAATAAAGTAGCGAAAGGACGAAGAAGAGAGTGGAATGAATGGTAAATAGATGACTAAAAGCCACTATGTAGGAAACTATAATGGTGCATGTGAGTGCAAAAATGGAGAATTGGTCTAAGATGCTGATTGGTCGTTGGGGCAAGATGACTTAGGGAGAGGAAAATGAATCGTGTGAGGCATCGTGGTAGTGGTAGGATGACTAAAGGGGATTGAAGATGGGGAAAGCTGTGCTCTGATCGACTGGAAGGATGGGGGAGGAAATGTGGGCTGAGAGATTATTTCTCCATTTTCCGTCACTGAGATATTTTGAAAGGGGACAGGGTCATTCAGAGGAGAGAATGCAGCGACTTCCTCACCCCAGTTTGGTACAGTGGCTCAGCTCTGAGATAGAAGAGGACGATGCCTAGGCTGCAACCTATTCCTTCTGAAACCAGGGATTTTCCCGTCGTGTACACCCACTCAGTATCAGTGATTCCTTCCCATCACCCCGTTCTCAGAGTTCTCAGATCCGCTCCTCCCCTCCCAAACCGATAACAATAACAATAATAATATTTGCATTCGTTAAGTGCTTACTATGTGTCAAGCACTGTTCAAAGCTCTAGGGTAGATAAAACGTTATCGGGTTGTCCCACCTGGGATTCACGGTCTTAATCCCCATTTTCCAGATGAGATAACTGAGGCACAGAGAAATTAAGTGGCTTGTCCAAGGTCACCATCAAACAAGTGGCAGAGCGGGATTAGAACCCACGTCATCTGACTCCCAAGCCTCGGTTCTTGCCATTAAGCTATACTGCTTCTCATGTTGCTTATCTGGGTTGATCCCCGAGGCCACCCCGGGGGAGGGCCTTAAATCCATCGATTTAGCGTCATTTCTTGTTCCCGTTCTTTCTAGATTTGCAATCAGAAGACATGAGAAACTACCGATTGATAGTGATAGTGATAGTCATTGATAAATGACCGATTGATTGTCTGAGGTCATGAACAAGATGAAACTGAGGGACGCAGCATGGCCTAGTCGATAGAACATGGACCGGGGAGTCAGAATGACCTGGAGTTTACTCTCGGCTCTGTACCTTTCTGCTGGGTGACCTTGGACAAGTCTATTCACTTCTCCGGCCTTCAGTTCCCTTGTCTGTAAATTGGGGATTGAGACTGTGAGCCTCATATGAGACAGGGACTGTGTCCAACCTGATGAGCTTGTATTGAATCCCAGGACTTAGTACAGTGCCTGGCACACAGTAAGCGCTTACATACCATTGAAGAAAAAAAAAGTTGAAGCGCCCACCCATTGACCCAGATGGTCACTAACAGGGGGAACCGTTAAGATGCTGTTGATTTTGGAACCCCGTAGACAAGTTTCATCACCGGAAATTCATATCTGTGGGGACTCAAAGACTATGGGGACGAGCTCCCGTGATCCACCCAGATGCTTCTTCACCAATTCCTTCTCACAGGAGTTCCCCTATCAAACCTTGGGAGGATGCAAGAGAGAAGCAGTGTGGTCTAGCGGATAGAGCATTAGCTGGGAATCAGTCGACATGGGTTCTAATAACGGCTCCCCCTCTTTTTTATTTTTTAATGGTATTTGTTATGCGCTTACAATGTGTCAAACATTGTTCTAAAGTACAGGGCAAGTTTATCAGGTTGGACACAATCCCCGTACCTCATGGAGCTCACAGTCTGAGCGGGAATGAGAACAGGAGAACTGAGGCACAGGGAAGATAAGTGACTTACACAAGGTCATACAGTAATTGGCAGAACTGGAACTAGAGCCCAGGTTAATTTCCACTGGGCCAGTCTGTTTCTCTTCTGGATGATTTGGGGCAAGCCACTTCGCTTCTTTGTGCCTCAGGTCCCTCATCTGTAAAATGGGGACTGAGACTATGAGCCCTGTGTGGGACAGGGACTGTGACCCACCCAATTCTTTTGTATTCGCCCCAGAGCTTAGTACAATGCCTGGTATATAATGAGAGATATAGTTCTACTGTAAAAAAAGAGGTAAAAGGCATGATCCCTGCCCTCAAAGACTTCCCAAACTAATAGGCTAGATAGGAAAAATGTCATTCACAACTGGGAGGAAAAAAGAATGGAACAATGGATATGTGGATGAGAAGCAGCCGGGCTTAATGGAAAGAGCAGGGCCATAGGAATCAGAGTTACTGGGTTCTAATCCCAGCTCCTGCACTTGTCAGCTGTGTCATTTTGGGAAAGTCACTTCACTTCTCTGTGCCTCTGTTACCTTATCTGTAAAATGGGGATTAAGATGTGATTCCCAGTTGGGACAACCTGATTGCCTTCTATCTCCCCCAGCGCTTAGAACAGTGCTTGGCACATAGTAAGAGCTTAACAAATGCTTTCATTATTGTTCTTATTATAATTAGTGCTTAATTTTCGTATTTTTGAGTGCTTGATGTGTGCAGAGTACTTTTCTAGATGCTGAGAAGAGTACCCTATAAAAGAGTTGGTAGACATGTTCCCTGCCCACAAGGAGCTCACCGTCTATGTGTGAAGCAGACATTAATCAGTCAACCAATCAGAGACATTTATTGAGATCTTACTGTGTGCAGAGCACTGTATTAAACGTTTGGAGGAATACCATATAAATGAGTTAGTAGACATGTTTCCTCAAGAAGCTTAGTCTAGAGTAATGAACCTTACCTTCAACAGCAGTATCCTGAGGGTCTGCAGAAGTATTTAGCCTTGAGAAAGTCACTGACAGATGGTGGAAAGAAGTAAATTAGCTAAATACACCTTGAGAAAGTGGAATTCCAGAGGGTTTTTAGGGGTGGGATATCTTCGGGCTGGAGAATTGGAAAGGGTGGATTTCCAGGCCAAAGGAAAGGTGGGAGCCAGAAGTGGGAGGATAAAGCATCGAAAGTGAGTCACGGTAAGAAGGTTCTTTTTGGAGGGTTGGTTGAAGAAGGCAGATAATGAGGAGGAGATTTAGAAAAGCCGGTGATAAGGCATTCATTCATGTCAACCCAACTACAATCTGCTATTCCTCTAAACTGTAAGCTAGTTGTGGGCAGGGACTGTGTCTGTTTATTGTTGTATTTTATTCTCCCCAGAATTTAGTACAGTGCTCTGCACACAGTAAGTGCTCAATACCTACGACTGAACAGAGTCATTTTCCACCTAACTAGAGCTGTTGCATTCAGGTTTCCTGTGGTAGAAGCTGTGTGGTTGTCTGTGTATGTCTGTGTATGTTTCTCTGTGTGTGTGCGTGTGTGTGTGTGTGTGCGCGTGTGTGTGTGTGTGTGTGTGTGTGTGTGTGTGTGTGTGTGTGTGTGTGTGTGTAGTGGAAGCCGCGAGCAAGTTCAGGCAGTGGGTAGGGTTGAAGACGACGACAGAAAAACATCACCCTCCAGACTGTAAACTCACTGTTGGCAGGGAATGTGTCTACCAACTCTGTTGGAGTGGCGTGGGGGAGACAATCTCAAGAATTCCCTTTAAATAGACCAAAATAATGTGAAAATCAGGACCTAATAATAATAATAATAATGGCATTTGTTAAGCGCTTACTATGTACAAAGCACTGTTCTAAGCACCGGGGAGGATACAAGGTGATCAGGCTGTCCCACGTCGGGTTCACAGTCTTAATCCCCATTTAACAGATGAGTTAACTGAGGCACAGAGAAATTAATTGACTTGTCCAAAGTCACACAGCTGACAAGTTGTGGAGCCGGGATTAGAACCCATGGCAGGGATAAGGAACTCAAAGTTAATTTTGAATTCAATAACTGTCTCCTCTCCTTAGAGAATCACTAGCAAATGTCCTATCAGTTTGGTCACTTATCCCATCAATGGACTCTTACTTTGGCCCTTCCTCATCACATGCAGGAAGTCAATGCTGCCTCCCACAAATGCCCAACGTCTCCATGGTCACGGGATTCCTCCTGCTGGGTTTCCCGAAGGTCCCGGAACTGCATCTGGTCCACCCTGCACTGTTCTTCCTGGTCTACCCGGCGCCCCTGACGGGGAATCTACTCATCATCACCATCACCATCCTCGACTGGCACTTCCACATCCCCATGTACTTCTTCCTCGGGAACCTGTACGTCCTCGACCTCTGCTACATCTCCATCACCGTCCCCAAATCCACCCTCAGCTCCATGACCAACCGCAGATAATTCTCCTTCCAGGGATGTCTTCTTCGTGATTCTGTTTGCCAGCACAGAGTTCTCCATGCTCACGGTGATGTCCCACGACTGATACTTGGCCACCTGCAGTACTCTGTACTACGAGGTCATCAGGAACCACAGAACCTGCTTTGAGATGGCAGTCGGGTCCTGGCTTACTGAGGCAATGTTAGGAGTCTTCGTTTCAGCTGCGACCTTCTCCCTGCCTTTCTGCATGACCTATGTGATGGCACAGTTTTTCTGCAACATCCTGTCGGTAATAAAACTCTCCCGCTCTAAACCGTATGCAGCCTTCAAGGTGACTGTAGCCACTGGTGCCTGTTTCAGTGTCTTCTTCTTCGTCTCCATCGTGGTTTCACACATGCGCATCTTCCGGGCCATGATGAGGATGCCAGCCGTGGAGCGTCGGGCCAAAGCCTTCTCCACCTGTCTGCACCACCTTTTCGTCGTCACCGTTGTTTCCTCCATGGCTTCCTTCACGCACTTAAAGACGACTTCCAGTTCCTCCTTCCGGCTGGACCTGCTGGTGTCCGTGTTCTACACCGTGATGCTCCCCACCCTGAACCCCATCATCTACAGCCTGAAGAACAGGGACGTAAATATGGCGATGGGGAGGGTACTGGTTGGGAGTCTTTTCATCGGAGATAGAAAATTTCACTTCACGCTCTGACACTGTTATTTCTCTCCCCAAGGCCTGACTCTAGACAGATATGGAAAGCCTGGAAACATCTGTGTAACTGTCATAAGAGACTTTTCCTGGCTGCACGTTGCCTATTATCAATGGCTTTGACTAGTTTGGTAGAAGAGTTTTAATTCAGCTGCTCTTGACTGGTATTTAAATCTAGTTCCCGTGCCTGGGGATGGATCCATGCCCTTGGATTCACCCCCTTTATTCAATCAATCAATCAATCAATCAATCATATTTATTGAGCGCTTACTGTGTGCAGAGCACTGTACTAAGCGCTTGGGAAGTACAAGTTGGCAACATATAGAGACAGTCCCTACCCAACAGTGGGCTCACAGTCTAGAAGGGGGAGACAGAGAACAAAACTAAATATATTAACAAAATAAAATAAATAGAATAGACATGTATCAGTAAAATGAATGAATAAATAAATAAATAAATAGAGTAATAAATATGTATAAACATATATGCATTTATAAAGGTGCTGTGGGGAAGGGAAGGAGGTAAGACGGGGGGATGTAGGGGGGCGAGGGGGAGAGGAAGGAGGGGGCTCAGTCTGAGAAGGCCTCCTGGAGGACGTGAGATCTCAGTAGGGCCTTGAAGGGAGGAAGAGAGCTAGCTTGGCAGATGTTGGGAGGGAAGGCATTCCAGGCCAGGGGGATGACGTGGGCCGGGGGTCGACGGCGGGACAGGCGAGAACGAGGCACGGTGAGGAGATTAGCGGCAGAGGAGCGGAGGGTGCGGGCTGGGCTCTAGAAGGAGAGAAGGGAGGTGAGGTAGGAGGGGGCGAGGTGATGGTGAAGAGTTTCTGCCTGATGCGCAGATTGATAGGTAGTCACTGGAGATTTTTGAGGAGGGGAGTAACGTGTCCAGAGCGTTTCTGGACAAAGACAATCCGGGCAGCGGCGTGAAGTATGGATTGAAGTGGGGAGAGACAAGAGGATGGGAGATCAGAGAGGAGGCTGATTCAGTAGTACAGATGGGATAGAATGAGATCTTGAACGAGCAGGGTAGCGGTTTGGTTGGAGAGGAAAGGGCGGATCTTGGCAATGTTGCGGAGCTGAGACCGGCAGGTTTTGGTGATGGCTTGGATGTTAGGGGTGAATGAGAGAGCGGAGTCGAGGATGACACCAAGGTTGCGGGCTTTTGAGATGGGAAGGATGGTAGTGCCATCAACAGTGATGGGAAGGTCAGAGAGAGGGCAGGGTTTGGGAGGGAAGACAAGGAGTTCAGTCTTGGACATGTTGAGTTTTAGGTGGCGGGCAGACATCCAGATGGAGAAGTCCTGAAGGCAGGAGGAGATGCGAGCCTGGAGGGAGGGGGAGAGAGCAGGGGCAGAGATGTAGATTTGGGTGTCATCAGCGTAGAGATGATAGTTGAAGACGTGGGAGCGAATGAGGTCACCAAGGGAGTGAGTGTAGATCGAGAACAGAAGGGGACCGAGAACTTAACCTTGGGGAACCCCCACAGTAAGGGGATGGGAGGGGAGGAGGAGCCTGCAAAAGTGACTAAGAATGAACGACCGGAGATATAAGAGGAGAACCAGGAGAGGACGGAGTCTGTGAAGCCAAGGTTGAATACCTTGTTGAGGAGAAGGGGGTGGTCCACAGTGTCGAAGGCAGCTGAGAGGTCAAGGAGGATTAGGACAGAGTATGAGCCGTTGGATTTGGCAAACAGGAGGTCATTGGTGAACTTTGAGAGGGCAGGTTCCGTGGAATGTAGGGGACGGAAGCCAGACTGGAGGGGGTCGAGGAGAGAGTTGGTGTTGAGGAATTAGAGGCAGCGCATGTAGACAACTCGTTCAAGGAGTTTGGAAAGGAATGGTAGGAGGGAAATGGAGCCTCCTAACCACCAGCAGAGGGTTGAGCCTGGGACTGGGAGTCAGAAAGAACTGAGTTCCAATCCTGACTCTGCCATTTGTCTGCTCTGTGACCTTGGACAAGTCACTTCACTTCTCTGGGCCTCAGTTCCTTCATCTGGATGATTACTGAGGGCCCATGTAGGACATGGACTGTGTCTTGTATCTACCTTGCCTTGTATCTACCCCAGTGATTAATACAGTGCCTGGTACATAGTAAGTGCTTAACAAATACCATTAAATAAAATAGTAGAGGTAGCTGCAGAAGGGTGTTTTAGACTTAATTTTGATCCTCAAATCTGCCCTAGAAGCCAGGAGCAGGGGTACAGGTTGAATTTTTCCAACAACTTAATGCTCTCAGTTGTCCCCCAATAAACACCATTATGATTTCTCTTCCTACTTTTACTGTTGCTACTATTACTATTTATTCTATAATTTACTTCAATATTTAAGTATTAATTTAATCAATCAATCTATCAAATTGAAGTACAACAAAAGACCAAGGTACATTCTTTGCACACAAGGAGCTTAAACTTTTCAAAAATGTTACAGGTGCCTGTGACACACAGCCATTCAGTGTCAGTGGCAGAACTGGAATGAGTTCTTGAGGCCCTTTTCATTTTTTTTTGCCAAGTCAATCTGAATATTGCATTCAACCATGATTAACCAAATGGGTTAAGCTGCCTATTCTCCCTACGACGAAATATCTCCAATCCCCAGAGTTGAAACAGAAAGCTATTACTAATCATGGAAAAAAATTGATGAGTCCACTGAGGTTGTTCTAGGAAGGAATCCCAGAGGGGGAACCACGTGGGACTAGACAGTCATTTAGGTTGTGGGCCCAGGACCAGAGAGAGCCCAGTATCCCAGCCTTCCGAGATTCCCGGATGGTCAGCGGAGCCCCGGGCCCTTCCTCCCAGGGATAATCCCCCAGGAAATAACCCAGCCGTCGTCTGTTGGGATGGCGCAGGCATCCGGAGAGTTGAGAGAGGGAGGGAGGATCCTGACGGCTCTCACCCCTGCGAAGACATTATAGTCACCCTCACCAGCGTCCAGGAATGACGAGAAGAAGTGAGCCTCTTTCTCAGAGGAGGTAGGTGCTCCCCAGTCCAGGACAGGTCTTGTGACTTTGGAGAGGAGCACGGGAAAGGTGAGAAACAGGGAAGGGAAATTTCAGTATAAGCCCAGAATAAGTGGATCAAAGTACGAATTTCTCCTATTCTTTCATGTTACTTCCCTGAGGAGAGATGAACCATTCCAGCTAGTACCCTCTCTAGAGCAAGATGAGGGGGTGCGGGTCTTTTTGAGTGTGGGAAACTCAGCAACCAATCAGATGTCAGTGGAAAGAGCCACGTTATGGGACTCAGAAACTCCCCTCATCTCCGCCACTGGCTTCCTGTGTGATCTCGGGAAATCAGCTTAATCTCTCTGTGCTACAGTTTCCTCATCTGCTAAGTGCTTTGTACAGTGCCTAATATCCGTTAAGTGCTCAATAAATACTACCGGATGATTGAATGTGGGTAGGGAATGTGTCTTACCAACTCTGTTGAATTGTATTCTCCCAGCCATTTAGTTCAGTGCTCTTGACACAGTAAGCACTCAGTAAATACCATTGATTGATTAATTGTGTGAATGTAGGCAGAGAGGTTCTCTGCCAACGATTTTGTATTGTACTCTCCCAAGTGCTTAGTACAGTGTTCTGCACTGTAAATGCTCAGTATTTATCACTGATTGATTCATGTTGTCTTCTGGTTTGGGATGGGTTTAGGCATAAGGAAGAAGTAATAATTGAGTGTTGGCCTATGGGAAGCATTAGACCCGTATTGGCACATTCCCTGCCCACAAAGAGCTTAGACTCTGATCAATCAATCAGTCAATCAATTATATTTATTGAGCGCTGACTGGGTGCAGAGCACTGTTCTGAGCACTGGGGAGAATACAATAGAGCAGAGCAGCTAGGCATGTTCCTTGTTCACAAGTTTACAGTCAAAAGGGGAAGACAGACATAAATAAAAATAAAGGAAAGGGGAGATAGACATAGAAGTACTTACAGCAGAGCAATCTAAAGAGGTGGCTGTGCAATGGAGTAAAACAATATACATGCCTAAAAAGGAGTATCAAAAGTTCCATGATGGGTAGAGATGGTGGATGGGTTTGTCTGCCTGAGAGTTGACTATGAGAAGCTCGTTGGAGGAGATGGGCTCTTGTGTGGGAATTGGAACGTGGAAGGATTGTAGTCTGTCAGGAGGAGCAGCATGGTAGAGTGGATAAGCCACGAGTAGGGGAGTCAGAAGGTCATGGGTCCTAATCCCGGCTCTGCTACGTCTCTGCTGTGTGACGTTGGGCAAGTCACTTAAACCTCTCTGGGACTTCAGTTACCTCATCTGGAAAATGGAGGTTGAGATTGTGATCCCCTCGTGGGACTAACCCGATTTGCCTGTATCTGCCCAGTGCTTAGTACAGTTACTCACACACAGAAAGCGCATAGTACATACCGTAATTATTATTTGAAGGGGTGGGAGTTCTAAACTGAGGAAACAGCCCGAGGGAGGGGAGAGACATGGGAGTAATAATAATAATAATGACAAATATTAAGCGCTTACTATATGCAAAACACTGTTCTAAGCGTAAGGGAGGTTACAAAGTGATCAGAGTATCCCACGGGGGGCTCACTGTCTTAATCCATATTTTACAGATGAGGTAACTGAGGCCCAGAAAAGTTAAGTGACTTACCCAAAGTCACACAGCTGACAAGTGGCGGTGCCAGGATTTGAACCCATGATCTCTGATTCCAAAGCCCATGCTCTTTCCACTGAGCCACGCTACTTCTCGTGTAATGAGAAATGAGAGTAATAAAAGTAATGAGAGTCTCTAGCAATGAGAGTGAGGCAGAAATAGAAGATTGGCCAGGGATGAATTAAAAGAATATGTTGGGGAATAGAAGGTGAGGCAAATAGATATGAAAGGTAAAGGAGCTATTGAATAGGCATAAAAGGATAGGAAGGGATTTGACTAGTTCATAATAATAATAATAAAGATAATAACGGTATTTGTTAAGCATGTACTACGTGGTCAACACTGTATTAAGCGCTGGAGTAGATACAAGTTAATCAGGTCCTTCATGGACCTCACAGTCTAAATAAGAGGGAGAACAGGTACTGAATCCCCATTGTGCAAATGTGGGAACTGAGGCCCAGAGAAGTGAAATGACTTGCCCAACGTCACACAGCAGGTAAATGGCAGAGCGGGGATTAAAAGCCAGGTCCCCTGATTCCCAGGTCCGAGCTCTTTCCGCCAGTCTTCTCTGCTTCTCAAATGATGTGGAATTAAGGGACTACAATCCTGGCAGATACTTGCAAAGTAGCATCATAATAATGATAATGATAGCATTTGTTAAGCATTTGCTATGCGCAAAGCACTGTTCTAAGCGCTGGGGAGGACACAAGGTGATCAGGTTGTCCCACGTGAAGCTCACAGTCTTAATCCCCATTTTACAGATGAAGTAACTGAGGCATAGAAAAGTGAAGTGACTTGCCCAAGGTTACACAGCTGACAATTGGTAGAAGCGGTATTTGAACCCACGACCTCTGACTCTCATGCCCGTCGCCATTTAGCCACGCTGCTTTTCTTGGAATAGACACCTAGGAGTCAGGAATAGTTTCTGTGCTGGCCCTGAATATAGGAAGGTAAACTGAGGGAGATGAACACCGTGATTAACTTGTAATTATACTAGCGCTTAATACAGTGCTTGGTACGTAGTAAGAACTTAACAAATTCCATAAAAACACCCGAAATCTGAGACTTCCTTCCAACCCAAAGATTTTCTCTTCTTTGGTGAACTTTTCCCTGGATTATTATTCTCGTTCCTATTGGAATCCACTTCTATTTTCTAAATGTCCTTAGGCAGTCAGTGACAATTCCCAGAAAATGACCAATGTCACTGCGAAGACAGAATTCCTGCTGCTGGGATTCTCCGAGGTTTGGGAGCTGCAGCTGGCCCACACTGTGCTGTTCCTCCTGGTCTACCTGGTGGCCATGAAGGGGAATCTCCTCATCGCCTCCGTCACCATCCTCGATTCGTGCCTCCATACCCCCATGTACTTCTTCCTCAGGCACCTGTCAATCTTCAACCTCTGCCTTAACTTTGTCAACCTCCCCAAATCAATCCACAACTCCCTGAGCAACAATAACCCCAATTCCTTCCTAAGCCACATCTCTCAGCTCTTTTCGTAGATCTTGTTTGAGAGTTCTGAGTATTTCGTCTTTACGGCGATGTCCTTCGACCGCTACACCGCCATCTGCCTCCCCCTGCGCTATGACATCATCTTAGAGAGAGGGACTTGTGGGGAGATGGCCGCCGCCTCATGGCTCAGAGGAGGACTGATTAGGATCTTGATTTCAGCTTCGACCTTCTCCATGTCCTTCTGCAGGCCCAACATTGTCGCCGATTTCTTTTGTGACGTCCCCTGTCTGCTGAAGATCTCCTGTTCCGAGGACTACGTTGCCATAGATGTGAGCATGGGTAGCGTTAGCACGTCGTCTGCTTCGTGCTCATCGGCGACTCATACATCCGCATTTTCTGGGCCGTACTGAGATTGACGGCACCTGAGGGCTGGGCCATATCCTTCTCCACCTGCCTGCCTCAATTCACTGTCGTCATTAATTTTTTCTCTACCTGGACTTTTGCCTACCCCCAACCACCCTCGGACTCCCCCCTCAACGCTGGACCTGCTGGTGTCCGTGTTCTACACCTTTGTGCCCCCCGCCCTCAACCCCCTCATCTGCACCCTGAAGAATAAAGATGTGAAATCTGCCCTTTTGAGCGTCCTGAAGGGTTCACTCTCCCAGCTCCCTCTATTGCATAAAATGTCTCTTTCTCCATGCTAATGATCCCAGCTGTTGTCAGAGGGATCGTCCAAGGATTTGTCCAGATTTACAGCCAACCTTCGGGTCTAAAGAAAGAGTCGCGACAAGGAAGGTTTTCTTATATGTACTACTGTGCTTGAGAAGGCCCTTCTTCATGTTCAGGATTTAGAGATCTTTTCTTGATCCCGCATGGGAGAAATGCAAGGTACCCCTGTAGATTGTAAGCTTCATGTGGACAGGGAACGTGTCGACCAACTTTGTTGTATTGTACTCTCCCAAGCACTCAGTACCATGTTCTGCACATAGTAAGCACTCAATAAATGCCACTGACTGATCGATTGTTTTGTACAGTGCTCCACATAGAGTAATTGCTCAATAAATACTATTGACGGGTGGTCTGACTGATTGATTAGTATATGTATCCACCTCTAGACTTGTAAGTATACTCTTCTAGACTTATTGTGCTTATCGTGTGCAGACCACTGACTAGGTGCTTGGGAGAGTACAATAATGCAATATTAAGACGCATTCCCTGTCCACAACGACCTTACAAGTTAGAGGGGAAGACAGACGTTAATGCAAATAAATACTGGATATGGGTATCAGTGCTATAGGGCTGGATGTAAGAAGGGAGCAAATCATGATGACACAGAAGGGAGTGGGAGAAAAGGAAATCAGGGCTTACTCAGGGAAGGCGTTTTGGAGGAGATGTGCCTTAAATAAGGCTTTGAAGGTGGGGGGAGTGATCATCCACGTGATATGAAGATGGAGGGCACTCCAGCTCAGAGACAGGATGTGACGGGCCTTCAGTGAGATAGACTAAATCCTCTACAGTGAGTAGGTTAGCACTAGAGGAGTGAGGTGTGCAGGCTAGGTTGCAGCAGTGAGGTGAAATAGGAGTGGGCAAGCTGATTGAGTGCTTTAAAACCAATGATAAGGTTTTCTGCTTGATCTGGAGGCGGATCGGAAACCCCTGGAGGATCCTGAGGAGGGGGAAAACATGGCCTGAACGTTTTGTAGTATAATGATCCGAGCAGCAGAGTGACATATGGACTAGAATGCAGAGAGACAGGAGTCAGGGCGTTCAGCAAGGGGGCTGATGCGGTCATCAAGGTGGGGCAGGATAAATGATTGGATTAATCATGGATGACGTAGACTGGGGGTCGACGTCGGGACAGGCGAGAATGAGGCACGGATCCTCTCCTCAGAGCGCCAGAGACGCCTGCCATAGACGCGCGGGACTCCGTTCCCGAGAGGCCCGCCAGCCTGCCCGCCATCACACCGCGCGGCCTTGCTGCTCCCGGAAGGATCCTCTCCTCAGAGCGCCGCCATAGACGCCCGGGACTCCGTTCCAGAGAGGCCCGCCCACCCGCCCGCCATCTCAGCGCCCCCACCGACGCCCCCCCTGTTTCCACCCCCCCCAACTTAGGCGACCTTCCTTAAAGGGCCCCTCATCCCCCCCTTCCCGGTCGGGTCCTGACTGACTCTCCCCCCGCCCCCCGCTTCCAGGTAAAAAGCCCTCGTTAGCACCATGTTACATTAACGACAACCTCATTGGCACCTCCTCAGCCCTCCCATGCTAGTTGACTGTCCGCTCCTCTCCCCAGGTATCTCTGCTCCCTGACCCCCCTTAACAGGCCCACCCTACTCCAGCACTTAATAGTTTGTATCTGCTCTCTGTGACATCATTATCTGCCAATTTTATTATTGCCATAGCGCATTGATTGTTTAACTACACCCTGTGATGCCATCCCCTACTTATATCATTGCTACTGTTTTATTGCTTCTGCATCTCAATTGTTAACCTCCCACCGTACTGTCACTCGCCCTGCTGACCTCACCATGAACTTTCAATTCCCTAGCTCCCAACTGCCATTTCCATTCCTCACCTTCCCCTTCCCCTCTCCCACCCAGCTTTTTCCCTCCCTCTCCCCCACCAAGACCACTCCCCCTCACCCCCTACCAAGGATTCCTCTGTACCAGCGCCAGCCCTCCGCTCCTCCCTCCCGGCCCCCTCCCTCCCCTTCTCCCCACCACCACCCCATCCCAGTTCTCCTTTCCCATCGCCACCCCCCCTTCCCACTCTCCCTGCCCAGGCCCCCGCAAACTCATCCCAATCCAAACCCTCCCCACCCCTCGCACCCTTCCCCCTCCCTCCCCTCCCTCGACAGCTGCTGCCAAGTGTGGCCTCTGGAACCCTCGCTCCGTTTTAAGTAACATCCCTTTCATCCTGGACCTATTCCTTTCCAGCTCTCTACTCCTCCACATCCTAACTGAAACTTGGCTGTCTCCAGACGACACGATAACTTCTGCTGCTCTCTGCAGTGCAGGCCTCTTCTTCTCCCACTCCCCCAGACTCACCGGAAAAGGAGGAGGTGTCGGTTTCCTTCTCGCCCCCCAATGTCGCTTTCGCACTATCCCTCCTCCCCCTTCCCTTTCCTTCCCTTCCTTTGAAGCCCACATTATTCGCCTCTACCACCCCCTCCAGATTCTTGTAGCCGTCATCTACCGCCCTCCCGGCCCCACTTGCAACTTCTTTAACGACTTTGACCCCTTCTTCACCTTCCTTCTCTCCTTCTCCATGCCCACTCTGATCCTCGGAGACTTCAATATCCACATGGATATCCCTAACGACTCCTCTGCCGCCCGCCTTCTATCTCTCCTTGACACTGCCAACCTCTTCCTCCACCCCACCTCACCCACTCACCAACTTGGTCATTCCCTCGACCTCATCATCTCCTACCGCTGCACTGTGTCCACCCTCACCAACTCTGAAATCCCTCTCTCTGATCATAATCTTCTCACCTGCCTCCTCACTCACACTCCTTTCCCCTGTAAATCCGTATTACTCCCTCACAGAGATCTCCACTCTCTGGACCCCACCCATCTTTTGGAGCGCCTCACACCCCACCTCGCCGCCCTCTCCTCTCTACCCAGTATTGATGATCAGATTACTGGTCTCAACTCTACCCTTTCTACTCAGCTAGACTCACTCGCTCCCTTTTCCCTTCGCCGCTCTCGTACCACTAACCCACAGCCCTGGATCACTGCCACTGTCCGCCTCCTTCGCTCTTATGCTAGAGCTGCCGAACGCTGCTGGCGAAAGTCTAAACACCATGCCAACCTCGTTCACTTCAAGTTTATCCTTTCCTGCCTTAACTCAGCCCTCTCCTCTGCCAGACAAAACTATTTCTCCTCCCTTATTGACACCCATGCCCATCACAACTGCCAGCTCTTCTGTACACTCAACTCCCTTCTCAGGCCCCCGGTTCCTCCCCCTCCTCCTTCCCTCACCCCCAACGATCTGGCCTCCTACTTCATTAACGATATTAGATCCATCAGGTCCGACCTCCCCAAAGTCTCTTCCCCCCTTTCTCCATCACCCCGGCTCTCAACACTCTCTGCTACTCTCCCATCCTTCCCAGCAGTATCCTCAGAGGAGCTCTCCTCCCTCTTCTCAAGTGCTACTCCGGCCACCTGCGCTTCTGACCCCATTCCCTCTCATCTCATGAAATCTCTCGCTCCATCCCTTCTCCCCTCCTTAACTTCCATCTTCAACCGCTCACTCTCCACTGGTTCCTTCCCCTCTGCCTTCAAACATGCCCATGTCTCTCCCATCCTAAAAAAACCCTCTCTTGACCCCACCTCACCTTCTATCCCTCCTACCATTCCTTTCCAAACTCCTTGAACGAGTTGTCTACACTCGCTGCCTAGAATTCCTCAACAACAACTCTCTCCTCAACCCCCTCCAGTCTGGCTTCCGTCCCCTACATTCCACGGAAACTGCCCTCTCAAAGGTCACCAATGACCTCCTGCTTGCCAAATCCAACGGCTCCTACTCTGTCCTAATCCTCCTCGACCTCTCAGCAGCCTTCGACACTGTGGACCACCCCCTTCTTCTCAACACGCTATCTGACCTTGGCTTCACAGACTCCGTCCTCTCCTGGTTCTCCTCTTACCTCTCCAGTCGTTCTTTCTCAGTCTCTTTTGCAGGCTCCTCCTCCCCCTCCCATTCTCTCACTGTGGGGGTTCCCCAAGGTTCAGTGCTTGGTCCCCTTCTGTTCTTGATCTACACGCACTCCCTTGGTGACCTCATTCGCTCCCACGGCTTCAACTATCATCTCTACGCTGATGACACCCAGATCTACATCTCTGTCCCTGCTCTCTCCCCCTCTCTCCAGGCTCGCATCTCCTCCTGCCTTCAGGACATCTCCATTTGGATGTCTGCCCGCCACCTAAAGCTCAACATGTCGAAGACTGAACTCCTTGTCTTCCCTCCCAAACCTTGCCCTCTCCCTGACTTTCCCATCTCTGTTGACGGCACTACTATCCTTCCCGTCTCACAAGCCCGCAACCTTAGTGTCATCCTCGACTCCGCTCTCTCATTCACCCCTCACATCCAAGCCGTCACCAAAACCTGCCGGTCTCAGCTCCACAACATTGCCAAGATCCGTCCTTTCCTCTCCGTCCCAACCGCTACCCTGCTTATTCAAGCTCTCATCCTATCCCGTCTGGACTACTGCATCAGCCTTCTCTCTGATCTCCCATCCTCGTGTCTCTCTCCACTTCAATCCATACTTCATGCTGCTACCCGGATTATCTTTGTCCAGAAACGCTCTGGGAATATCACTCCCCTCCTCAAAAATCTCCAGTGGCTACCAATCAATCTGCGCATCAGGCAGAAACTCCTCACCCTGGGCTTCAAGGCTCTCCAGCACCTCGCCCCCTCCTACCTCACCTCCCTTCTCTCCTTCTACAGCCCAGTCCGCACCCTCCGCTCCTCCACCGCTGATCTCCTCACTGTACCTCGCTCTCGCCTGTCCCGCCATCGACCCCCGGCCCACGTCATCCCCCGGGCCTGGAATGCCCTCCCTCTGCCCATCCGCCAAGCTAGCTCTCTTCCTCCCTTCAAGGCCCTGCTGAGAGCTCACCTCCTCCAGGAGGCCTTCCCAGACTGAGCCCCTTCCTTCCTCTCCCCCTCGTCCTCCTCTCCATCCCCCCATCTTACCTCCTTCCCTTCCCCACAGCACCTGTATATATGTATATATGTTTGTACATATTTATTACTCTATTTATTTATTTAATTTATTTGTACATATCTATTCTATTTATTTTATTTTGTTAGTATGTGTGGTTTTTTTCTCTGTCTCTCCCTTTTAGACTGTGAACTCACTGTTGGGTAGGGACTGTCTCTATATGTTTCCAATTTGTACTTCCCAAGCGCTTAGTACAGTGATCTGCACATAGTAAGCGCTCAATAAATACGATTGATGATGATGATTAATGTGGTAGCAGTTTGGATGGAGAGGAAAGGAAATTGTTTTATGTACGTCAATATTTTAGTACTAAATCAAATTGAAGTACAACAGAAGGGCGGGATATATTCTTTGCAAATAAGGACCTTACATTTCTTCAAAGTTTTGCAGGTGCTTTTGATTACCTGAGTTTTAAGATGACAGATGGGGAAGCGAAATTTAATTGGAAAATCCTCCTGGATGAGTTGGGCTTCCAAAAGGGATTTGAAAACGTGAAGAAATTAGGCTTGCCAGGTTTGAAGGAGGGACGGCGCACCAGGCAGGAGGAAGGGTACAGTCCAGGGGCTGTAGTCAGGGAAGTTCAAAACAAGATACGGTAGGAAAATATGGAGGGATTGGGGAGTGCGAGATGGGATGTAGTGGGAGAAGAGAATGGGTAGGTAAGAGAGACAGAGCTGATTTAGGATGGTCCACGGTGACCTCATATATCTGCAATCTCCAGAGCTGAAACAGAGACCAATTATTACTCATGAAAACGGAATTGTGATGAATCCATTGATGTTATTTTAGGAAGGAGTCCCAGAGTGGGAACCACGTGGGGCTGGGCAACTATTTAGGTTGTAAGGACTGAGACCACAGAGAGCCCACGATCCCGGCCTTCTGCGATTCCCTGACAGTAACTGTCTCAGGAAAGCTCCGAGTCCCTCCTCCCATAGGGAATCCCCCAGGAAATAACCCAGCCGTCGTCTGAGTGGACGGCGCAGACATCCGGAGAGCCGAGAGGGGGAGGGAGGATCCTGAGAGCCCCGCCCCCTAACCCAGACATTTCTGTCACCCCCACCAGCGTCCAGGACCGAGGAAGTGGAGTGAGCCTCTCTCTCAGCAGAGGTCGATGCTCCCCAGCCCAGGGAAGGCCCAGTGATTCTGGAGAGGAGCAAGGGAAGGTGGGGGGCAGGGAAGGGAAATTTCAATATAAGCCCAGGATGTAACAGGAATTTTCCTGTTTTTTCTTAATTATAATAATTATGGTATTTGTTAAGTTCTTACCATGTGCCAACACAATACTCAGTGCTGGAGTAGATATGATATAATCAGATTGGACACTGTCCCTGTCCCGCATGGGACTCACCGTCTTAACCCCCATTTTATAGATGAGGAAACAGAGGAACAGAAAATGTAAGTGACTTGCTCGAGGTTGCCCAGCAGGTAAGTGGCAGAGTCGGGATTAAAACCAAGGTTTTCTAGACTTCCAGGGCCATCCTCTTTCCACTAGGATGTGCTGCTACTCCGATTACATAGAATTACATGACCACAATCCTTGCAGATGTTTGCAAATGGATTCGACTTCTAGGAGTCAAGAATGGTTTCAATGCCGTCCCGAACCAAGGCAGGTTGATTGGAGGAGATGAACAACCTTATTTGTGTTTAGTACAGTGTCTGGAACACAGTGAGCATTAATGATTACCATAAACCTCCCGAGATGTCCTGAAAAACAAAGATTTTCTGCTTTTCTGTGCACTTTTCTCTGGAATATTATTCTCATCCGTATCTTTTCTAAATGTCCTTAGGCAGTCAAAGTCATTTCCCAGAAAATGTCCAATGTCACCTTGAAGACAGAATTCCTCCTGCTGCGATTCTCGGAGGTCCAGGAGCTGCAGCTCGTTCAGGCCGGTCTGTTCCTTCTGGTCTACCTGGCGGCTCTGAGGGGGAATCTCCTCATCTTCGCCATCACCACCCTCGACTAGTGCCTCCACACCACCATGACTTCTTCATCAGGAACCAGTCTGTCCTCGACCTCTCGGAAGCCTCATCTTCATTATCGTTCCTCAGTCCATCCACAACTACCTGACCGAACGTAGATACATTACCTTCCTGGGCTGTGCTGCCCAGGTCTTCTAGGTGGTTCTGTTTGGCGGTTCAGAGATGTTCATCATCACGTCAATGCCTTACGAACGCTATGTCGCGATCTGCTGTCTCCTTGGCTATGAGACCGTCATGAACCAAGGGGCCTGTGGGAAGGTGGCTGCTGCTCCCTGGCTCACCGGGTGTCTGTTTTGGCGTTTTGCCTTCGACTTCTACCTTCTCCCTGTTCTTCTGCGGGTCCCACGTCGTTCCCCAGTTTTTCTGTTACAAAGGTCACCAGTGACCTCCTTCTTGCCAAATCCAACGCCTCCTACTCTATCCTAATCATCCTCGAACTTTAAGCGGCCTTCGATACTGTGGACCACCCCCTTCTCCTCAACACGCACGCGATCCAACCTTGGCTTCACAGGCCCCGTCTTCTCCTGGTTCTCCTCCTATCTCTCCGGCCATTCATATTCAGTCGCCTTTGCGGGCTCCTCCTCCCCCTCCCATCGCCTCACTGTAGGGGTTCCTCAAGGGTTAATTCTTGGTCCCCCTCTGTTCTCTATCTATACTCACTCCCTTGGTGAACTCATTCGCTCCTACGGCTTCAACTATCATCTCTATGCTGATGACACCCAAATCTACATCTCAGCCCCTGCTTTCACCCCCTCCCTTCAGGCTCAGGTCTCCTCCTGCCTTCAGAACACTTCCATCTGGCTGGCTGCCCGCCATCTAAAACTCAATATGTCCAAGACTGAACTCCTTGTCTTCCCTTTCAAACCCTGCCGTCACTGTAGACTGCACTACGATCCTTTCTATCTCACAATCCCGCAACCCTGGTGTCATCCTCGACTCCGCTCTCTCGTTCACCCCTCACAACCATTCCGTCACCAGAACTTGCCAGTCTCACCTCCATAACATCGTCATGGTCCGCCCAATCTTTTCCATCCAAACCGCTACCTTGCTGGTTCCATCTCTCTTCATATCCCGACTGGATTACCGCATCAGACTCCTCTCTGATCTCCCATCCTCCTGTCTCTCCCCACTTCAGTCTATACTACACGCTGCTTCCCGGATCATCTTTGTGCAGAAACGCTATGGGTATGTTACGCCCCTCGTCAAAAATCTCCAGTGGCTGCCCGTCAACCTACGCATCAAGCAAAATCTCCTCACTCTCAGCTTCAAGGCTCTGCATCACCTCGCCCTCTCCTACCTCACCTCCCTTCTCTCCTTCTACAACCCAGCCCTTACCCTCCGCTCCTCTGCCACCGCTGACCTCCTCAATGTACTTCGTTCTCGTCTGTCCCGCCGTCGACCCCCGGCCCATGTACTCCCCCTGACTTGGAATGCTCTCCCTTCACACATCTGCCAAGCTAGCTCTCTTCCTCCCGTCAGAGCCCTACTGAAAGCTGAACACCTCCAAGAGGCCCTCCCAGACTGAGCCCCCTTTTTCCTCTCCTCCTCCCCACCACCCCCGGCCTATCCCCTCCCCAAAGCACCTGTATATATGCTTGTGCAAATTTATTACTCTATTTATTTTACTTGTACATATTTACTACTCAACTTTGTTAACGATGTGCATCTAGCTTTAATTCTATTTGTTCTGTCACTTTAACACGTGTCCACATGTTTTGTTTTGTTGTATGTCTCTCTCTTCTAGACTGTGAGCCGTTGTTGGTTAGGGACTGTCTCTATATGTTGCCAACCTGTACTTACTAAGCGCTTAGTACAGTGCTCTGCACACAGTAATCGCTCAATAAATACGATTGAATGAATGAATGAATTAATTAATTAATGTGACGTTCCTTCTCTGTTGAAGATCACCTGCTCCGAGAAGCACATCGCCATTGACGCGACTGTAATTTGGGGGCAGCCTTAGCTGTTGTCTGCTCATGTCCATCGTCGTCTCATACGCACGCATCTTCTGGACTGTGCTGAAGATGCCGGCAATGGAGGGCCGGGCCATATTCTTCTCCACCTGCGTGCCTCACCTCGTCGTCGTTACTCTTTTCCTCTCTGCGGGTGTATTTGTCTACAACAAGCCTCCCTCAAACTCCTCCTTGATCGTGGACCTGCTGGTGTCCGTGTTCTGCACGTTAGTACCCCCGGTCATGAACCCCCTCGTCTACAACCTGAGGAACCAGGACATGAAGGCGGTTATGAGCAGGATCCTAAAAAGGGTCACTCATCCAGCCTCTGCTATGTGACAAAATGTCTCCTTCCTTGTGCAAGTAATCTCACACCAACACTTAGCCAAGGAACTGTTCTTGGACGTAGCCAGATAATTAGCAGTCCTACTGGGTTCACAGAAAATGCTGGACTTTAATGAATTGTTGGCCTGGGAAGAAGGCGGCAAAGACTGAAGTACTACTTACAGTCCAGTTTTAGGGAGGCATCATGGCCGTAAGGAAGAATGTAAGCTCCCTGTAGAATGTAAGCTCATTCTGGGTAGGGAATGTGATTAACAACTATGGTAAACTGAACTCTCCGAAGTGCTTAGGACAGTAAATCCAGTTTGGAGGCGGTTCTAATCCCTGCTCTGCCACTTTTCTTCTGTGTGACCCTGGCCTTGACACTTAATTTATCCGTGCCTCAGTTGCCTCATCTGTAAAATGGGGATTAAGACTGTGAACCCCACGTGGGACAGCCCGATTATCTTGCAATTACCCAGCTGGGTTTAGAACAGTGCGTAGAATGTAGTAAGTGCTTAACAAATACCATATTTATTTTTTAATTTTATCATGAAATGGGAATCACTCTAGACTGTAAGTTCATTGTGGGCAGTAACGTGTCTACCAACTTTGTTATATTGAACTTTTCCAAGTGTCGAGTACAGTGCTGGGCCCAGAGTAGGTGCCCAATAAATATGATTGATTGATTGATTGAGACTAGTTCTGTTGCCAGCTCTGCTACTGGTCTGCTGAGTGACCTAGTGGCAGTGACTTAATGTCCTTAAAATCTCTCTTCCTATTACACTCTGAGCCCCTATGGGACAGGAATTATGTCTGTACTGATTCTTTTGTTTCTACTCGAGCAAGTGGAACAATTTAGGCACACACCTCTTAATAAATACAATATTGATATCATTATTAGCCATGACTATGCAAATATAATGATTTGCTACTTAACATGACTCTGGGGGTGGGTATGAAAATTGAAGAATAGGAAGAGGTATGGGAGAAGGGAAGAAAGGATGACTGCAGCTCCATTTGTCTTGTCAAATCCATCCTCTCTCATCAATCCATTTTTCCTTCTTTCCATCCATCGATTCCTCCACCCATCCATCCATCCATCCATCCTTCCAGTCATCCATCCATCCATCCATCCATCCAGTCATCCATCCATCCATCCATCCATCCATCCATCCATCCATCCATCCATTCATCCATCCATCCATCTATCCATCCATCCATCCGAAGCACTGGCTTGGGAGTCAGAGGTCTCGTGTTCTAATGTCAGTTCCTCTACTTGTCCACCCTGTGATCTTGGCAAGTCACTTGGCTTCTCTGTGCTTCAGTTCCCTCATCTGTAAAATGGGGATTGAGACTGCGAGCCCTATGTGGGACGGACTGTTTCCAACCTGATTACCTTGTATCTACTCCAGCAGTTACAACAGTGTTTGGCACAGAGTTAAGCGCTTAATGAAGACCATAATTATTACTATTATTGTTATCAATTGCATTTATTGACCACATCCTCGGTGTAAAGCAGTGTAGTAAGCTCTCAGGAGAGGTGAAAAGAGATAAAATTGCATTGTTCCTGCTCTCCAGGAGATTATGATCTAACGAAGAATTAAAAACAACAAATTATGTAGAGGAGGAAGGACAGAAGGGAAAGATGAGAAAGAGGATGAACGCTTGATTCAATAGTACTGTTTATATAGTCAGTGTAAACAGCGTTTAAACGGATTTGCAATTAGGACAAATCATAAGTACCGTCGCCTAGTTGGTCGAGCGCGGGCCTGGGATTCAAATGAACATGAGTTCTGATCCCGATTCCACCACATGTCTGCTTTGTGACCTTGGGCAGGGTCGTTTAACTTCTCCATGCCTCAGTTCCATTATCTTTAAAACAGGGTTTGAGATGTGAGCTCAACGGGGAACGTGGACCCTGTCCAATCTGATTAGCTTGTATCTACTCCAACACTTAGCATAGTGCCTGATATGTACTATACGCTTCACAAAGGCCATAAGAAAAAGTTACAATGGTCTGAGTAATTGACAGATTGAGTGCCTCGGGATTTGAACTAGACAACGATGATACCAATTACAGTGGCTAAAGAGTGTCGTTGAAAACAGGAATTGTTGGTAGATTGGGATGCGGATGCCGCTGTTTCCAAGGGGACCCCGAGGGCTGGCACCATCGCTGATGTTGCAGAGACCGGTCCCTTGGCTCCCAGGAGCCTCAGAAACCACGTTACCAGAGGGTGCGTGGCTTGTCCAGGCCACGAGAACCCTCGGCAGGGCCCCGAGCCATTCTCTAGGGTTCATCCTCAGAGCAGCTTCTGTTTTATCAACAGGTACAGGGCCCCATCTGGAGAGTTTCTAGGGGTCTTAGGGAGACCGGAGAGGGATCGAGAGCTCCTCTCTCTTCCTTCCCGGATGACCGAACCCAGGCGTCTGAGGGGAAAGTGGGGACCAGACCAGCCCTACAGAGGTCAGCAACGCCCTTCCCCATGCTGCCCCGGTGAGAGTGACAGCGGTTGAATGGAATGGAGAGGTGGGAGCGCATGAAAATGAGGATGGAAGAGATGGAGCCAGTCTGGGGCCTAGGTTGGGGTTCAGGACAAGGCTGCAGCCACAAGAGATGGAGGCGGCCTTATAGGAGGAGAGGTGTTTTCCAGTTCCCCCACCCATCATGCACGTCTCCTCCTTCCTCCTCAAACCTCACTACCATGCCAAACACCCATCCGGATACGGTGCTCCAGCACAGTGTCAGCACTACGGACCGTCACCTCGGCCTTCAGTGGGTTCCGGAATCTCTTACAGAGGGTAAATGACAAGTAGGGCCGAGAGAGTGTGACCAGCTTTGGACAGCCACCAGCACAATCAGAAATTCCTCCTTGTAAGAGTTATTCCTAAATTTTGGAATGAGACAAATAGTGGGAAAGGTTGTAATCCCTGCCCTCAAGAACCTTCCAGTCTGCCAGGCTAGGTTGACACAATATAATTTACTATCAGTCAATCAATCTTGAATAATATTTATTGAGCGCTACCTGTGTGCACTAAGTCCTTGGGAGAGTAATGATAATAATAATAATAATAATAATAATAATAATAATAATAATAAGGACAATAACAGTAATTGTTAAGCCCTTACTCTGTTCCAAACCCTGTCTTAAGCGCTGGGGTAGGTACAAGTTATGCAGGTCGGATGCAGTTGTTTTTGGATGCAGGTGTTGTTCCACATGGGGCTCACCGTCTTAACCCCCATTTTAGTGATGACGAAACTGTGGCTCAGAGATATTAAATGACTTGCCCATGGTCACTCTGGAGACATGAGGCAGAGCCGGAATTAGAACCCAGGTCCTTCTCACTCCCGACTCCCAGACCAGTGCACTATCCACCTTAAACGCGTAACAGACACATTACCTGCCCCTACTAGAAGGAAAAAAAGAATGGAAAGATGACAATGCAGTGATTGCGCGCCACTTTACAGATGAGGAATCTAAGGCCAAGGGAAGTAAAGCGACTTGCGCAAGGTACACAGCAGCAAAGGGACAGAGGCAGGATTACAACCCAAGTCCTCTGACTCCCACTAAGCTATGCTTGGGAGAGTACAATAGTAAAGTGCTGGGAGATGTGTATGCTGCCCTAAAGGATCTCACAGCGAGGATGAGAACTTCTGGGCCTTTGCTTTTTCCACTAAATGAGAATGGAAATGAGTTGAGGTCGTCATGAACCAAGGGGCCTGTGGGAATATGGCCGCCGTTTCATGGCTCACCGGGAGTCTGGAATCTTGTTTTCGGCTTCGACCTTCTCCCTGTTCTTCTCCGGGTCCCACGTCGTCTCCCAGTTGTTCTGTGACGTCCCCTCCCTGTTGAAGGTCACCTGTTCCGAGAACCACGTCGCCTTCGCTATGAATGTTGCTATTGGTTCCTGTTTAGGTTTTATGTGCTTGGTCTCCATCATGACACCATATACCTCCATCTTCTCCACTGCGCAGAGGATTCCTTCAGCCTATAGTCGGTCGAAAGCCTTCTCCACCTGCCAGCCTCAACTTCTGGTGGTCACCATGTTTCTCACGACATCTGCCTTCAATTACCTCAAGCCACCATCAGAAACCTCCCCGACCCTGGACCTGCTGGTGTCCGTGTTGTACACCGTGGTGCCCCCCCCCGCCCTCAACCCCTCATCTACAGCCTGAGGAACCGGGACGTGATGGCCGCCCAGAGGAGGATGCCTGGAGGGAATGGCTTCTGTTGTGGAGAGGAAATCGTCATCTTCTGACTTGAATGAACCCAGTATCTGTCAGGGACCTGATCTTTGTACCCACGCGTGAGTTACCCAACTTTTCCGAAAGGAACTAATAAATGCGTCAATAAATCATAGTCATTAAGTGTTTACTTTGTGCAGAGCATTTTAGTAAGCGCTTGGGAGAAGATAGTATAACAGAGCTGATAGACACTTTCGCTATCTACCACTCAGGAGCACATATTGTGAATCAACTGTGCCTGTGCCTGATAGTAAGTGCTTTGAAGAGAACAACGGAAGTCGTAGGCATGATCAATCAATGGTATTTATTGTAACTATGTCCAGTGCACTGTTCTAAGCACATCAAATAGAATACAAAGAGTTAGCAGACACAATTCCTGCCTTCAACAAGCTTGCATCCTAACGGGAAAAAGCCACCAGAATAAACTATAGAAAAGAGGAAGAAAGATAAGAGGATATATTACTATGTAAATAATAAAGGTGTACACAGTATTTACCCTAATGCTAAGGGGGTTTGTGAGTACTCAAGTTAATAAATGGTACAAGATTCTGAACAGGCAATTTACTCATTCATTCAATCATATTTACTGAGCGCTCACTGCGTGCCGAGCACTGTACTAGGCGCTTGGAAATTACAATTCAGCAATAAAGAGAGACAATCCCTGCCCACAATGGGCTTAGAGTCTAGAAGAGGGAGACGGACAACAAAACCAGTAAATACGTATCAATAGAAATAAATAGAATTACAGATATATCCTGGTCTGGACCTGACTGGTTCCCTCCGCCCCCCGACTGCTCCCCTCCCCCGGAAAAAGGCCCTTGTTATCACTAAGTTGCTTTAACATCAACCTCATGCGCACCTACTCAGCCCACCCATTCTATTTGGCTGTTCACTCCTCTCCCCAGGCATCTCCGCTCCCATGACCCCCCTTAAGAGTTATGCCCTACTCCAGAACTGCCATCCATAGGACTCCATCCTCCACCACCTCAGAGACATTTTTGCCAAGGGCCCCTGGACTCTCCTTTCCATTAACCTCTTTGATTTGATTTGACTGACCTATGGACAATTCATCCTTCTGCTTTGAGCATCATCTGCCTATTTTATTGTCGCTTCGGCATGTTAATTGTTAACTGCTCTCAGTGATGTCATCATCTGCTTATTTTATCATTCCCATTGAATGTTAATTGTTAACGTCTCTTGGTGATGTCATCATCTGCTTATTTTACTGCCTTCACATGTTAATTGTTAACTGCTCACTGTGATGTCATCATCTGCTCATTATATTATTGTCATAGCATGTTAATTGTTAACTACTTATTATTGCTACTGCATTATTGCTACTTCATGTTAATTAACTTCCCGCTGTGTTGTCATTTACCTTGCTGACCTCACCATGAACGATCAATTCCCCTGCTTCCAACTGCCCTTCCCATTCCTCACTTTCCCCTTCCCATCTCCCACCCAGCTCTTTCCCTCCCTTTCCCCCACCCCACCCCTTCCCTTCACCCCCTCCCCAGAATCCCTCTGAACCAGCGTCAACCCTCCACTCCTCCCTTCCAGCTCCCTCCCTCCCCTCCTCCCCTCCCCCAACCAAACCCAGTTATCCTTTTTCATCTCCATCCCTCTTCCCCCGCTCCCCACCCAGGCCCCCATCAACTCACCCTAATCCAAATCATCCCTACCACTCACACCCTTCCCCTTCCTTCCCCTCCCTCCACAGCTGCTGCCAAGTGTGGCCTTTGGAACCCCTGCTCCATTATAGGTAAGCTACCTTTCGTCCTGGACCTATACCTTTCCAGCTCTCTACTCCTCCTCGCCCTAACCGAAGCATGGCTTTCTCCGGATGACATGGTCTCTTCTGCTGCTCTCTCCAGTGGAGGCATTTGCTTCTCCCACTCCGCCAGACTCACCGGAAAAGGTGGAGGTGTCAGTTTCCCTCTCGCTCCCTAAAGTCGCTTTCGCACTATCCCTCCACCCCCTTCCCTTTCCTTCTCCTCCTTTGAAGCCCACATTATACGCCACTACCACCCCCTCCAGATTCTTGTAGCCGTCATCTACCGGCCCCCCGGCCCCACCTCCAATTTCTTTAACGATTTGGTCCCCTTTCTCACCTCCCTCTCTCCTTTTCCATGACCACTCTGATCCTCTGAGACTTCAACATCCACATGGATGTCCCTGGTGACTCCTCTGCCTCCCACCTTCTATCTATCCTTGACGCTGCCAAAATCCTGCTCCACCCGACCTCGCCCACTCACCAAATTGGTCACACCCTCGACCTCATCATCTCCTACCGGTGCACTATCTTCACCCTCACCAACTCTGAAATCCCTCTTTCTAATCAAACCCTCCTCAACAGCCTCCTCACTCGCACTCCTCACCCCTGTAAATTTATATTACTTCCTCACAGAGACCTCCGCTCTCTCAACCCCATCCATCTTCCCCACCTCGCCTCCCTTTCCTCTCTACCAAATCCTTATGACCAGATTACTGCTCTCAACTCTACCCTCTCTACTTAGCTCAACTCTTGGCTCAACTCGCTCGCTCCCCTTTCCCTTCGCCTCTCTCGTACCACTAAACCACAGCCTTGGATCACTGCCACTGTCCGCCTCCTTCGCTCCTATGCTCGAGCTGCTGAACGCTGCTGGCGAAATTCTAAACACCAAGCCAACCTTGTTCACTTCTGGTTTATTCTTTTCTGCCTTATCTCTGCCCTTTCCTTTGCCAGGCAAAACTATTTCTCCTCCCTTATTGACACCCATTACCATCATCCCCTTCAGCTCTTCCGTACATTTAACTCCCTTGTCAGGCCCCCTGTTCCTCCTCATCATCCACCCTTCACCCCCACCTATCTGGCCTCCTATTTCATTAGTAAAATTACCTCCATCAAGTCTGAGCTCCCCAAAGGCACTCCTCCCCCTTGTCCAACCCCCCTGCTCTCCACCTCTCCGATATTCTCCCATCCTTCCCAGCAGTATCTTCAGATGAGATCTCCTCCCTCCTCTCAAGTGCTACTCCATCCACCTGTGCTTCCGACCCCAATACCTCTCATCTAATGAAATCTCTTGCCCCTTCCCTCCTCTCCTCCTTAACTTCCAACTTCAACCCTCACTCTACACTGGTTCCTTCCCCTCTGCCTTCAAACATGCCCACATCTCTCCCATCCTAAAACAACCCTCTCCTGACCCCACCTCCCCTTCTAGATTTCGCCCTATCTCCTTCCTACCATTCCTTTCCAAACTCCTAGAACGAGTCGTCTACACCCGCTGCCTCGAATTCTCCAACACCAACTCTCTCCTTGACCCCTTCCAATCTGGCTTCCGTCCCCTACACTCCACTGATACTGCCCTCTCAAAGGTCACCAGTGACCTCCTTCTTGCTAGATCCAATAGTTCCTACTCTATCCTAATCCTCCTCGACCTCTCAGCTGCCTTCGACACTGTGGACCGCTACCTTCTCCTCAACACGCTATCCAACCTTAGCTTCACAGATTCCGTCCTCTCCTGGTTCTCCTCTTATCCCTCCGGCCGTTCATTCTCAGTCTCCTTTGCAGGCTCCTCCTCGACCTCCCATCCCCGTACTGTAGGGAGTCCTCAAGGGTCGGTTTTTGGTCCCCTTCTGTTCTCTAACTACACTCACTTCCTTGGTGAACTCATTCGCTCCCACGGCTTCAACTGTCATCTCTACGCTGATTACACCCAAATCTACATCTCTTCCCCTGCTCTCTCTATCTCCCTTCAGACCCATTTCACCTCCTACCTTCAGGACATCTCCATCTGGATGTCTGACTGTCATCCATAAATCAGTATGTCCTAGACTAAACTCCTTGTCTTCCCTCCCAAACCCTACCCTCTATCTGACATTTCTGTCACTGTACACGGCACTACCATCCTTCCCATCTCAGATGCCCACAACCTTGATGTCATCCTCGACTCTGCTCTCTCGTTCATCCCTCACATTCAATCCGTCACCAAACCCTGCCGGTCTCACCTCCATAACAACGCCAAGATCCGCCCTTTCCTTTCCATCCAAACAGCTACCTTGCTGGTTCAATCTCTCATCCTATCCGGATTGGATTGCCGCATCAGCCTCCCCTCTGATCTCCCATTCTCCTGTCTCTCCCCACTTCAGTCCATACTTCACGCTGCTCCCCGGATCATGTCTGTGCAGAAACGCTATGGGCATGTTACTCCCCTCCTCAAAAATCTCCAGTGGCTGCCAGTCAACCTACGCATCAAGCAAAAACCCCTCACTCTCGGCTTCAAGGCTCTCCATCACCTCTCTCCCGCCTACTTCACCTCTCTTCTCTCCTTCTGCAGCCCGGCCCGCACCCTCCACCCCTCTGTCGCTAACCTTCTCACTGTACCTCGTTCTCGCCTTTCCCGCCGTCAACCCCCGGCCCACGTTCCCCCCGACCCCGGCCTGGAATGCCCTCCCTCCACACACCTGCCAAGCTAGCTTTCTTCCTCCCTTCAAAGCCCTACTTAGAGCTCACCTCCTCCAAGAGGCCTTCCCAGACTGAACCCCCCTTTTCCTCTCCTCCTCCCCATCCCCCCGGCTCTACCTCCTTCCCCTCCCCACAGCACCTGTATATATATTTGTACAGATTTATTACCCTATTTTACTTGTACATATTTACCATTCTATTAATTTTGTTAATGATGTGTATCTAGCTTTAATTATATTTGTTCTGACGACTTGACACCTGTCCACATGTTCTGTTCTATTGTCTGTCTTCCCCTTCTAGACTGTGAGCCTGTTGTTGGGTAGGGACCGTCTCCATATGTTCCCAGCTTGTACTTTCCAGGCGCTTAGTACAGTGCTGTGCATAAAGTAAGCGCTCAATAAATACGATTGAATGAATGAATGAAATTAAGCAAACAATAAGATAAATAAATAGAATTATAGATATGTACATATTTACATAAGTGCTGGGGGGAGAGCAAAGAGAGAGAGATGGGGCGATGTGGAGGGGAGGGGGGAGCCGAGGAAAAGGGGGACTTGTGATAACAATGCTTGTTTTATTTGCTTAGCACCTACTATTTGCTAAGCACTGCAATAAGCACTGGGATGGATACAAGATTATCAGATCCCACATAGGGCTCACACTAGAAGGGAGAACAGGAATCAAATCCCCATTTTTGGAGATGAATGAACTGGTGCACAGAGAAGTTAAGTGACTTGCCCAAGGTCACACGGCAGGCACATAGCAGAGCCGAGATTAGAAACTGTGAGCAAGATACCTGCAGCGGAAAATAGAAAGGCAAAGGCGAGTATGTAGATTGGCTTGAAGAGCAGCACTGCCTAATGTACAGAGCATGAGCATGGGACTCAGAAGGACATCAGTTGTAATTCTGGCTCTGCTACTTGTCTTCTGTGAAACCTTGGGCAAGTCACTTCACTTCTCTGTGCCTCAGCTACTTCATCCGTAAAACGGGGATTAAGACTATGAGCCCCATGTGGGACAGGGACTGTTTATAACCCAATTTGCTTGTATCCATCCCAGCACTTAATACCGTGACTCCTACATAATAAGTGCTTAAGAAGTGCTACAATTATTATTATTATTCCCATGTGCTAAAGAGTATGAGCTGGGGTGTTGTTGTAGAACAAAGCCACAGAAAAGTGAAGTGAGTTACCCAAGGTCACACAGCAGACAAGTGGAGGAGATGAAATTAATAATAATAATGATGATAATAATAATTATGACGATGGTATTTGTTAAGTGTTTACTACGTTCCAATCACTGTTCTATGCACTGGGATAATCAGGTTGTCCCACGTGAGGCTTACAGTCTTAATCCCCATTTTACAGGTGTGGTAACTGAGGCCCAGAGAAATTAAGTGACTTGCCCTAAGTCACCCAGCTGATGAGTAGCGGAGTGAGGATTAGAACCCAAGTCCTTTGACTCCCAGGCCCATGTTCTACTTGTAAGGCCATGTTCTTTCTTTGACTATGTGAGTCCACTCCCAGCTCATTAACTTGTTGTATTGGACTCTCCCAAGCATTTAGTACAGAGCTCTGCACATCAAATGTGCTCAATAAACACCCTTGATTGACTGACTGATTGATTGATTACACTCATAATTTCTTACTGCTACCTGAAATGTAGCAACCCCGATTCCCTGTGAATGGAAAACAGTAATAGGAAACATGTACAGTGATTAGAGATTACAATATCAAGCTTGCATCCATGTTGGTGAGAAGGTGGGATGAAGGATGAAGTCAGAAAAGTCGAGGAGTGAGAAGCAGCATGGACTCATGGATAGATCACGGGCCTGGAAGTCAGAGGGCCTGAGTTCTAATTTCAGCTCCTTCACTTGTCTGCTTTGTCACCTTGGGCAATTCACTTTGCTTTTCTGTGCCTCTGTTTTTCTGTTCTCCCTCCTACTTAGATGGTGAGCCCCATACGGGACAAGGACCGTGTCCAACCTAATTCACTTGTGTCTACCCCAGCACATAGAAGAGCATTCGACACTCAGTAAGCACTTAGCAAATACCATTTCCGATCCCTGAGCAGGGCAGGGGGAAAATGTAACAGCCATTCAGGCCTTAGCTCTTGCTATTCCTCCTGTCAGGAGCTTCCTCCCCGTTCAATCCACTCCCTTCTGTGTCACTCTTGAACTTGGATTTGCTCCTTTTATTCATCCTTCATTGGTCCCACAGCACTTATGCCCGTATCCATCATTTATTTTGTTATATTCAAGTCTGTCTCCCCTTATAGACTGTAGGCAGGGATCGGGCCTACCAACTCTGTTATATTTACTCTCCCAAGTGTGTAATTCAGTGCTCTGAACTCAGTAAATATTCAATAAATGCGATTTATTTATTGATTGATCGATAACCCCACCAGGTCTCTGCTCTCCCCATATTCAAAATCCTTCTGAAATCTTATCCCATCCCACCCTGAGAAGCAGCAGGGCTTAGAGGAAAGAGCAGGGGCCTGTGAGTCAAAGGGCATGGGTTCTAATCCCAGCTCTGAAACCTGTCTGCTGTGTGACCTTGGGCAAGCCACTTAACTTCTCAGTGCCTCAGTTACCTCAACTGTACAATGGTGATTAAGACTGTGAGTCCTACTTGGGACAACATGATGACCTTGTGTCTACCCCAGCGCTTAGAATAGTGCTTCACATATAGTAAGCACTTAACAAATGCCATCATCACACCTACTAACTCTCTTCACTTAAACTTGCTATTTTCAGGGAACGTGTCCGCTAATTCAGTCGTATTGCATTCTCTATCCAGGCCCTAAGTACACTGCTCTGCAGATAATAAGCACTGGATAAATACCACTGATTGATTTTTTTACATGCCCTATTACTTAAGCACTTACGTTTCCTTCTTCCTTCTGTCTATAGCTTTAGTGTCTGTTTCCCCCCTCTAGACTGAGGAGAGGGTTAATGTTTTGATAGTCTACAATAGTGTCTTAAAAATCATAGCATATGACTCTGCACACCTTAGGATTTCAATAAATAACAAAGATCGAATGATTTCTTAAATTACCTCTTCAGCACTTTTTCACCACCTCTGCAGTTATGCAACTTGTTATAGACCCAGCTAGGAGGAGGTTGAATTCTTCCAGAGGCCAGTGAGGACTTGTTTTAAGGTATTGGTTATGTCCTTGCTTTGTGCCAACTACTGAGCTTTGTGCTGTCGTGGATGCAAGCTAATCACAGACTAAGCCCCCTTTTTCCTCTGCTCCCCCTCCCCTCCTCATCACCCCACCTCGCTCCCTTTGATCTACCCCCCTCCCCCCGCTGCAGCACTTGAGTATACTTGTACCTATTCATAATTCTATTCATTTATATTACTGATGTGTATATATCTATAATTCGATTTATTTATATTGATGCTACTGATGCCTGTTTACTTGTTTTGATGCCCATCTCCCCGCTTCTAGACTGTGGGCCCATTATGGGTAGGGTTTGTCTCTCTTTGAGGCTGAAGTTTACTTTCCCAGGGCTTAGTACAGTGCTCTTCACATAGTAAGCGCTCAATAAATACGATTGAATGAATGAATGAAGGAATAATCAGGTTACGTATAGTCCTTGTCCACATGGGGCTCACAATCTAAGTAAGGAGGGAATACGATTTAATCCCCATTTTACAGATAAGGAGACTGATGCATAGGAGAAGTAAAGTGATTTGTCCAAGGTCATCTAGCTAACATGTGGCCAAATGCTGGGGTAGTTAGAAGATAATCACGTTGGATACAGTCCCTATCCTACATAGGACTCCCAGTCCCTCAGAGGAGGCAAATGATGCACTGGAAAATGAAGTGACTTGCCCAAGGTCACAGAGCAGATGAGTAGTGAAGTCTGGATTACAACCCAGGTTCTCCTGCACCCAGGCCCGGGCACTTTCCACTTGGCCAAGCTGCTTCTAGTATCCAGACAATAACTGAGCTTGCCAATCTATCACTCCCTACCTCTGTGTTGAGGGCTCTGATTCTCAATTGGTTACTCTGAGTAACCAATCATACTCCCCCAATGAGGCTATGAGTATATATTCTATTTATGATATGGTATTTGCTAAGCACTTACTTCGTGTCAAGCACTGTTCTAAGCACTGGGATAGATAAAAACTATTCAGGTTGCGGACAATCCCTCTCTCACATGAGGTACATAGTCTACGTAGGAGGGAGAGCCAGTATTGCATCTCCATTTTACAGCTGAGGAAACTGAGGTCCAGAGAATAATAATAATACTAATGATGGCATTTGTTAAGCGCTTACTATGTGAAAAGCACTGTTCTAAGCCCTGGGGAGGTTACAACGTGATCAGGTTGTCCTATAGGGGGCTTACAGTCCTAATCCCCATTTTACAGATGAGGTAACTGAGGCATAGAGTAGTTAAGTGACTTGCCCAAAGTCACATAGCTGACAAGTGGTGGAGCCGGGATTTGAACCCATGACCTCTGACTCCAAAGCCCTGGTTCTTTCCACTGAGCCATGCTGCTTCTCTAAAAGTGAAGAGACTTGCCCAAGGTCACCCGGCAAGCATTAGGGAGAGCTGGGACGCTCATGCCCAGATTCTTTCTACTAAATCATGCTGCTTCTCTTATTCAGAAGTGTATCTCTCTCTCTCTCTCTCTCTCTCTCTCTCTCTCTCTCTCTCTCGATACGGGTATACGTATGTAGAAGAAGATGCTGTTGTTGCCATGGGAACATCACGGGCCAGGACTGTTGCTGCAGTTGGGAGTACAAGGTCCTTATCTCTGAAGAACCTCAGGAACCATGTGACCAGAGGGTTCTCGCGTCACCAGGCCCACGAGGTCCATCCACAGTGGCCCAGGTCGGTCCTCCAGGGATCCCCCTCGGAGTAGTGACTGCTTTTATGTACGGGGATGGGGTCCGTCTGGAGAGCAGGTCAATATCCATGAGAGAGCAGAGTGGCTGAGGGCTTCTGGCCTACTCTTTGTGGCTGAACGAACCCAGGAATCCTAGGAGAAAGAGGAGACCAGCCCAGTCTAGAGGAGGTCAGTGCCCCCGGCCAGCCCCTGCCTCCCTGGTGAGAGATAGTGGGAATGGAGTGAGGGCGGATGGAACCAGAAGGATTAAGCCAGAGACGGAGCTATTCTGGGAAGATTCTCGAAGTTGGAGAACAGGTTTGGGGAACAGGTTAGAGTTCATTCATTCAATCAATCGTATTAATTGAGCGCTTACTGCTTGCAGAGTAGTGTACTGAGCGCTTGGAAAGTACAATTCAGCAACAAAGACAATCCGTGCCCACAACGGGCTCACAGTCTAGAAGGCGGAAGAGACAGGTTCAGACCAGGACGGCACCCCAAACAGGGCAGGCTTGCAGGAGGGGAGTGATTTGCCGGCAATAATAAATCCTAAACAATTTTGGTAATTGTTAAACTCTTACTGGGTGCCAAGCGCTGTTATAAGAGCAAGGTTAGATACAGGTTAATCAGGTTGGACACAGTCCCTGTCCATCATGGAGCTCACAATCTTATCCCCATTATACAGATGAGGTAACCGAAGCAAAGGGAAGTGAAGTGAATTGCCCAAGTCACACAATAGACTTGTGGGGGATCCGTGATTAGAACCCACAACTCTCTGACTCCCAGGCCCGTGCTCTATCCACCAGTGTCCCCATCACTGACACAGCATTCCTCCCTCCAGCATCCCCACCCTGGCTACCGCGGCATCCGCCCGCCAGGCTCGGTTCATTCATTCATTGAATCGTATTTATTGAGCGCTTACTGTGTGCAGAGCACTGTATTAAGCGTCTGGGAAGTACAAGGGTGCTACAACGGAGCATTGGCACGATGCTACAGTCACTTCGGCTATCAGTGGTTCCTGTATGTCAAAAACTGCTTCAAAATCCAACGGCTCCTACTTTATCCTAATCCACCTCGAACTCTCAGCTGCCTTCGTTACCGTGAACCACCCCCATCTCCTCAACATGCTTTCCAACCTTGGCTTCACTGACTCCGTCCTCTCCTCGTTCTCTTCTTATCTCTCCGGTCGTTCATTCTCAGTCTCTTTTGCAGGTTCCTCCTCCCCCTCCCATCCCCTTACTGCAGGGGTTCCTCAAGGTTCAGTTCTTGGTCCCCTTCTGTTCTCAATTTACACTCACTTCCTTGGTGACCTCATTCACTCCCACGGCTTCAACTATCATCTCTACGCTGATGACACCCAAATCTACATCTCTGCCCCTGCTCTCTCTCCCTCCCTCCAGGCTCGCATCTCCTCCTGCCTTCAGGACATCTCCATCTGGGTATCTGACCGCCACCTAAAACTCAGTATGTCCAAGACTGAATTCCTTGTCTTCCCTCCCAAACCCTGCCCTCTCCCTGACTTTCCCATCACTGTTGACGGCACTACCATCCATCCCGGCTCACAAGCCCGGAAACCAGGTGTCATCCTCGACTCCGCTCTCTCATTCACCCCTCACATCCAAGCTGTCACCAAAACCTACCGGTCTCACCTCTACAACATCGCCAAGATCCGCCCTTTCCTCTTCATACAAACCGCTACCCTGCTCGTTCATGCTCTCATCCTATCCCGACTGGATTACTGTATCAGCCTCTTTTACGATCTCCCATCCTCCTGTCTCTCCCCACTTTAATCCATACTTCATTCCGCTTCCCGGATTGTCTTTGTCCAGAAACGCTCTGGGCATGTTACTCTCCTCCTCAGAAATCTCCAGTGGCTACCAATCAACCTATGCATCAGGTAGAAACTCCTCACCCTCGGCTTCAAGGCTCTCCATCACCTCACCCCCTCCTACCTCATCTCCCTTCTCTCCTTCTGCAGCCCAGCTTGCACCCTCTGCTCCTCTTCCGCTAATCTCCTCACCGTGCCTCGTACTCGCCTGTCCCGCCGTCGACTCCCGGCCCACGTCATCCCTCTGGCCTGGAACGCCCTCCCTTCCCACATCTGTCAAGCTAGCTCTCTTCCTCCCTTCAAGGCCCTACTGAGAGCTCACCTCCTCCGGGAGGCCTTCCCAGACTAAGCCCCCTCCTTCCTCCCCCTTCCCCCCTTCATCCTCCCCGCCTTACCTCCTTCCTTTCCCCATAGTACCTGTATATGTATATATATATATATACATATATATATATATTTGTACGTATTTATTACTCTTTATTTATTTTACTTGTACATATTTATTCTACTTATTTTGTTAGTATGTTTTGTTTTCGTCTCTGTCTACCCCTTTTAGACTGTGAGCCCACTGTTGGGTAGGGACTGTCTCTATAAGTTGCCAACTCTACCTCCCAAGCGCTTAGTACAGTGCTCTGCACACAGTAAGCGCTCAATAAATACGATTGAATGAATAAATGAACCTCCTCACTGTACCTCGTTCACACCTGCCCCGTCGTCGACCCCTGACCCACATCCTTCCCCTGCCCTGGAATGCCCTCCCTCCACAAATCCGCCAAGCTAGCTCTTTTCCTCCCTTCAAAGCCCTACTGAGAGGCCAGGAGGCCTTCCCAGACTGAGCCCCATTTTTCTTCTCCTCCTCCCCATCCCGACGCCCTACCTCCTTCCCCTCCCCACAGCACTTGTATATATATTTGTACAGATTTATTACTTTATTTTACTTGTACATATTTAATATTCCATTTATTTTGTTCATAATGTGCGTATAGCTTTACTTCTATTTGTTCTAACGACTTTGACACCTGTCTACATGTTTTGTTTTGTTGTCATTCTCCCCCGTCTAGACTGTGAGTCTGTTTATGGGTAGGGACCGTCCCTATATGTTGCCTACTTGTACTTCCTTCCCAAGCGCTTAATAAAGGGTTCTGCACACAGTAAGCGCTCAATAAATACGATTGAATAAATGAATGAATGAAAAACGTTTTCAGCAGGAACGTAATTGTCAGGGATGAGAGTTTATGATCGATTCTGGGAAAAACCCTGGTACCATCATCAATTCTTCTGTACCGAAGTTCTAATGCTAATGGCAGGAGAGTTTGCGTATGCCAGTGTAGTTTAGAGCTATGCCATTGAGGGATGCTCTCACTAGGGTTACCCATAACGGAACCGTCTAAGTGGAAACTTCAGAAAAAGTTGATTTATCCTTGCTGGGCAGCAGTAGGATGGGAAAGAGTCAAAGGCGGATGAACAAATGATCAAAATGTGGATCAAAGACCACAGCAGAGACTCAGATTTTCACTGTGCAGGAGGCAACGGTAAAGCACTTCTTTATGTTTACCAAGAAGAGTTTATGGATATACATACCAAAATGACTACTGGTAGTTTATCCATAAATCCTTCTTGGTAAACATATGGCAGTGGTTTACCTTCTTCCATGCAGTAAACTTGAGTCTCTGCCCTCGACTCTCTCCCATGACTTTGATGCCCAGCACAGGTGAGTTTTTACTTGGAGCAGATTGCCTTCCACTCACTAGCCACTGGCCAAGCCAGGAATGGAATGGGCAGGCCTCTGCTTGACTCTCCCTCCCGTAGTCGAGACCGATAGAGTACTGCAAACTCTCCATATGCAATCCTGAGAGGGGCTGAGGATATTAGTTTGAGTACAAAATTACTTCTAGAGTATACGCTCGTCGTAGGCAGGAAATGTACCTACCAGCCCCATTATGTTGGACTCTCCCGACCATTTCTTACAGTGTTCTGCACACAGTAACTGCTCAATAAATATGTCGATTGACCTACAAAATTTCACTGCAGCCAAGGTCATCTTTTTATGTTCTATTTTAGGTTTCTGTCTCCTCAAATGATAATAATGCCTGCGTCTCTTATTAAATGCTAATTACACACCAAGCACAGTAGTATGTACAGAGGTGGATGCACAGTAATTCGATAGGACACAGTGTTTACCACACATGGGCTCACAGTCTCAATAGCGGGCACAATCAATCAATCAATCAGTCAATCGTATTTATTGAGCGCTTACTGTGTGCAGAGCACTGTACTAAGCGCTTGGGAAGTACAAGTTGGCAACATATAGAGACAGTCCCTACCCAACAGTGGGCTCACGGTCTAGAAAGAATTTCCGTTTTATAGATGAAGAATCTGATGCTCAGAAAAGTTAGGTATGCTGCCCAAAGTCACACAGGAGGCAAGTGGTAGAGCCAGAATCAGACCCCAAGTCCTCCGATTTCAAAGACTATGTCCTCCCCACTACACTTACCACTCCTACAAGAATGTGAACTTGGAATTCCTTGACAGCAGGGATCATTTGTATTAATAGTATTTAACTCTGTAGGTGCTCAGTATGTGCAAGTGATTGGTTTACTCCTACAGTAATTAATATTGATTCCTTTAACGATGCCATCGAGGCCTGTAAATTGAAGCCTTCCCTCTTCCTGTGCAGGGAGTTGACATCATCCCCTAGAAATGTCCAACATCTCCATGGTGAGGGAATTCCTCCTGCTGGGATTCTTGGAGGTCCGGAAGCTGCAGTTGGTCCATGCTGCGCTGTCCCTACTGGTCTACCTGGAGATCCTGACGGGTAATCTCCTCATTGTCTCCGTCACCGCCCTCGACCGGCATCTCAACACCCCCATGTGCTCCTTCCTGAGGAACCTGGCCCTCATTGATCTCTGCCTCATCTCTTCCTCAATTCCGAAATCCACCACTATCTCCTGGACTAACTGTTGATCCATCTCGTTCTTGAGCTGTGCCCCTCAGCCATTCCTAATGGTCCTGTTTCCTGCCTCGGAGTTTTTCATCCTCACGGCGATGTCCTATGACCGCTACGCCGCCTTCTGCCTCCCCCTGCGCTACGAGGTCCTCATGAAACCAGGGACTTGTGGGAAGATGGCGGCCGCCTCCTGGCTCAGCGTAGGGCTGTTCGGGGTCTTGTTTTCAGCTTCGACCTTGTCCTTGTCCTTCTGCGGATCCAACGTCATCCAGCATTGCTTCTGTGAGTCACCTCCCTGCTGAAGATCACCTGCTCTGAAGACCATTCAGCCATCGACGTGAGCGTGACCTTTGGTCTAACCATAGGTGCCATAGCAAAATTCAGTTGATTCCCATCGTCACCTCGTATGTGCGCATCTTCCGGTCCGTTCTGAGGATACCGGCCGCCAATGGCCGGGCCAAAGCCTTCTCCACCTGCATGCCCTATCTTGTCGTCTTCACCGTCTTCCTTTCCTCAGGCATGTTTGGCTATCTCCAGCCTCCCTCACACTCTTCCTCGGTGTTCTACATGCTGATGTCGGTATTTTTCGCTGTTGTACCCCCAGCCCTGAACCTCCTCATCTACAGCCTGAGGACCCAGAACTTGAAAGCTGCTCTATGAACAGTCTTGAAAAGGAGATTCCCCCAGACTCTTTTATAGGTCGAAATATCTGTTTCCTTGTGCTGATATTCACTCCATAAGTCAATCAACCATGTTTACTACAGGATCAATCATATTTACTATTATAGAATAAAGGATTGGATTACCGTGGTAGCAGTTCAGAAGGAGAGGAAAGGGCATATTTTAGCGATGTTGTGAAGGGGAAACTGACAGGAGTTATTGATGAATTGAATTTCTGGGTTGAATCATCATCATCATCAATCGTATTTAGTGAGCGCTTACTATGTGCAGAGCACTGTACTAAGCGCTTGGGAAGTACAAATTGGCAACATATAGAGACAGTCCCTACCCAACAGTGGGCTCACAGTCTAAAACGGGGAGACAGAGAACAAAACCAAACATACTAACAAAATAAAATCAATAGAATAGATATGTACAAGTAAAATAAATAAATAAATAAATAGAGTAAAAAATATGTACAAACATATATACATATATACAGGTGCTGTGGGGAAGGGAAGGAGGTAAAATGGGGGGATGGAGAGGGGGACGAGGGGGAGAGGAAGGAAGGGGCTCAGTCTGGGAAGGCCTCCTGGAGGAGGTGAGCTTTCAGCAGGGTCTTGAAGGGAGGAAGAGAGCTAGCTTGGCGGATGGGCAGAGGGAGGGCATTCCAGGCCCGGGGGATGACGTGGGCCGGGGGTCGATGGCGGGACAGGCGAGAGCGAGGTACGGTGAAGAGATAAGCGGTGGAGGAGCGGAGGGTGCGGACTGGGCTGTAGAAGGAGAGAAGGGAGGTGAGGTAGGAGGGGGCGAGGTGCTGGAGAGCCTTGAAGCCCAGGGTGAGGAGTTTCTGCCTGATGCGCAGATTGATTGGTAGCCACTGGAGATTTTTGAGGAGGGGAGTGATATTCCCAGAGCGTTTCTGGACAAAGATAATCCGGGCAGCAGCATGAAGTATGGTTTGAAGTGGAGAGAGACACGAGGATGGGAGATCAGAGAGAAGGCTGATGCAGTAGTCCAGACGGGATAGGATGAGAGCTTGAATGAGCAGGGTAGCGGTTGGGATAGAGAGGAAAGGGCGGATCTTGGCAATGTTGTGGAGCTGAGACCTGCAGGTTTTGGTCACGGCTTGGATGTGAGGGGTGAATGAGAGAGCGGAGTCGAGGATGACACCAAGCTAGAGGGCTTGTGAGACGGGAAGGATGGTAGTGCCGTCAACAGAGATGGGAAAGTCAGGGAGAGGGCAAGGTTTGGGAGGGAAGACAAGGAGTTCAGTCTTGGACATGTTGAGCTTTAGGTGGCGGGCAGACAACCAAATGGAGATGTCCTGA